>NC_135801.1:184281966-184581966 GCF_964213995.1 Mustelus asterias | reverse complement strand
AGACGTGCTGGTTAGGTGCATTGGCCATGCTAAATTCTCCCTCGGTGTACCCGAACAGGCACCAGAGTGTGGCGACTAGAGGATTTTCACAGTAACTTCATTGCAGTGTTGATGCAAGCCTACTTGTGACAAATAAATAAATTTTAACTTTAAACTTTTACACTCAGTTCCGCATGCTAGTGAGAGAAGAAATAGGGGGATAGGTAGGATGAAAGCGTGGCTGAAGGGGTGGTGTAGGAAGATAGGTTTCCGATTTCTGAGCCATTGGGAGAGCTTCTGGGGAATGGGGGGCCTGTACAAATTGGATGGGTTATACCTCAACAGGACCAGGCCCAGTATCCTTTCAGGGGTGCTTTCTACTGGTGCTGGGGAGGCTTTAAACTAGTATGGCAGAGGGTTGGGTACCTCAGCTGGGAGTTAGAGGAGATTGGATTAGAATCAAAAGGCAGAAAAAGTGAAAGCAAGATTGGAAGACACGTGAATAAGAGGCAAAATCAAACAGTGGCTGTATTGTCCCTAGAGAGGGACTTAGTATAAGGAAAAGTGGTAGGAAAACAAAATTAAGAGTTCCTTATCTTAATGCACATAGCATAAAAAAAACAAGCTAAATTAATTGACGATCTTGTTCAATTGGGCCAGTGGGCTGATGAATGACAAATGGAGTTAATTTAGATAAATTCGAGATGATGTATTTTGGTAGATTGAACCAGGACAGGACTTGCTCAGTTAATGGTAGGGCGTTGGGGAGAGTTAGAGAACAAAGAGATCTCGGGGTACAGGTTCATAGTTCCTTGAAAGTGGAGTCACAGGTGGACAGAGTGGTGAAGAAGGCATTTGGCATGCTTGGTTTCATGGTTCAGAACATTGAATACAGGAGTTGGGACATCTTGTTGAAATTGTAAAAGACATTGGTCAGGCCACATTTGGAATACTGTGTACAGTTCTGGTCACCCTATTATAGAAAGGATATTATTAAACTAGAAAGAGTGAAGAAAAGATTTACTAGGATGCTCCTGGGACTTGATGGTTTGAGTTATAAGGGGAGGCTGTTTAGATTGGGACTTTTTTCCCAGGAGCGTAGTAGGCTGAGGGGTAATCTTATAGAGGTCTATAAAATAATGAGGGGCATAGATCAGCTAGATAGTCAATATCTTTTCCCAAGGGTAGGGGAATCTAAAACTAGAGGGCATAGGTTTAAGGTGAGAGGGGAGAGATACAAAAGGGTCCAGAGGGGCATTTTTTTCACACAGAGGGTGGTGAATGTCTGGAACAAGCTGCCAGAGATAATAGTAGAGGCAGGTACAATTTTGTCTTTTAAAAAGCATTCAGACAGTTTCATGGGTACGATTGGTATAGAGGGATATGGGCCAAATGCGGGCAATTGGGACTAGCTTAGTGGCAAAAAAAAGACAACATGGACAAGTTGGGCCGAAGGGCCTGTTTCAATGCTGTAAATCTACATGACTCTATGACTCCATGGCCCAAATAGAGTTAAATGGATTTGATCTGATAGCGAAACAGAAAAATGCTGGAAAAGCTCAGCAGGTCTGACAACATCTGTGGAGGGAGAATAGAATCAATGTTTTGAGTCTATGTGACCCTTTGTCAGAGCTGCTCTAAAGTTTCATACAGCTGTAACATAACTTGCCAACTTTTATACTCGTTACCCAGATGATGAAGGCAAGCATGCTGTATGCCTTCTTGACCACCTTATCCACCTGTATTGCTACTTTCAGGGAACTGTGGGCCAGCACGCCCAGATCCCTCTGGGTATCAGTGCTCCTAAGGGTTCTGCCATTTACTGTATAATTTGCACTTGAATTTGATCTTCCAAAATGCATCACCTCGCATTTGACCAGATTAAACTCCACCTGTTATTTCTCTGCCCACGTCTGTAATCTATTTCCTGTTGTATCCTCTGACAATCCCTGGCACTCTCTGCGACTCCAACACCAATTTTTGTGTCATTACTAATCAGACCACCCACATTTTCCTCCAGATCATTTATATATTCTTTTATTCATTTGTGGGACATGGGCATCGCTGGCTGGCCAGCATTTATTGCCCATCTCGAGTTGCCCGAGGGCAGTTGAGAGTCAACCACATTGCTGTGGCTCTGGAGTCACATGTAGGCCAGATCAGGTAAGGACCATAAGGACAGGACGGCAGATTTCCTTCCCTAAAGGACATTATTGAACCAGGTGGGTTTTTCCGACAATCGACAATGGTTTCATGGTCATCAGTAGATTCTTAATTCCAGATTTTTAAAATTGAATTCAAATTCCACCATCTGCCGTGGCGGGATTCGAACCCAGGTCCCCAGAGTATTAGCTGAGTTTCTGGATTAATAGTCTAGCAATAATACCATTAGGCCATTGTCTCCCCTACATATATACTACAAACAAGAGAGGTCCCAGCTCTGATCCCTGCGGAACACCACCATTCTGAAAAGCCACTGTTGTCAATGACTAGTTCTCTATCCATTTAGCCAGCACACCCCGGATCCCATGAGACTTTACCTTCTGTACCAAACTGCCATGAGGGATCTTGTCAAATGCTTTACTAAAGTCCACATATGTTAATGATTTATTGAATGGTGGAGCAGGCTCGAGGGGCTGAGTGGCCTTCTCTTACTCCTCATTCCTATGTTTGCGTGATTGTTTGGACCTAGATTTCATGCCTCACATTCCCTGTTCTATTCTATTCCTGTCTTGCATTAAATGTCGCTCCCTGAATCTCGATCTCCTTTTTGTTTTGCTGTCCTCCTGTAATGACCTTGTCTACAACTGTCTGATAAATTATGTCACTTTTTTCTCCCTCTCTTCTGTCATGCTCACTGCCATTTTACATTGTCCTGTGTTTATCTTTTTGTCAAGTTCTGTCACTACTAATCTCCCCCACTGTGGTATGCTTACTGCCTGCCCTTTCATAACCTAGCAGTTTTTCTTTTGCATCACCTTGAACTCTGACCCCCAACATCTTTCACCTAAATTCACACTGACTTTAGCTTTATTAATTCATGGGACGTGGCAAAGAAAGCACAAAGGGTCGTGAATGAAGCCCAGTAAATCACGCAAACCAGCCTCCCATCCACTGACTCTATCTACACTTCTCGCTACCTCGGAAAAGCAGCCAGCATAATCAAGGACCCCATGCACCCCGGACATTCTCTCTTCCACTGGTTGGAGACTTGGGCGGAGAAATGGCAGATGGAGTTTAATCCAGACAACTGTGAGATAATGCATTTGGATGGTCCAATGCATGTAGGAATTATGCAGTAAATGGTAGAACCTTTCGGAGTATTGACAGGCAGAGAGATCTGAGTGTACATATCCACCGATCACTGAAAGTGGCAGCTCAGGTGGAGAAAGTAGTCAAGAAGGCATCCGGCATGCTTGCCTTCATCGGTCGGGGCATTGAGTACAAAAATTGGCCGGTCGTGCTGCAGCTGTACAGAACCTTAGTTAGGCCCCGTTTAGAATATTGTGTACAATTCTGGTCGCCACATTACAAGAAGGATGTGGATACTTTGGAGAGGGTACAGAAGAGCTTTACCAGGATGTGGCCTGGTCTGGAAGGTATTAGCTATGAGGGGAGGTTAGATAAACTCGGTTTGTTCTCATTGGAATGAAAAAAATTGAGGGGTGACCTGATAAAGGTTTACAGGATTATGAGTGGCATGGACAGAGTGGACAGTCAGATGCGCTTTCCCAGGGTAAAAAGGTCAAGTACTAGGGGACATAGGTTTAAGGTGCGTGGGGAAAAGTTTAGAGGAGATGTGTGAGGCAAGTGTTTTGCACTAAAGGTGGTAAATGTCTAGAACGTGCTGCCCGGGGAGGTGCTGGGAGCAGGTACGATAGTGGCATTTAAGGGGCAACTAGACGAATACATGAACAGGATGGGAATGGAAGGATACGGACTCCGTAAGTGCATACGGTTTTAGTTCAATCGGGCAGCATGGTCGGTGCAGGCTTGAAGGGCCGAAGGACCTGTTCCTGTGCTGTAATTTTCTTTGTTCTTTGTTCTTTGTTCTTCCGTCGGGAAAAAGATACAAAAGTCTGAGATCACGTACGAATCGACTCAAGAACAATTTCTTCCCTGCTGCCATCAGACTTTTGAATGGACCTACCTTATATTAAGTTGATCTTTCTCTACACCCTAGCTATGACTGTAACAGTACATTCTGCACCCTCTCCTTTCCTTCTCTATGAACGGTATGCTTTGTCTGTATAGCGCGCAAGAAACAATACTTTTCACTGTATACTAATACATGTGACAATAAATCAAATCAAATTATTGTCAATCCCTCATTGCCCTTGAGAAAGTGGTGGCAAGCCACCTTCTTGAATACAACAGTGTGGCTTGCGAGGCCATTCCTGAGGGTAGTTATGAGTCAATAAGATCACTGTGTGTCTGGAGTTATATATTGGCCAAATCCAGCAAGGACGGCAGATTCTCTTCGCATTAGTCTGCCTGATGGCTTATTACGACAATCCAGTTGCATCACGCTCATCATTACTGACTGACCTCAAATTCCAGATTTCTGTCATAAACTGAATATAAATTCTCCAGCTGCCCTGGCGGAATTCAAACTCATCTCTGGATCCTAAATCCAGGCCTCTGCATTGCCAGTGCCATCAGGAACAATGCTAATAGTTTCCTAACTTTCCTGGGGCGGCAGGGTGGCACAGTGGTTCGTGCTCGCTGCTACCTCACAGCTCCAGGTACCCGGGTTCGATTCCAGCCTTGGGTCACTGTCCGTGTGGAGACTGCATGTTCTCCTCGTGTCTGGGGGGGGGTTTCCTTCAGGTGCCCCGGTTTTCTCTCACACTCCAAAAACATGCAGATTAAGTGGGTTGGCCTTGCTAAATTGCCCCTTAGTGTCCAAAGATGTGTAAGTTATGGGGCTGGGATGGGGGAGAGACACTCTGTCGGAGAGTCAGTGCAGACTCAATGGGCCTAGAAACCCTACAGTGCAGGAGGAGGCCATTTGGCCCATCGAATCTGCACCGACAACAATCACATTCCAGGCCTTATCCCCACAACCCCACACATTTAATCCCTTTGACCTACACATCCCAGGCCACTAAGAGACAACTTAGCATGGCCAATCAACCTAACCTGCACATCTTTGGACTGTGGGAGGAAACCAGAACACCCAGAGGAAACCCACGCAGACACGGGGAGAATGTGCAGACTCCACACAGACAGTGACCCAAGCTGGGAATCGAACCCAGGTCCCTGGAGCTGTGAGGCAGAGTGCTAACCACTGTGCCACCGTGCCACCTCCTTCTGCACTGTAGGGATTCTATGATACTATGACTTCCATTATCACTCCACTTCCTGTGTCATCTCTCCACTTTCCCCTTCAGACACTGTTCCTGTCAGCACAGCTTTCTGAGATGTGGCTCGAGCAGGAACAGCGCATCATATCAATCTCTCCATTCCAACCTGTCAGAGTTGTTTTTGTCCCAGTTTTTGTCAGCTTGAGGACATTTATTGACATTTATTCATTTGTGGACGATTAGAGAGCTGGACTGTAGCAGTCTCACTCACCGTGAAGCAAGTAAGCAATGCATCAAACTCATTCTTATTTTCTTTATTCTTTCATGACGTGTGTGAGCGCAAGGTCAGCATTTATTGCCCATCCCTAATTGCCTTTGAACTGGGCGGCTCGCTCTGCTGTTTCTATAGTTCATTGGAGACGTGATACGCAGGACAGACTTTGATTAAAATGGAACGGAGTTTTATTAATGGTGCGTGATCTCTTCCGTGGCTGCTTCTTCTCTCTCTGTTTCCCGCATGAGGTCTATCACATCGTTCCTGGAGCATACACTAATACAGCACAGCTCTAGTGAGCCAATAGGAATAAATACAATTGACTGTATTTCTCCGACTTCACCCGTGGCTGGAATTATCCAGTCCCGCTGCTGTGAATGGGGATTTGGCTAAACGCCCAATTCTCCGTTCCTGCTGGTGATGCGAGCAGGGTGTGCAAGGTCATGTAACGGTTTCAGAATTGTTGCCAGGCTTGGGACAAAGCTTCCATAATAATTGAACAATCCCAAGAAGGGACATAACAGGCTTATATTCTGAGGTGCAGGTGCCTCTGTAATGGCTTTAACCTTAGAAGGGGATTTGTGAAGGTCAGTAGCATCAATCACATGTCTCAAATACTCAGTGGAGGATTGGAAAATATCACACTTGCTTTATGGACTCTTAAATGCTGAGAACTCCCGCCATTTTTTCACTTAAGCAGGTTTGCCATCTGCACGCCTCACAATGGCATTTCCAGTAGCTATCTTGATTTTGCTACGCATAAGGTACCTAATTGAGGTTCAGCCTCATATTTATCACAGCCAGTTCTATAATCTGCTTGCAGAGTATTATTTACTCAAGTCCACTTAGCCCCTTAGTCTCCGTAGCACATGTGAACATTTTACTCTTTATTCTGACTTATTTCTTCATAGAATCATAGAATCCCTCCAGTGCAGTAGGAGGCAATTCGGCCTATCGA
The DNA here is from genome assembly GCF_964213995.1 of Mustelus asterias. Lineage (NCBI taxonomy): Eukaryota > Metazoa > Chordata > Chondrichthyes > Carcharhiniformes > Triakidae > Mustelus > Mustelus asterias. Next base: position 184,575,449 of record NC_135801.1, on the reverse strand, counting down.
GACTGCACTGACAACAATCCCACCCAGGTCCTATCCCCTTAACCCCACATATTTACCCTACTAGTTCCCCTGACACTAAGGGGCAATTTAGCACGGCCAATCAACCTAACCTGCACATCTTTGGAGTGTGGGAGGAAACCGGAGCACCCGGAGAAAACCCACGCAGACACGAGGAGAACATGCAGACTCCGCACAGTCACCCGAGGCCAGAATGGCACCCGGGTCCCTGGCGCTGTGAGGCAGCAGTGTTAACCACTGTGCCACTGTGCCGCCCTATGTTTGGTATCTGATATTAGTATTTTCTCTTCTCTCTGGGTGGTGAGCAAGTCCATGTCTGTAGTCCTCGCTGCCAGTTTCTATTGTGTATTGGAGACGTGATAAGAGGAACAAACTTTGGGGTAATAATGGAGCTTTGTTAATGATGTGTGATCTCTTCCATGGCTGCTTCTTCTCTCCCTGTTTCCTGTGCTAGGTCTATTCCATAACTTCCGCTGCATAAATTAATTCACAGGGCTCTGCATGAGCCAATAGGAATAAATACAAATACATAACAGTGTCAGCAGGTAGTTAAAAGTCAACCACATTGCCTCAGGTCTGGAGTCACATGTAGGCCAGACTAGTTAAGGACTGCAGTGTTTCAAGAAGGCAGCTCACCACCACTTCTCAAGGGCAACAAGGGATGGGCAATGAATGCTAGCCAGCCAGTGACGCCCACGTGCCATGAATGAATAAGGAACTGAGATGACATAGGCCTAAGATTATATCTAAGAGATTTAGAAGTACTTTGGAAGCTCCAAGTATTGTTGGAAAACACTAATATCTGATAACAGGCATAGAGTGGCGCAGTGGCACAGTGATTAGCACTGCTGCCTCACAGCACAAGGAACCTGGGTTCAATTCCCAGCTTGGATCACCGCATGTTCTCCCCGTGTTTGCATGTGTTTCCACCGGGTGCTCCAGTTTCCTCCCACAGTCCGAAAGATATGTTGGCTAGGTGCATTAGCCATGCTAAATTCTCCCTCAGCGTACCCGAACAGGCGCCAGAGTGTGGCGACTAGGGGATTTTCACAGTAACTTCATTGCAGTGTGAATGTAAGCCTACTTGTGACACTGATAAATAAACTTTAAAACTTCAAAAAAACCAATTGAAATTTAACTCTTTCATACCTCAGTTATGACAATTGCATTACAGAAGTGTGGACACTTTTGAAAAGGTCTTCATTGGCTGTGAAGTACGAAGGGACATCCTGAGATGCTGGAGAATGTGCAAGCCTTGAAGAGAAATTCCGCAACTGGGACATTAATGCTGCCCGAGCTGACTGAGAACTGTTGTGTATTACTGAAGACAAAGCTCCTGTGAATGAATAAGTTGCGCAGAGAGGGGCAGAGACTGCTCCAATAATCACATCCTTGACTGGCAGGAGTACTCGTGGGATCTACTTGTGTCCTTCACTATTCACTGGGAGAAACAAAGGATGAAACGAGATGAATGACCTTCAGATATGTTTGGCTGTGACACACTAAGCATAACCAAAACCTCCCCAATGATTAGAGCAGGAGAGACATTGTTAAATGGCCCATTCTGCTGCATCAACTAAATTAGGAACTTCAAACTGAGACGGATCTGTGGGTAAAAGAGAAGGGAAAGAATCTGGCAACATTCTTTCTCCAAAATAAATTATGTCGCCAAACTCTTTCTCCGGGGCGGCACGGCGGTACAGTGGTCAGCACCGCTGCCTCACAGCGCCAGGGACCCGGGTTCAATTCTGGCCTCGGGTCACTGTCTGTGTGGAGTTTGCACGTTTTCCCCGTGTCTGCGTGGGTTTCCTCCGGGTGCTCCGGTTTCCTCCCACGCTGCAAAGATGTGCGTGTTAGGTAGGTTGGCCATGTTAAATTGACCCTCAGTGTCCCAAGTTGTGTAGGTTAGATGGATTAGGGGTTACGCAGATCAGGCGGGTGGGCGGGTTTGTGGGCCTGGTTGAAATGCAGACTCGATGGGCCGAATCGCCTCCTTCTGCATTGCAGAGATACTTTAATTCCTTGAAATTTAGGACGTGCTTTGTCTCTCATCGCCATCCCTTTATTTGTCGTGTATTGGGACGTCGATGGGACAAAATAACTTGCACCTGAGCTGTCAAATCCAGTCGCACTGCTGATCTACAGCTTGCCATTGGGCAGTCTGATCTGAAAGGGAAGGGTGTGTACATTTTTCATCGTGCAGAGAAACTGTGGGAAAAAAAACTGTTCGTCAATTCATCCCAATCACCCAGAGAAGTGGTTTCCAACTCCGATGGTGCCACGCCAAGCAAGTCACCATGAATGAAGTGAGATGATGGATAGTTTGGTTCTAGCAACCATCCCCAAGACCTGGCTACAGATCTAGAAAGGAATTGAACAAACCTAAGGCTCCTGTATATGTCTTCACTACAAGTAATGGGTGGCGCGGTGGCACAGTGGTTAGCACTGCTGTCTCAGAGTGCTGGGGACCCGGGTTTGATTCCCGGCTTAGGTCACTGTCTGTGCGGAGTCTGCACGTTCTCCCCGTGTCTGCGTGGGTTTCCTCCGGGTGCTCTGGTTGACACCCACAGTCTGAAGCACATGCTGGTTAGGTGTATTGGCCATGCTAAATTCTCCCTCAGTGTACCCGAGCAGGCGACGGAGTGTGGTGACTCGGAGATTTTTACAGAAACTTCATTGCAGTGTTAATTGGTATTGGCTCCTGCTCTGCCCAAGACTACAAGGAACTACAAAATGTCGTGAATGCAGCCCAATCCATCACGCAAACCAGTCTCCCATCCATTGACTCTGTCTACACTTCCCGCTGTCTCAGCAAAGCAGCCAGCATAATTAAGGACCCCACGCACCCTAGACATTCTCTTTTCTGCCTTCTTCCATTGGGAAAAAGATACAAAAGTCTGAGGTCACGTACCAACCGGCTCAAGAGCAGCTTCTTCCCTGCTGCTGTCAGACTTTTGAATGGACTTACCTTGCATTAAGTTGATCTTTCTCTACACCCCAGCTATGACTGTAACACTACATTCTGCACTCTCTCCTTTCCTTTTCCACTCTATGAACAGTATGCTTTGTCTTTAGCACGCAAGAAACAATCATTTTCACTGTATACTAATACATGTGACAATAATAAATCAAATCAAATGCTGGCACGAAGGGGTTGTCTTATGAGGAGAGACTGAGTTAAATGGGTCTGGAGTTCTGCAGGATGAGTGATCTCATTCAAATTTGGAGAGTCTACTGAGACAAGGAGAAGTTCCTTCCCTCAGAGGGCTGAGGGTCTCTGGAATTCTCCACCACAGAGAGCAGTGGATGCTCAGTCGCTGAGTAGGCTGAAGACAGAGATCATTGGATATTTGGACAAAGTTGCGTCTGAGCTTAGTCTGCAGGAGAAGGGTTACTGTGGGGCCTGTGAAAGGATTATGGGTGACACAGTGGTTAGCACTGCTGCCTCACAGCGCCAGGAACCCAGGTTCAATTCCCGGCTTGGGCGACTGTCTGTGTGGAGTCTGCACGTTCTCCCCGTGCCTGCGAGGGTTTCCTCCGGGTGCTCCAGTTTCCTCCCACAGTCCAAACGTCTGCGGGTTAGGTGGATTGGCCATGTTAAATTGCCCCTTTTGCATTTACCCTAGCTTGTTAGGGGGATTAGCTAGGGTAAATGCATGGAGTTATGGGGATAGGGCCTGGGTGGGATTGTGGTCAGTGCAGACTCAATGGGCTGAATGGCCTCCTTCTGCACTGTAGGATTCTGTGACTCCAGGATTGTGAGGCAGTTTACCAGAGCGAGTCAGCTGAGGGGAAGGATCAATCTGTCGAAGCAAAGTCTGACAGTCTGAAGTTTCAAAACAAATTATCAGAAAGGTGAGAATTAATTCAAATCCAAACAAGCTGAACACAAAACATTGAATGTGTCGGTTTTGATGACAGAATGTGTGAGTGTGAGCAGATGGAGGTGGATGATGAAGTGTTGCATTGTGTTTGGAGTTAAGCTTTGTGCAGCATGCAACGGAAGGATTAGTGAAGTTTTAAAGTTTATTCATTAGTGTCACAAGTGGGCTTACATTATTTGATTTGATTTGATTTATTATTGCCACATGTATTTGGAGACAGTGAAAAGTATTGTTTCTTGCGCACTATACAGACAAAGCATACCGTTCATAGAGAACAAAGAACCAAGAACAAAGAACAGTACAGCACAGGAAACAGGCCCTTCGGCCCTCCAAGCCTGTGTCGCTTCTTGGTCCAACTAGACCAATCGTTTGTATCCCTCCATTCCCAGGCTGCTCATGTGACTATCCAGGTAAGTCTTAAACGATGTCAGCGTGCCTGCCTCCACCACCCTACTTGGCAGCGCATTCCAGGCCCCCACCACCCTCTGTGTAAAAAACATCCCTCTGATGTCTGAGTTATACTTCGCCCCTCTCAGCTTGAGCCCGTGACCCCTCGTGATCGTCACCTCCGACCTGGGAAAAAGCTTCCCACCGTTCACCCTATCTATACCCTTCATAATCTTGTATACCTCTATTAGATCTCCCCTCATTCTCCGTCTTTCCAAGGAGAACAACCCCAGTCTACCCAATCTCTCCTCATAGCTAAGACCGTCCATACCAGGCAACATCCTGGTAAACCTTCTCTGCACTCTCTCCAATGCCTCCACGTCCTTCTGGTAGTGCGGCGACCAGAACTGGACGCAGTACTCCAAATGTGGCCTAACCAGCGTTCTATACAGCTGCATCATCAGACTCCAGCTTTTATACTCTATACCCCGTCCTATAAAGGCAAGCATACCATATGCCTTCTTCACCACCTTCTCCATCTGTGTTGCCACCTTCAAGGATTTGTGGACTTGCACACCTAGGTCCCTCTGTGTTTCTATACTCCTGATGACTCTGCCATTTATTGTATAACTCCTCCCTACATTATTTCTTCCAAAATGCATCACTTCGCATTTATCCGGATTAAATTCCATCTGCCACCTCTCCGCCCAATTTTCCAGCCTATCTATATCCTGCTGTATTGCCCGACAATGCTCTTCGCTATCCGCAATTCCAGCCATCTTTGTGTCATCCGCAAACTTGCTGATTACACCAGTTACACCTTCTTCCAAATCATTTATATATATCACAAATAGCAGAGGTCCTAGTACAGAGCCCTGCAGAACACCACTGGTCACAGACCTCCAGCCGGAAAAAGACCCTTCGACCACTACCCTCTGTCTCCTATGGCCAAGCCAGTTCTCCACCCATCGAGCCACTTCTCCTTGTATCCCATGAGCCATAACCTTCTTAACCAACCTGCCATGTGGGACTTTGTCAAATGCCTTACTGAAATCCATATAGACGACATCCACGGCCCTTCCTTCATCAACCGTTTTTGTCACTTCCTCAAAAAACTCCACCAAATTTGTAAGGCACGACCTCCCTCTTACAAAACCATGCTGTCTGTCACTAATGAGATTGTTCCGTTCTAAATGCACATACATCCTGTCTCTAAGAATCCTCTCCAACAACTTCCCTACCACGGACGTCAAGCTCACCGGCCTATAATTTCCTGGGTTATCCCTGCAGAGAGTGCAGAATGTGGTGTCACAGTCATAGATGGGGTGTAGAGAAAGATCAACTTAGTATAAGGTAAGTCCATTCAAAAGCCTGACAGCAGCAGGGAAGAAGCTGTTCTTGAGTCGGTTGGTACGTGACCTCAGACTTTTGCATCTTTTTCCCAATGGAAGAAGGTGGAAGAGAGAATGTCCGGGGTGCGTGGGGTCCTTGATTATGCTGGTTGCTTTACCAAGGCAGTGGGAAGTGTAGACAGTGTCAATGGGTGGGAGGTTGGTTTGCGTGGTGGACTGGGCTACATTCACAATCCTTTGTAGTTTCTCGTGGTCTTGGGCAGAGCAGGAGTCATACCAAGCTGTGATACATCCAGAAAGAATGCTTTCTATGGTACACCTGTAAACGTTGGTGAGAGTCGTAGCTGAGATGCCGAATTTCCATAGCCTCCTGAGAAAGTGGAAGAGTTGGTGGGCGTTCTTAATTATAGGGCCGGCATGGTGGGACCGGGGCAGGTTGTTGGTGATCTGGACACCTAGAAACTTAAAGCTTTCGACCATTTCCACTTGCTGCTCTGACATCTGCAATGGTGACCCCGTATATGGGTCCATCCAAGTCTTCCAGAGTAGAGGGCATGCTCTCGCTGATATCTTTCACAAAACGTAGAATGCATTGAGCACATCAGGGAGGGGTGTGTTGGTGCCAGCGATTTTACACACTTTCACCTTGTAACCTGTTATCCTGCAGACCTTGCCATAGTCGGCGGGGTCAGTGTGGCTAGCTTGGTCCGGTACTATCTTTTGGCATCTTTGATGGATCTCCTTAGATCATATCTGGCTTTCTTGTATAGGTCAGGGTCGCCTGACTTGAACGCCTCAGACTTGAACTTCAGCAAGCAGTGGATATCCCTGGTCATCCATGGTTCCTGTATGGGAAACACACGGATTTGCTTCTTTGGCACACAGTCTTCTACATACGTACTAATGAAGGCAGTTACTGTAGTGGTGTACTCGTGGTCGCAGTGTTTTTAAATACTGACCAGTCCACTGACTCCAAGCAGCCCCGTAGGAGATCATCCGATTCCTCAGACCAACATTGCACGACTCTCTTTGATGGATTCTCCCGCTTCAGTTTTTGCTTGTAAGCCGAGAGCAGGAGCACAGCCTTGTGGTCTGATTTGCTAAGATGTGGGCGGGGATAGAGCGGTAGGCATGTTTAATATTTGTGTAGCAATGGTCTAGGATGTTTGGGCCTCTGGTGGAGCAGGAGATGTGTTGGTGGTAACTTGGTAGCACGCTCTTGAGCTTGGGCTGATTGTAGTCCCCGGTCACAATGAACAAGGCCTAGGATGTTTCGTCTGAAGGCTATTTGTGGTGGTCTATATTTTGTCCTGCGCGGTCTTCATGTCCACATTGGGTAGGATGTAAACTGCCATCAGGATAATGGAGGTGAACTCCCGCGGAAGGTAGTAGAGGCAGCATTTTAGCATCAGGTATTCTATGTCTGGGAATCAGTAAGTCCAGTAAGATGTCTCACAATACCAGGTCCAACGCTGGCATCTCCACATCAGAGCAGAAAGTTGCCAGTGTTGCTACATCTAGGCACCACGAGGTGTTGATTAGGAAGCAGATCCCACCTCCCCTAGCCTTGCGTGAGATCGCTGTACAATCCATTCGATGGATTGAGAAGCCCTCTGGTTGTAGGGCACTGTCCGGTGAAGCAGGAGTGAGCCAGGTCTCTGTGAAACAGAGCACACAGCAGTCCCTCAGTTCTCTCTGAAAAATGAGTCTAGCTTGTTTTCCATTTGCAAGGGGTAAGCTGGGGAGGGGGGGCCTTCGGACCGCGGTGTTTCACTCTCACCTGCAGGCCTGCACGTTTTCCATGCTTCCTGGAGTGACTGCTTCTTCTCGAGCCTGGGAGACAGTTTTTAGATGTCCAGATCACCAACAACCTGTCATAGTCGCTCCATGCTGACGCTATAGTTAAGAAAGCCCACCAATGCCTCTACTTTCTCAGAAGACTAAGGAAATTCAGCATGTCCTCTACGACTCTCACCAATCTTTACAGATGCACCATGGAAGGCATTCTTTCTGGTTGTATCACAGCTTGGTATGGCTCCTGCTCTGTCCAAGACTGCAAGAAACTACAAAGGGTCGTGAATGAAGCCTAGCCCATCACTCAAACCAGCCTCCCATCCATTGACTCTAACTACACTTCCCGTTGCCTCAGAAAAGCAGCCAACATAATCAAGGACCTCACTCACCCCGGACATTCTCTCTTCCACCTTCTTCTGCCGGGAAAAAGATACAAAAGTCTGAGGTCACGTACCAACCGACTCAAGAACAGCTTCTTCCCTGCTGCCATCAGACTTTTGAATGGACCTACCTTTGTATTAAGGTGATCTTACTCTACACCCTAGCTATGACTGTAACACTACATTCTGCATCCTCTCCTTCTCTATGTACAGTATGCTTTGTCTGTATGGCATGCAAGAAACAATACTTTACACTGTACACTAATACATGTGACAATAAATCAAATCAAATCAAATCACTTGTGCCTGAGGATTGTTGCAAATGATTCACCCTTATGGAGGTAAATATGCTACAGAACCTGACTGGCTAAAAAAAAGATTAAGACAAGACTTTGGGGCTTTGGGAAGGAAAGGAAGTTATTCACGTCACTGCAGCATTCATCGATGTCAATTTGTTTCGTGTTTCAAGTTTATTTATTAGTCACAAGTTGGCTTACATTCACACTGCAATGAAGTTAAGAACATAAGAACATAAGAAATAGGAGCAGGAGTAGGCCATCTGGCCCTTCGAGCCTGCCCCACCATTCAACAAGATCATGGCTGATCTGGAGCGAATCAGTTCCACTTACCCGCCTGCTCCCCATAACCCCTAATTCCCTTATCGATCAGAAAACTATCTACCCGTGATTTAAACATATTCAACGAGGAAGCCTCCACCACTTCAATGGGCAGAGAATTCCAGAGATTCACTATCCTCTGAGAGAAGAAGTTCCCCCTCAACTCTGTTCTGAACCGGCCCCCCCTTATTTTGAGGCTGTGCCCTCTAGTTCTGGTTTCCTTTCTAAGTGGAAAGAATCTCTCCACCTCTACCCTATCCAGCCCCTTCATTATCTTATATGTCTCTATAAGATCACCCCTCATCCTTCTAAACTCCAACGAGTACAGACCCAATCTGTTCAATCTCTCCTCATAAGCCACACCCCTCATCTCCGGTATCAACCTGGTGAACCTTCTCTGCACTCCCTCCAAGGCCAATATATCCTTTTGCAAATAAGGGGACCAAAACTGCACACAGTACTCCAGTTGCGGCCTCACCAGTGCCCTGTACAGTTGCAGCAAGACCTCCCTGCTTTAATATTCTATCCCCCTCACGATAAAGGCCAACATTCCATCCGCCTTCTTGATCACCTGCTGCACCTGCAGACTGAGGTTTTGCGATTCGTGCACAAGTTAACTGTGAAAATTCCCTAGTCGCAACACTCTGGCGCCTGTTCGGGTACACTGAGGGAGAATTTAGCATGGTCAATGCACCTAAACAGTCTTTTGGACTGTGGGAGGAAACTGGAGCACCCGGAGGAAACCCACGCAGACATGGGGAGAATGTGCAGACTCTGCACAGAAAGTGACCCAAGCCAGGAATCGGACCCGGGTCCCTGGCGTGCGAGGCGGCAGTGCGAACCATTGTGCTACTGTGTTTATTTACAGAGAGGGTGGTGGGTGTCTGGAACTCGCTGCCGGGGGAGCTAGTGGAAGCAGCTACAATAGTGACTTTTAAGGAGCGTCTTGACAAATACATGAATGGGATGGGAATAGAGGGGTAGATGGGAATAGTGGGGTAGGGTCCCCAGAATGGTAGGGGTTTTTAGCTCAGTTGGGCAGCATGGTCAGTGCGGGCTTGGAGGCTCGAAGGGACTGTTCCTGTGCTGTAATTTTCTTTGTTCTTTCTTTGTTCTTGGTGCCACCCTACCACCTAAACAGAAAGCACCATTTTAATCACTGGACACAGGGCACTGGAGGAAATATTCGTCTCTCTGATATTTGTTTCGATTTCAAGTCGACAAAGTGAAGGCTGAACCCTACCGATTAAAAACCAGGTTGAACACTTGATAGAAATAGGAGCTTGGAAACTTGGATCGAGGCCAAGATTGAACAATGGCACAAGCACAGCAAAAGCATTTAACGCCGTGCTCATCAACCCTTTCAAAAATCAGCTTGATGAATATCTGCTTATGAAGGGAATTGAAGATAAAAGAAATAAGTACAAACAGAGATAATCAAATACTCAACAGAACACAATAGTTGATGTGCTACAGGGACCACGGCATTATTGTCTGTGCAAAGAAATCAGCCAGGTTGAATATTAGAATTGTGTATTGAAATAATAACAAAATATTGTGTATGTTTGCTGGACTGGATTTGGAGTCAGGGGAAGATTTTGCCGTACTTTTTCTCAAGAGCTGAGTCAATGCTGAGGTAAATTGGGTGTGATCTGTGGAAAGAAAGTGATGGGTCAAATAGTTTTCTTTAATTCCGTTCCCTACGTCTAAAGATTTGCAGTTTAGGTGGATTGGCCATGCTAAATTGCCCCTTAGTGTCCCAAGACGTGTAGGTCAGATGGATTAGTCATGGTAAATGAGGGGGGGGGGGGGGGCGGTGTGGAGTACAGGCATAGGGCGACGGCGGGGGGGGGGGGGGGGGGTGGTGCTGGGGGTGGGGGGGGGGGAGCGGTGGCAGGCCTGGATAAGATACTCTGTCAAAGAGTCGGTACAGACCCAATTAGCCAAATGAACTCTTCTGCACTGTCGGGGTTCTATGTTCTTCCTTAAGGCCAAAGGGAAAAGAAAGACGTCCATTTATAAAGTGCCTGTCATGACCTCAAGACATCCCAAAGCACAGGACAGTCAATGAAATACTTTGAAATGTAATCATTGTTGGTACATAGGAAACGCAACAAACAATTGGCGGACAGCAAGCTCTCTTGAATAGCAATGTGGAAATAACGAAAAAAACCTGTTTCGGCGATGTTGGTTGAGGGGTAAATATTGGCCAGGATGCTGGGGGGGAATTTGGCTGCCAGTCTTCAAGATAGTGCCGTGGGATCTTTTACATCAGCCTGGGAGTGCAGACAGGTCCTGGGTTGAATGATTCATCGCAAAGGCTTCATCTCCAACAGTGCCGCACTCCCTCAGTACTGCACTGGAGTTTTGTGTGCTCAAATCTCTTGGAGTGTGACTCAATCATAGAGTCATAGAGGTTTACAGCATGGAAACAGGTCCTTTGGCCCAACTTGTCCATGCCACCCCTTTTTTTTAACTACTAAGCTAGTTCCAATTGCCCGCATTTGGCCCATATCCTTCTATATCCATCTTACCCATGTAACCGTCTAAATGCTTTTTAAAAGATAAAATTGTACCCGCCTCTACTACTACCTCTGGCAGCTCGTTCCAGACACTCGCCACTCTCTGTGTGAAAAAATTACCCCTCTGGACACTTTTGTATCTCTCCCCTCTCACCTTAAACCTATGCCGTCTAGTTTTAGGCTCCCCTAGCTTTGGTGAAAGATGTTGACTATCTATGCCCCTCATTATTTTATAGACCTCTATAAGATCACCCCTCAGCCTCATTTTCTCCATGGAAAAAAGTTCCAGTGTATCAAGCCTCTCTTTACAACTCAAACTATCAAGTCCCGGTAGCATCCTAGTAAATCTTTTCTGCCCTCTTTCTAGTTTAATAATATCCTTTCTATAATAGGGTTACCAGAACTGTACACAGTATTCTAAATGTGGCCTTTGGGAAAAAGATGTTGATTATCGAGCTTATCTATGCCCCTCATTATTTTATAGACCTCAATAAGATCACCCCTAAGCCTCCTACGCTCCAGGGAACTTAAACCCACAACCTCCTGACTCAGAGGTGAGCGTGTTACTCATTGAGACACAGCTGACACTATAGATATGATATAAGATTAGAAACCATGGGAGGTTGTGGTGTGGTGGTAATGTCACTGGACTAGTATACTAAGGCAGCACAGTAGCACAGTGGTTAGCACTGCTGCCTCACAGCGCCAGGGACCCAGGTTCGATTCCTGGCTTGGGTCACTGTCTGTGTGGAGTCTGCACATTCTCCCTGTATCTGCGTGGGTTTCCTCCGGGTGCTCCAGTTTCCTCCCACAGTCTGAAAGATGTGCCGGTTAGGTGCATTGACCCGAACAGGCACCGGACTGTGGCAACTAGGGGAATTTCACCGTAACTTCATTGCAGTGTTAATGTAAGCCTTACTTGTGACTAATAAACAAACTACTTTATTTGAGAAGCTCAGGTTAATGCTCTGCGGACATGGGTTCAAATCCACCCCCCCAGGCTGTTGGTGGAATTTAAATACAATTAATATATTTGTGACATGAAAGCCAGTGTCTGTAATAGTGACCATGGCAACTATTATCAATTGTTGTAAAAAACCAATTGGTTCACTAATGTTTTTCAGGGATGGAAATCTGCTGTCCTGACCTGGTCTGGCCTACACGTGACTCCAGACCCTCTGAAACAGCAGGCTGCTCAGTTAATGGGTAATTAGGGATGGGCAACAAATACTGACCTTGCCAGCAATGCCCACATCTCATCAAAGAATAAAAATAGAAGTTATATGTTTACAACACAAAGTGGCAATTCAGGCCGTTATGTCTGTGCCAGCTCTTTGCTGGAGAAATGCACAACTAATCCCACTGCCCAGTCGTCTCCGTGGTGCCTTGCATTTGTCTCCACTTTAAGTATTGATCAATGTCAGAAGTGGGGATCTTCTCCGATGATTGCACAAGGTTCAGCACCATCCACAACTCGCCAGCTGCTGAAACAATCCAAATGCAGCAAGAAAGACCTGGACAATATCCAGGCTTGGGCTGACAAGTGGCAAGTAATATTCGCGCCACACAAGTTTTCGGGAATGATCAACTTCAACAAGAGAAAATCTAACCATCGTTTCTTGACATTCAATGGAATTACCTTCGCTGAATCCTCCACTGTCAACATCCTGGGGGTTACATTAATCAGAAACTAACCTGGACTAACTATATAAACACAGTGGTTACAAGAGCAGGTCAGAGGCTCGGAATACTGCGGTGAGTAACTCACCTCCTGACTCCGCAAAGCCTGTCCACCATCTACAAGGCACAGGTCAGGAGTGTGATGGAATACTCTCCACTTGCCTGGATGAGTGCAACTCCAACAACACTCAAGAAACTCGACACCATCCAGGACAAAGCAGCCAACTTGATTGGCACCACATCTACAAACATTCAATCCCTCCACCACCGACACAGTGGCAGCAGTGATTACCATTTACAAGATGTACAGCAGGAACTCACCCAAGCTCCTTAGACAGCACCTTCCAAACCCATGACCACTACCATCTAGAAGGAAAATTGCAGCAGATACCTGGGAAAATCACCCCCCTCCTCCAAGTCACTCACCATCCTGACTTGGAAATATATCACCATTCCTTCGCAGTCACTGGGTCAAAATGCTGGAACTCTCTCGCATATGGCACTGTCGGTGTAACTACACCATTTGGACAGGAGTAACTCAAGAAGACAGCTCACCCATTATCTTTGCAAGGGCTATTAGAGATTGGCAATAAATCCTGGCCTAGCTAGTGACTCCTACATCTTTTGAATGAATGAAAGAAGGTCCGCTAAGGGACATGACCCAATTCCTCTCTCCAGTCTACTGGTATGGAGATGCCAACATGGGACTGGGGTAGGCACAATAAGAAGTCTCACAACACCAGGTTAAAGTCCAACAGGTTTATTTGGTAGCATGGGCTTTCAGAGCGCCGCTCCTTCATCAGGTGAGTGAAGAGTGAACCCAACTTTTCACTCACCTGATGAAGGGGCAGCGCTCTGAAAGCTCGTGCTACCAAATAAAGCTGTTGGACTTTAACCTGGTGTTGTGAGACTTCTTACTGTATCCAGTCTATTGGTCATAGCATCAGTCCTGCCAGATTGAGGCAGGAACTTGTTTTGTAGCCTATTATGTCTTGCAGACCTTGCCATAGTCGACGGGGTTCCGTCTGGCTAGTCTGGGACTCTAGCTTGGTCTGGTACTATCTTTTTGTATCTTTGATGGATCTCCTTACATCATATCTGGCTTCCTTGTATAGATGATGTGGTTCCGCACACATGAGGACGGCCTAACCCAGGATCTTGGGTTTATGTCACACTATCAGTAACCCTCACAGCTTGCCTCCTGGACTTGCAGAATCTCACTGGCTGTCCTGTCTGGAGACAATACACATCTCTTTAACCTGTGCTTAATGCTCCCTCCACTCACATTGTCTGTATCTTTAAGACCTGGTTGGCTGTAGAGATTTGCATTCTAATCAGTATTCTGTAACTTGATTTTGTGTCTCTGTATGCCCTGTTTGATATCCACTCCATCTGATGAAGGAGCAGCGCTCCGAAAGCTAATGGCATTTGCTACCAAATAAACCTGTTGGACTTTAACCTGGTGTTGTCAAAACTCTTACTATATTTTAGAAACATAGAAACATAGAAAAGCTACAGTACAAACAGGCCCTTCGGCCCACAAGTTGCGCCGAACAATTTCCTTACCTTCTAGGCTCATCTATAACCCTCTATCTTACTAACCTCCATGAACCTATCCAAAAGTCTCTTAAAAGACTCAATCGAATGCACTTCCACCACCACTACCGGCAGCCGATTCCACGCACCCACCACCCTCTGAGTGAAAAACTTATCCCTAACATCTCCTCTATACCTACTCCCCAGCACCTTAAACCTGTGGCCTCTCGTGACAACCATTTCAGCCCTGGGTGAAAGCCTCTGAGAATCCACTCTATCAATACCTCTCAACATCTTATACACCTCTATCAGGTCACCTCTCATCCTTCGCCTCTCCAAGGAGAATAGACCTAGCTCTCTCAACCTATCCTCATAAGGCATACCACTTAATCCCGGCAACATCCTCATAAATCTCCTCTGCACCCGTTCTATGGCTTCCACATCCTTTCTGTAATGAGGCGACCAGAACTGGGCGCAGTACTCCAGGTGGGGTCTGACCAGGGTCCTAAACAGCTGCAGCATTATCTCCCAATTTCTAAACTCATTTCCTCTATTGATGAAGGCCAGTATTCCATATGCCTTCTTAATCACAGCCTCTACCTGCGACACCGCTTTGAGCGTCCTATGAACCCAGACCCCAAGATCCCTCTGTTCTTCCACACTGCCAAGCGTCTTACCCTTAATAGTATATTCTTCCATCCTATTCGACCTGCCAAAATGAACCACCACACACTTATCTGGGTTGAAGTCCATCTGCCACTTCTCCGCCCAGTCTTCCATCTTATCTATGTCTCATTGCAACTGCTGACATCCCTCTACACTATCCACAATACCTCCAACCTTTGTGTCATCAGCAAACTTGCCAACTCATCCTTCCACTTCCTCATCCAGGTCATTTATAAAAATCACAAAGAGCAAGGGTCCCAGAACAGATCCCTGGGGCACCCACACTGGTGACCGACTTCCACTCTGAAAAAGACCTATCTACAACCACTCTTTGCCTTCTGTGGGCAAGCCAGTTCTGAATCCACAAAGCAACGTCCCCTTGTATCCCATGCCCCTTCACTTTCTCCATAAGCCTTGCATGGGGCACCTTATCAAACGCCTTACTGAAATCCAGATAAACCACATCTACCGCTCTTCCCCCGTCTAAGTGTCTAGTCACATCTTCAAAAAACTCAATCAGACTCGTAAGGCATGATCTGCCTCAGACAAAGCCGTGCTGGATACTTCTGATCGTACTATTCCTTTCCAAATGTTCATAAATCCTGCCTCTCAGGATCTTCTCCATCAACTTACCTACCACTGAGGTTAGACTCACCGGTCTATAATTTCCTGGGCTATCTCTTCTCCCTTTCTTGAATAATGGAACCACATCCGCCATTCTCCAATCCTCCGGAACCTCTCCCGTCTCCATTGACGACGCTAAGATCATCGCCAGAGGGTCAGCAATCTCTTCTCTCGCCTCCCACAGTAACCTGGGGTACATCCCATCCGGTCCCGGTGATTTATCTAACTTGATGCTTTTCAACAGCTCCAACACATCCTCTTTCCTAATGCCCACATGCTCAATCTTCTCAGTCCACTGCAAGTCTGTACTGCAACTACCAAGATCCTTTTCCACTGTGAATACTGAAGCAAAGTATTCATTGAGTACCTCTGCTATTTCAACCGGTTCAATACAGACTTTCCCACCGTCACATTTGATAGGTCCTACTCCTTCACATCTTATCCTCTTTCTCTTCACATACTTGTAGAATGCCTTGGGATTTTCCTTTATCCTGTCTGCCAAGGCCTTCTCATGTCCCCGCCTGGCTCTTCTAATTTCCCTCTTTAGTTCCTTCCTACGAGTCGTATACTCTTCTAGATTTCTAACATTACCTAGCTCCCTGAACCTTTTGTAGGCTTTTCT
The DNA here is from genome assembly GCF_964213995.1 of Mustelus asterias. Classification (NCBI taxonomy): domain Eukaryota; kingdom Metazoa; phylum Chordata; class Chondrichthyes; order Carcharhiniformes; family Triakidae; genus Mustelus; species Mustelus asterias. The sequence goes on along the minus strand of NC_135801.1, from coordinate 184,559,367 downwards.
TCCTGACTAAATCCGTTACAGCTTTCGTGCACCACGGTTCCTGTAACCTACCATAACTCCCCTGTCGCACCGGAACATTGCCGTGCAGAGCTCCAGACAAATTTTCCTTGAGAATTTGCCACATTTCTTCCGTACATTTCCCTGAGAAAACCTCCTTCCAATTTATGCCTCTAATTTCCTGCTTAATAACATCATAGTTGCCCTTACTCCAGATAAACACTTTCCTAGCTCGGCTGATCCTATCTCTCTCCAATGCTAGTGTAAAGGAGATAGAGTTATGATCACTATCCCCAAAATGCTCTCCCACTAATAGATCTGACACCTGCCCAGGTTCATTCCCTAATATCAAATCAAGCACAGCCTCTCCTCTTGTAGGCTTATTCACATACTGTGTCAGGAAGCCCTCCTGAACACACCTAACAAACTCCTTTCCATCTAAACCCCTTACCCTAGGGATATTCCAATTGATATTTGGGAAATTAAAATCTCCCATCACGTCTACTCTGTTATTATCACATCTCTCCAGAATCTGCTTCCCAATCTGCTCCTCCACATCCCTGCTACTATTAGGCGGCCTATAGAAAACACCCAGTAAAGTTACTGACCCCTTCCTGTTGCGAACCTCCACCCACAGAAATTCCGTAGACAATCCTTCCGTGGCATCCATTCTTTTCTACAGCCTTGACACTATCCCTGATCAACAGTGCCACTCCCCCACCTCTTTTGCCTCCTTCCCTGTCCCTCCTGAAACATCTGAAACCTGGCACTTGAAGTACCCAGTTCTGACCCTGAGATAACCAAGTCTCTGTAATGGCCACCACATCACACTTCCAAGCAGTGACCCATCCTCTAAGCTCATCCATTTTGTTCACTATACTCCTTGCGGTAAAATAAATACACCTCAACCCTTCGGTCTGAGAGCTCCCCTTCCCCTTCACCTGCCTATCCTCCCTCTCACACTGCCGACCAGCCCCTCTTATTTTTACTCTAACCTCCTCTCTCCCAGTCACCACATTTTGATTCCCACCCCCCAACCATTCTAGTTTAAACCATCCCCAGTATAGGTCTTGTGTAGGTCAGGGTCAACTGACTTGAACGCCTCAGACCTGGACTTCAGCAGGCAGTGGATATTCTTAACCGTAAGAGTGATGAGCCTGTGGAATTCATTACCACAAGAAGTAGTTGATGCCAAAACGTTGAATGTTTTCTAGACGTGAATAGATAAAGCACTTGGGGTGAATGGGATCAAAGGTTATGGGGAGAAAGCAGGATTAGGCTATTGAGTTGGATGATCAGCCATGATCGTGATGAATGGCGGAGCAGGCTCATAGGGCCGAATGGCCTCCTCCTGCTCCTATCTTCTATGTTGCTATGTTTCAATATCCCTGTTCATCCATAGTTTCCGGCTGGGGAATATACGGATTTGCTTCTTTGGCACACAATCTTCTACACACTTACTAATGAAGTCAGTTACTGTAGTGGCGTACTCATTCAGGCTGTTCACAGAGTTTTTAAATACTGACCAGTCTACTGGCTCTAAGCAGTCCCGTAGGAGATCATCCGATTCCTCAGACCAACATTGCACGACTTTCTTTGATGGATTGTCCCGCTTCAGTTTTTTTTAAAGCCGGGAGCAGGAGCACAGCCTTGTGGTCTGATTGCCAAAGTGTGGGCGGGCGATAGAGCGGTAGGCATGTTTGATATTTGTGTAGCAGTCTAGGATGTTTGGTCCTCTGGTGGAACAGGAGACGCATTGGTGGTAACTTGGTAATACACTCTTGAGCTTGGCTTAATTGGCCACGATGAATTAGGCCTCGGGATGTTTCATGTCTGACTGAATGAGGCTTGGGAGATAAAATGATCTGGGCTTCAAGCTGAGATTCCCATGAGGATTTTCTTCCTGCCTACACCCTGCGTCCCTTCCAAGCATCCCCGGGTTAAGATCAGAAACCTCACAAAGTGCAGGAATTGTACCTGGGACTTTGAGAATAAAAGTAATTCAACTAATACATCAGATAAAATGACTGAGTTATCAGGGGAAATTTCAAAGGACGCCTTCTAATACAGGTGTCCAAATTGGTTATGTTATTCATGTCCGTCTTATCTTTGACAATTCTTTGCAGAGTAATCAAAACAAAAAAATCCACTATAATGTATGGAATATGTAATGCTATAATCAGAGATGGATTTGTATAATGAATTGAGTGTTCATCAAATCGCGTGTTGTCAGGAATGAAGGATGAGAGGTTTTCCGTGATTTTGCATTTGACCTCTGATTAGAATGCTCCCAATGGCTGGGCACAGGACACTTGGGACTCTGAATAAAATAGCGCTTGCTACAAAAACGGATTAGCAACAGGATTACTTTCACACAAATGCCATTCTGCACTGCCTTCTCGCAGGAAGTGAAGTGCGGTGCGGAAACCTTCTGGGAAAAAGTGCTGCTGCTGCTTTTCGAGGGAAACAGCCTTAAGGATATATTTAAGGGAAAGAACCTTTGACGGAGGGAATTGTAGCAGCCGCATTTTGCATGGCAAGATCCCACCAAAGGCAATGAGATAAACAAACCAAATAATCACCTTGGGTGCGGAGGAATGTATCTTGACTGCGATGCCAAATGAACTACCTATATCTTATTCAAATCGTGCACATCTGAGAGTGAAAATAGGGCTTGTTTTACATCTCGTCTGCAAGATCTGGCACTTGTGAAAGTCCAGCACTGAAATGTTCAGACCATAAGATACAAGAGCAGCATTAGGCCATTCAGCCCATCGAGTCTGCTCCACCATTCAAACATGGCTGACAGGATTCTCATCCCCATTCTCCTGCCTTTTCCCCATAACCCCTGATCCCCTTATTAATCAAGAACCTATCTATCTCTGTCTTAAGGACAATCAATGACCTGGCCTCCATAGCCTTCTGCGGTAAAGAGTTCCACAGATTCACCACCCTCTGGCTGAAGAAATTCCTCCTCATCTCAGTTTTAATGGAGCGTCCCTTCACTCTGAGGTTGTGCCCTCGAGTTCTAGTCTTTCCCACGAGTGGAAACATGTAGGAGGAAACCGGAGCATCCGAAGGAAATCCACACAGAAAACGTGCAGACTCCACACAGTGACCCAAGCCAGGGAATTGAACCCGGGTGTCCTGACGCTGTGAGGCAACAGTGCTAACCAGTGTGCCACCATACCACCTGGTATCATGCTGGTGAATTAGTGCTGCTCTCCTGTGTTTCCTGAGGTTTGCTACTTAAATTTGAAACGTGATACTGCAGGAGGGATCCGATCGATGCTTTGTACTATCAAAGAATAATTCTCCCCCTTTGTATTATTACCCCATTGTGATAAAGACCGACATGAGGACCATCAGCGGATACAGCAAGATATAAATCAGTTGGAGACTTGGGTGGAGAGATGGCAGATGGAGTTTAATCCAGACAATGTGAGGTAATGCATTTTGGAAAGTCTAATACAGATAGGAAATATACAGTAAATGGCAGAACCCGTAAGAGTATTGATAAGCAAAGGGATCTGGGTGTACAGGTACACAGGTCACTGAAAGTGGCAATGCAGGTGGAGAAGGTAGTCAAGAAGGCATATGGCATGCTTGCCTTCATCGGCTGGGGTATTGAGTTTAAAAATTGGCAAGTCATGTTGCAGCTTTATAGAATCTTAGTTAGGCCGCACTTGGAATATAGTGTTCAATTCTGGTCGCCACAGTACCAGAAGGATGTGGAGGCTTTGGAGAGGGTAGAGAAAAGATTTACCAGGATGTTGCCTGGTATGGAGGGCATTAGCTATGAGGAGAGGTTGGAGAGACTTGGTTTGTTCTCACTGGAACGACGGAGGTTGAGGGGCAACCTGATAGAAGTCTACAAGATTATGAGAGGCATGGACAGAGTGGATAGTCAGAAGCTTTTTCCCAGGGTGGAAGAGTCAATTACTAGGGGGCACAGGTTTGAGGTGCGAGGGGCAAGGTTTAAAGGAGATGTATGAGGCAGATTTTTTACAGAGAGTAGTGGGTGCCTGGAACTCATTGCCAGGGGAGGTAGTGGAAGCAGATACGATAGTGACTTTTAAGGGGCATCTTGACAAATACATGAATAGGATGGGAATAGAGGGATATGGTCCCTGGAAGGGTAGGGGGTTTTAGCTCAGTCGGAAGCATGGTCGGTGCAGGCTTGGAGGTCCGAAGGGCCTGTTCCTGTGCTGTAATTTTCTTTGTTCTTTGTTCTTTGTTTATTTCACTAGCCTCTTTTCTAAAATGCATTTCGCACCAGCACCTTAGCTTTTAGAGATTTGTGTAAACGGTCATCTTCCAACACAAAACAAATTTTTAAATTTGTCATACTTAGATCCAAAGCAGATGACCTCACTCTTCCCCCATGTTCACGTCTCACTCACTTTATCTGACTATGGCTATTTGTAACTTCCTTCATCTCCCAGTCACCCAACTTAATGTTATCTGGAACTGTACGCAAACAATGATCTCGTGTTTGATTCACTTGAAATGGTGACAAGCTAAAAGCTGAACGCAAACCGGTGGGAAGCGCCATTTGTTACCTTCTGTCTAAAACCCCAAATGCCTATCCCGGGGAGGCAGTAGCATAATGGCATTGTCACTGGACTCGTATTCCAGAAGCCCAGCAAAATGCTCTGGGGACCCAGGTTCAAATCCCACCACAGCAGACAATAAAACTTGAATTCAATAAAAATATGGAATTAAAAGGCTAATGATGATCATGAAATGATTGTCGTAAAAATCCATCTATTTCATTACTGTCGATAAGGGAAGGAAATCATTGTTCGACCGGAGCAAGCAGAGAGGGAGTGATTCGTGTGAGGAGAGCTGAGGGTAAGAGAGTTTGATTTTTTATCTTCCTTTCTCTCATTTTTTTTTCCAGTGCAGCAGAAAACAGGAAACCGGAAGTAGGCTGCGGAGAGGCCTGGGAAGGTTTTTTGCCCAAGAAATTTGAACGGGGAGGAAACCCGAGACTCTACACATCTAGAGTCTCCCACCCTCCCCCCTCCTCTAACCTAAAAAAAAAGACTCGGAGTGAGAGCAGGTAAGCTTTTTTTTCTCTCTTTCGTTTCTCCATAAGGGAAGTTAGCAGGGATGTCAGTGCAGGCAGTGCAATGTTCCTCCTGTGGGATGTTTGAGGTGAGGGACACCTGTGTCCCGGCTGAGTACACCTACAGGAAGTGCACCCAATTCCAGCTTCTTGAAGACCGTGTTAGGGATCTGGAGCTGGAACTGGATGAACTCAGGATCATTCGGGAGGCAGAGGCAGCTATGGATAGAAGCTACAAGGAGGTAGCTAGTCCTAGAAATGATGATACGTGGGTGACGGCTAGAAGGGGTAAGAAGCAGTCAGAGCAGCGATCCCCTGGATCCCCTGTTCCTCTGTATAACAAGTATTCCGTTTTGGATACTGTTGGGGGAGATGACTTAGCAGGGGTAAGCCATGGGGTACAGGTCTCTGACACAGAGTCTGTCCTTGTTGCTCAGAAGGGAAGGGGGAAGAGGAGTAGAGCATTAGATGTTGGGGCCTCCATAGTTAGGGGGACAGATAGGAGATTCTGTGGGAACGAGAGAGACTCGCGGTTGGTGTGTTGCCTCCCAGGTGCCAGAGTCCATGATGTCTCGGATCGCGTTTTCGGGATCCTTAAGAGGGAGGGGGACCAGCCCCAAGTCGTGGTTCACATAGGCACCCAAGACATAGGTAGGAAATGGGATGGGGATGTAAGGCAGAAATTCAGGGAGTTAGGGTGGAAGCTTAGGGCAAGAACAAACAGAGTTGTTATCTTGGGTTTGTTACCCATGCCACGTGATAGTGAGGAGAGGAATAGAGAGAGAGAGCAGTTGAACACGTGGCTACAGGGATGGTGCAGGAGGGAGGGATTCAGATACCTGGACAATTGGGGCTCATTTTGCGGTAGGTGGGACCTCTACAAACAGGATGGTCTACACCTGAATCAGAGGGGTACCAATATCCCGGGGGGAAATTTGCTAATGCTCTTTGGGAGGGTTTAAACTAATTCAGCAGGGGGGTGGGTACCTGAATTGTAGCTCCAGGGTACAGGAGGTTGAGGGTAGTGAGGTCATGGATAGGGTTTCCAGGTCGCAGGAGTGTACTGGCAGGCAGGAAGGTGGTTTGAAGTGTGTATACTTCAATGCCAGGAGCATCCGGAATAAGGTGGGTGAACTTGCAGCATGGGTTGGTACTTGGGACTTCGATGTTGTGGCCATCTCGGAGACATGGATAGAGCAGGGACAGCAATGGTTGTTGCAGGTTCCAGGGTTTAGATGTTTCAGTAAGATCAGGGAAGGTGGTAAAAGAGGGGGAGGTGTGGCATTGTTAGTCAAGGACAGTATTACAGTGGCAGAAAGGGCGTTGATGAGGACTCATGGTAATTATAGGACTGATGGTAATTATAGACCGGTTAGTCTTACTTCGGTGGTTGGTAAATTGATGGAAAGGGTCCTTAGGGATGGGATTTACGACCATTTAGAAAGATGCGGATTAATCCGAGATAGTCAGCACGGATTCGTGAAGGGCAAGTCGTGCCTCACAAATTTGATAGAATTTTTTGAGGAGGTAACTAAGTGTGTTGATGAAGGTAGGGCAGTTGATGTCATATACATGGATTTTAGTAAGGCGTTTGATAAGGTCCCCCATGGTCGGCTTATGATGAAAGTGAGGAGGTGTGGGATAGAGGGAAAGTTGGCCGATTGGATAGGCAACTGGCTGTCTGACCGAAGACAGAGGGTGGTGGTCGATGGAAAATTTTCGGATTGGAGGCAGGTTGCTAGCGGTGTGCCGCAGGGATCAGTGCTTGGTCCTCTGCTCTTTGTGATTTTTATTAATGACTTAGAGGAGGGGGCTGAAGGGTGGATCAGTAAATTTGCTGATGACACCAAGATTGGTGGAGTAGTGGATGAGGTGGAGGGCTGTTGTAGGCTGCAAAGAGACATAGATAGGATGCAAAGCTGGGCTGAAAAATGGCAAATGGAGTTTAACCCTGATAAATGTGAGGTGATTCATTTTGGTAGGACAAATTTAAATGTGGATTACAGGGTCAAAGGTAGGGTTCTGAAGACTGTGGAGGAACAGAGAGATCTTGGGGTCCATATCCACAGATCTCTAAAGGTTGCCACTCAAGTGGATAGAGCTGTGAAGAAGGCCTATAGTGTGTTAGCTTTTATTAACAGGGGGTTGGAGTTTAAGAGCCGTGGGGTTATGCTGCAACTGTACAGGACCTTGGTGAGACCACATTTGGAATATTGTGTGCAGTTCTGGTCACCTCACTATAAGAAGGATGTGGAAGCGCTGGAAAGAGTGCAGAGGAGATTTACCAGGATGCTGCCTGGTTTGGAGGGTAGGTCATATGAGGAAAGGTTGAGGGAGCTAGGGCTGTTCTCTCTGGAGCGGAGGAGGCTGAGGGGAGACTTAATAGAGGTGTATAAAATGATGAAGGGGATAGATAGAGTGAACGTTCAAAGACTATTTCCTCGGGTGGATGGAGCTATTACAAGGGGGCATAACTATAGGGTTCGTGGTGGGAGATACAGGACGGATATCAGAGGTAGGTTCTTTACGCAGAGAGTGGTTGGGGTGTGGAATGGACTGCCTGCAGTGATAGTGGAGTCAGACACTTTAGGAACATTTAAGCGGTTATTGGATAGGCACATGGAGCACACCAGGATGATAGGGAGTGGGATAGCTTGATCTTGGTTTCAGATAAAGCTCGGCACAACATCGTGGGCCGAAGGGCCTGTTCTGTGCTGTACTGTTCTATGTTCTATGACTCGTCTACTGAGGTAGTATGGGCTGAGGTTAGAAACAGGAAAGGAGAGGTCACCCTGTTGGGAGTTTTCTATAGGCCTCCGAAAAGTTCCAGAGATGTAGAGGAAAGGATTGCAAAGATGATTCTGGATAGGAGCGAAAGTAACAGGGTAGTTGTTATGGGGGACTTTAACTTTACAAATATTGACTGGAAAAGCTATAGTTCGAGTACTTGAGAGGGGTCAGTTTTTGTCCAATGTGTGCAGGAGGGTTTCCTGACACAGTATGTAGATAGGCCAACAAGAGGCAAGGCCACATTGGATTTGGTACTGGGTAATAGAACCATAGAACCATAGAAAATTACAGCTCAGAAACAGGCCTTTTGGCCCTTCTTGTCTGTACCGAACCATTTTTTGCCTAGTCCCACTGGCCTGCACTTGGACCATATCCCTCCACACCCCTCTCATCCATGAACCCGTCCAAGTTTTTCTTAAATGTTAAAAGTGACCCCGCATTTACCACTTTATCCGGCAGCTCATTCCACACTCCCACCACTCTCTGCATGAAGAAGCCCCCCCTAATATTCCCTTTAAACTTTTCTCCTTTCACCCTTAACCCATGCCCTCTGGTTTTTTTCTCCCCTAGCCTCAGCGGAAAAAGCCTGCTTGCATTCACTCTATCTATACCCATCAAAATCTTATACACCTCTATCAAATCTCCCCTCAATCTTCTACGCTCCAGGGAATAAAGTCCCAACCTATTCAATCTCTCTCTGTAACTCAGCTTCTCAAGTCCCGGCAACATCCTTGTGAACCTTCTCTGCACTCTTTCAACCTTATTTACATCCTTCCTGTAACTAGGTGACCAAAACTGTACACAATACTCCAAATTCGGCCTCACCAATGCCTTATATAACAAAGAACAAAGAACAAAGAACAATACAGCACAGGAACAGGCCCTTCGGCCCTCCAAGCCCGCGCCGCTCCCCGGTCCAGGATTGAATCCTGAATCCAGGATCCCCGCCCAATTTTCCAGCCTATCTACATACCAATATCCTATCCACCGAGCTGTCCCTCACAGCTACGATGCTTTGTTCATTACAACCTATTAACTTACCCCCACCCCCCCATTCCAGACCATGTGATCTCCAGGGAGAGGCGAAAACCCAGAGTGAAAAACCCCAGGGCCAATATGGGGAAAAAAAATCTGGGAAATTCCTCTCCGACCCCCTGAGGCGAACGAAACGAGTCCAGGAGATCACAATGGCCCCGATCGGAAAATGCTTCCCAACCCTAGTCATTTCCACTTCCACGAACACCATATGAATTCCCTGCCCCCGAGACAGGTTCCCAACTATCCGCAGTCTCACTCTGTACTGGCACCAGCAAGATGATCGTAGAATGAAGCCTTGAAACGAGAAACCAGGAACAATTAGCCCGCGCCGCTCCCTGGTCCAAACTAGACCACTCTTTTGTATCCCTCCATTCCCACTCCGTTCATATAGCTGTCTAGATAAGTCTTAAACGTTCCCAGTGTGTCCGCCTCCACCACCTTGCCCGGCAACACATTCCAGGCCCCCACGACCCTCTGTGTGAAATATGTCCTTCTGATATCTGTGTTAAACCTCCCCCCCTTCACCTTGAACCTATGACCCCTCGTGAACGTCACCACCGACCCGGGGAAAAGCTTCCCACCGTTCACCCTATCTATGCCTTTCATAATTTTATACACCTCTATTAAGTCTCCCCTCATCCTCCGTCTTTCCAAGGAGAACAACCCCAATTTCCCCAATCTCTCCTCATAACCAAGCCCCTCCATACCAGGCAACATCCTGGTAAACCTCCTCTGTACTCTCTCCAAAGCCTCCACGTCCTTCTGGTAGTGTGGCAACCAGAACTGGACGCAGTATTCCAAATGCGGCCGAACCAACGTTCTATACATCTGCAACATCAGACCCCAACTTTTATACTCTATGCCCCGTCCTATAAAGGCAAGCATGCCATATGCCTTCTTCACCACCTTCTCCACCTGTGACGTCACCTTCAAAGATCTGTGGACTTGCACACCCAGGTCCCTCTGCGTCTCTACACCCTTTATGGTTCTTCCATTTATCGTGTAGCTCCTCCTTACATTATTCCCACCAAAATGCATCACTTCGCATTTATCAGGATTGAACTCCATCTGCCATACCATAACCTTACCATAACACTCCAACTTTTATACTCGATACTCCGATTTATAAAGGCCAATGTACCAAAGGCACTCTTTCTGACCCTATCCACCTGTGACGCCAATTTTAGGGAATTCTGTACCTGTATTCCCAGATCCCTCTGTTCAGCGGCACAATGAACCAGACCAGGTGTTAGATTTGGAGGTAGGTGAGCACTTTGGTGATCGTGACCACAATTCGGTTACGTTTACTTTAGTTGTGGAAAGGGATAGGTATATACCGAAGGGCAAGAGTTATCGCTGGGAGAAAGGAAATTATGATGCGATTAGGCGAGATTTAGGATGCATAGGTTGGGGAAGGAAGCTGCAGGGGATGGGCACAATTGAAATGTGGAGCTTGTTCAAGGAACAGCTACTGGGTGTCCTTGATAAGTATGTACCTGTCAGGCAGGGAGGAAGTGGTTGAGTGAGAGAACCGTGGTTTACTAAAGAAGTTGAATCTCTTGTGAAGAGGAAGAAGGAGACTTATGTAAAGATGAGACGTGAAGGCTCAGTTAGGGCGCTTGAGTGTTACAAGTTAGCCAGGAAGGACCTAAAGAAAGAGTTAAGAAGAGCCAGGAGGGGACATGAGAAGTCTTTGGCAGGTAGGATCAAGGAAAACCCTAAAGCTCTCAAAAGGTATGTCAGGAATAAAAGAATGACTAGGGTAAGATTAGGGCCAGTCAAGGACAGTAGTGGGAAGTTGTGCGTGGAGTCTGAAGAGATAGGAGAGGCGCTAAATGAATATTTTTCGTCAATATTCACTCAGGAAAAAGACAATGTTGTCGAGGAGAATACTGAGATACAGGCTATGAGACTAGACGGGTTGAGGTTCATAAGGAGGAGGTGTTAGCAATTCTGGAAAGTGTGAAAATAGATAAGTCCCCTGGGCTGGATGGGATTTATCCTAGGATTCTCTGGGAGGCTAGGGAGGAGATTGCAGAGCCTTTGGCTTTGATCTTTATGTCGTCGTTGTCTACAGGAATAGTGCCAGAAGACTGGAGGATAGCAAATGTTGTCCCCTTGTTCAAGAAGGGGAGTAGAGACAACCCTGGTAATTATAGACCAGTGAGCCTTACTTCTGTAGTGGGCAAAGTTTTGGAAAGGATTATAAGAGATAGGATTTATAATCATCTAGAAAGGAATAATTTGATTAGGGATAGTCAACACGGTTTTGTGAAGGGTAGGTCGTGCCTCACAAACCTTATTGAGTTCTTTGAGAAGGTGTCCAAGGAGGTGGATGAGGGTAAAGCAGTTGATGTGGTGTATATGGATTTCAGTTAAGCGTTTGATAAGGTTCCCCACGGTAAGCTATTGCAGAAAATACGGAGGCATGGGATTGAGGGTGATTTAACGGTTTGGATCAGGAATTGGCCAGCTGTAAGAAGACAGAGGGTGGTGGTTGATGGGAAATGTTCATCCTGGAGTTCAGTTACTCGTGGTGTACTGCAAGGATCTGTTTTGGGGCCACTGCTGTTTGTCATTTTTATAAATGACCTGGATGAGGGCGTAGAAGGATGGTTTGTAAATTTGCGGATGACACTAAAGTCAGTGGAGTTGTGGACAGTGCGGAAGGTTGTTGCAGGTTACAGAGGGACATAGATAAGCTGCACAGCTGGGCTGAGAGGTGGCAAATGGAGTTTAATGCGGAAAAGTGTGAGGTGCTTCACTATGGAAGGAGTAACAGGATTACAGAGTACTGGGCTAATGGTAAGATACTTGGTAGTGTGGATGAGCAGAGAGATCTGGGTGTCCAAGTGCATAGATCCCTGAAAGTGGGCACTCAGGTTGACAGGGTTGTTAAGAAGGCGTGTGGAGTGTTAGCTGTTATTGGTAGAGGGATTGAGTTTCGGAGCCAGGAGATCATGCTGCAGCTGTACAAAACTCTGGTGCGGCCACACTTGGAGTATTGCGTACAGTTCTGGACGCCGCATTATAGGAAGGATGTGGAAGCATTGGAAAGGGTGCAGAGGAGATTTACTAGGATGTTGCCTGGTATGGTGGGAAGGTCTTATGAGGAAAGGCTGAGGGACTTGAGGTTGTTTTCGTTAGAGAGAAGAAGGTTAAGAGGTGACTTAATAGAGGCATACAAGATGATCAGAGGATTAGATAGGGTGGATAGTGAGAGCCTTTTTCCTCGGATGGTGATAGCTAGCATGAGGGGACATAGCTTTAAATTGAGGGGTGATAGATATAGGACAGATGTCAGAGGTAGGTTCTTCACCCAGAGAATAATAAGGGCGTGGAATGCCCTGCCTGCAGCAGTAGTGGACTCGCCAACATTAAGGGCATTTAAATGGTCATTGGATAAACATATGGATGATATTGGAATAGTGTCGGTTAGATGGGCTTTAGATTGGTTTCACTGGTCGGCGCAACATCAAGGGCCGAAGGGCCTGAACTGCGCTGTAATGTTCTATGTTCTAAATCTGCCATCCTTACCTGGTCTGGCCTACATATTACTCCAGAGCCACAGTGATGTTGTTGACTCTTAACTGCCCTTAGAGATGGGCAATAAATGCCAGCCTGCGACACCCACGGATGAATAAAAAAAACCCTTTGTTTCAGGGTTCACCTTTCTGTACTCACACTTTCAGAGAAACCCCTATTTTATGCTTCATGTGGGGTGAGGAGGGAACTTATGGCCCCTGGGGCTGATATGTTCTTCCTTGCAGCACTAAAGGGACCATTGTTCCTCGTTTGAGCTTCTGGCCCTTGGCTGTCGAGCCCTTGGTGCATTCAAGAAGATTTGCAACACGACTACAGCTTCTTGTAAAATGGCAGCATGGAACGTTCTAGAAGAATGACAAGTCTTCTGAAACTAGTGTTCAAAAACTGATCTGATAAAACTGCGGTGATGGTGGGACATGTGGACCAGTCTCCCAGTTTGGGTATATTCATCATCTCACTATTATGGCAGGTAATGCTGGTACAGTACACATTAGAATCGTTAGCTTTTCCTACAGGGTCCTGAATGTGCGGCACGGTGGCACAGTGGTTAGCACTGCTGCTTCACAGCACCAGGGACCCAGGTTTGATTCCTGGGTTGGGTCACTGTCTGTGCGGAGTCTGCACGTTCTCTCCGTGTCTGCGTGGGTTTCCTTCAGGTGCTCCGGGTTTTCTTCCACAGTCGAAAAGACGTGCTGATTAAGTGGATTGGCCGTGCTAAATTCTCCCTCAGTGTACCTGAACAGGCGCTGGAGTGTGGCGACTAGGGGATTTTCACAGTAACTTCATTGCCATGTTAATGTAAGCCTACTTGCGACAATAATAAATAAACTTTAATGAAATGAACTTTAATCTCGAAAGGACTCCTGCTTGTAAACATCAGTGGAAATTTCCAACATCTCCCCTGGTTAAAATGCTGGTGGGTCGGATCAACCGCCCGCTCATTGTAAAAGTTGTCTCAGTTGAAAGATTTGGAATTGAAAATTAAATGTGTTCAAGATGAAGCCTCACCAGTTTCACGCTCCCACTGGCGATGTGAAAAATTGCCTGATCAGTTATGTTTACAGCAGGTTTCACCTGATGATTTTTTTGAGGAATTCAGGAAAATTCTAAAGATCCCCTGCAAAATTGAACTCAGTGAGAATTGGGGGAAAGCTCTCCACTCGTTAGAGTCAGACCTGGCACAAAGCAAGATGGTTGTGGTGGTTTGAGGTCAGTCACCTCAGCTCCAGGACATCTCTGTGGAGAAATATGACATGCATAGGCAGCTGGGATCAAGTCGATCCCTTAAAGCGTATAGAGGTTGTGGGAGTAGAGTTAAGAGAGAAATCAGGAGGGCAAAGAGGGGACACGAGTTTGCTTTGACAGATAAAGCAAAGGAGAATCCAAAGAGCTTCTACAAATACATAAGGGGCAAAAGAGTAACTAGGGAGAGACTATGGCCTCTTAAGGATCAACAAGGTCACCTATGTGCTGATACACAAGAGGTGGGTGAGATCCTAAATGAATATTTCTCATCAGTATTTACTGTTAAGAAAAGCATGGATGTTAGGAAATTAATTGTGAGGTTCTGAGGAGTGTACATATTACAGAGAAAGAGGTGCTGGAAGTCTTAAAGCGCATCAAGGTAGATAGATCCCTGGGATCTGATGAAGTATATCCCAGGGCGTTCTGGAAGGCTAGGGAAGAAATTGCGGGTCCCCTAGCCGAGATATTTGAATCATCGACAGCCACAGGTGAGGTGCCTGAAGATTGGAGGGTGGAAAATGTTGTGCCTTTACATAGAACATAGAACATTACAGCGCAGAACAGGCCCTTCGGCCCACGATGTTGCACCGACCAGTTAAAAAAAAAACTGTGACCCTCCAACCTAAACCAATTTCTTTTCGTCCATGAACCTATCTACGGATCTCTTAAACGCCCCCAAACTAGGCGCATTTACTACTGATGCTGGCAGGGCATTCCAATCCCTCACCACCCTCTGGGTAAAGAACCTACCCCTGACATCGGTTCTATAACTACCCCCCCTCAATTTAAAGCCATGCCCCCTCGTGCTGGATTTCTCCATCAGAGGAAAAAGGCTATCACTATCCACCCTATCTAAACCTCTAATCATCTTATATGTTTCAATAAGATCCCCTCTTAGCCGCCGCCTTTCCAGCGAAAACAATCCCAAATCCCTCAGCCTCTCCTCATAGGATCTCCCCTCCATACCAGGCAACATCCTGGTAAACCTCCTCTGCACCCTCTCCAAAGCCTCCACATCCTTCCTGTAATGTGGGGACCAGAACTGCACACAGTACTCCAAGTGCGGCCGCACCAGAGTTGTGTACAGTTGCAACATAACGCTACGACTCCTAAATTCAATCCCCCTACCAATAAACGCCAAGACACCATATGCCTTCTTAACAACCTTATCTACTTGATTCCCAACTTTCAGGGATCTATGCACACATACACCTAGATCCCTCTGCTCCTCCACACTATTCAAAGTCCTCCCGTTAGCCCTATACTCAACACATCTGTTATTCCTACCAAAGTGAATTACCTCACACTTCTCCGCATTAAACTCCATCCGCCACCTCTCGGCCCAACTTTGCAACCTGTCTAAGTCTTCCTGCAAACTACGACACCCTTCCTCACTGTCTACCACACCACCGACTTTGGTGTCATCAGCAAATTTGCTAATCCACCCAACTATACCCTCATCCAGATCATTAATAAATATTACAAACAGCAGTGGCCCCAAAACAGATCCCTGAGGTACACCACTTGTAACCGCACTCCATGATGAATATTTACTATCAACCACCACCCTCTGTTTCCTATCCGCTAGCCAATTCCTGATCCAATTTCCTAGATCACCCCCAATCCCATACATCTGCATTTTCTGCAGAAGCCTACCATGGTGAACCTTATCAAACGCCTTACTAAAATCCATATATACCACGTCCACTGCCTTGCCCCCATCCACCTCCTTGGTCACTTTCTCAAAAAACTCAATAAGGTTAGTAAGGCACGACCTACCTGCCACAAAACCATGCTGACTATCACCTATCAATTCATTACTCTCCAAATAACTATAAATCCTATCCCTTATAATTTTTTCCAACATCTTGCCGACAACAGAAGTGAGACTCACCGGTCTATAATTCCTGGGGAAGTCTCTGTTCCCCTTCTTAAACAATGGGGCAACATTCGCTAACCTCCAATCTTCTGGTACTATACCAGAGGCCAACGACGACCTGAAGATCAGAGCCAGAGGCTCTGCAATCACTTCTCTTGCCTTTATTTAAGAAGGGCTGCAAGGAAATGTCTGGGAACTACAGGCCGGTGAGCCTCACATCTGTAGTGGGTAAGTTGTTGGAAAGTATTCTGAGAGACAGGATCTACAGGCATTTAGAGAGGCAGGGACCGATTAGGGACATTCAGCATGGCTTTGTGAGTGGAAAATCAAGTCTCACAATTTTGATTGAGTTTTTTGAAGGGGTAACCAAGAAGGTAGATGAGGGCAGTGCAGTTGACGTTGTCTACATGGACTTTAGCAAGGCCTTTGACAAGGTATTACATGGTAGGTTGTTGCATAAGGTTAAATCTCACAGGATCCAGAGTGAGGTAGCTAAATGGAGACGAAATTGGCTTCTTGACAGAAGCCAGGGGGTGGTTGTAGAGTGTTATTTTTCAAACTGGAGGCCTGTGACCAGCAGTGTGCCTCAAGGATCGGTGCTGGGTCCACTGTTATTTGTCATTTATATTAGTGATTTGGATGGGAATTTAGGAGGCATGTTTGGCAAGTTTGTAGATGACACCCAGATTGGTGGCATAGTGGACAGTGAAGAAGGTTATCCAGGATTGCAACGGAATCTCGATCAATTGGGCCAGTGGGCTGATGAATTGCAGATGGTGTTTAATTTAGCTAAGTGAGAGATGGTGCATTTTGGTAGATTGGAACCAGGGCAGGACTTACTCAGTTAATGGTAGGGTGTTCAGGAGAGTTATAGAACAAAGAGATCTTGGGGTACACGTTCATATCTCCTTGAAGGTTGTGGTGAACCACTGTTACTACATGTATGTACCTGGACACACCCATGCTGCACCTGGCCCGAGACTCCTCCCTTTCCACCTGGGACCCCTCCCTTTCCACCCAGAGTGGGGTATAAAGGTGATGGTCCCTCCTCCTTGCCTCAGTTCAGACCAGGTCAGCTACAAGGGTGTGCTCCTGTTCTCAGTGAATAAAAGCCTATTAGTTTTCCCTCACTCTCAGAAGTCTCCGCGTCGTAATTGATAGTGCATCAAAGGTGGAGACACAGGTGATGAGAGTGGTGAAGAAGGCATTTGGCGTGCTTGGCTTCATTGGTCGGAACATTGAATACAGGAGTTGGAATGTCTTGTTGAAGTTGCATAAGACATTAGTAAGGCCACACTTGGAATACTGTGTGCAATTCTGGTCAATCTATTATAGAAAGGATGTTATTAAACTAGAAAGAGTGCAGAAAATAATTATTAGGGTGCTACCGGGACTTGATGGTTTGAATTATAAGGAGAGGCTGGATAGACTGGGACTATTTTCCCTGGAGCTTAGGAGGCTGAGGGGTGATCTTATAGAGGTCTATAAAATAATGAGGGGCATAGATCAGCTAGATAGTCAACATCTTTTCGCAAAGGTAGGGGAGTCTAAAACTAGAGGGCATAGGTTTAAGGTGAGAGGGGAGAGATACAAAAGTGTCCAGAGAGGCAATTTTTCCACACAGAGGGTGGTGAGCATCTGGAACAAGCTGCCAGAGGTAGCAGTAGAGGCGGGTACAATTTTGTCTTTTAAAAAGCATTTAGACAGTTACATGGGTAAGATGGGTATAGAGGGATATGGGCCAAATGTGGGCAAATGGGACTAGTTTAGTGGTGAAATAGAAAGGGCGGCATGGACGAGTTGGTCCGAATGGCCTGTTTCCATGCTGTAAACCTCTATGACTCTGCAGGAGTACCTCAGGGTAGTGTCCTAGGCCCACCACCTTCAGCTGCTTCATCAATAACCTTCCTTCTATCATAAGACCAGTGTGGGGATGTTTGCTGATGATTGCACAATGTTCAGCACCATTCAGACTCCTCAGATACTGAAGCGGTCCATGTTCAAATTTAGCAAACCCTGAACAATATCCAAGCTTGGGCTGACAAGTGTCAAGTAATGACCATCTCCAATAAGCGAGAATCTAACCATCACCCTCTGACATTCAACGGCATTACCGTCACTGAATCCCCCGTTATCAGCATCCTTGGGGTTGCCGTTGAGCAGAAACAGAACCAGACAAGCCATATAAATACTGCAGCTACCACAGAAGTTCACTGGTTAGGAATCTTGTGGTGAGTATCTCACTTCCTGACTCATAGAGTCATAGAGTCAAAGAGGTTTACAGCATAGAAACAGGCCCTTCGGCCCAATTTGTCCATGCCGCCCATTTTTAAAAAACCCCTAAGCTAATCCCAATTGCCCGCATTTTGCCCATATCCCTCTATACCCATCATACCCATGTAACTAGCTAAATGCTTTTTAAAGGAAAAAATTGTACCCGCCTCTACTACTACCTCTGGCAGCTTGTTCCAGACACTCACCACACTCTGTGTGAAAAATTGCCCCTCTGGACACTTTTGTATCTCTCCCCTCTCACCTTAAACCTGTGCCCTCTAGTTTTAGACTCTCCTACCTTTGGGAAAAGATATTGACTATCTAGCTGATCTGTGCCCCTCATTATTTTATAGACCTCTATAAGATCACCCCTCAGCCTCCTACGCTCCAGAGAAAAAAGTCCCAGTCTATCCAGCCTCTCCTTATAACTCAATCCATCAAGTCCCGGTAGCATCCTAGTAAATCTTTTCTGCACTCTTTCTAGTTTAATAATATCCTTTCTATAATAGGTTGACCAGAATTGCACACAGTATTCCAAGTGTGGCCTTACCAATGTCTTGTACAACTTCAACAAGACATTCCAACTCCTGTATTCAATGCTCTGACCAAAGAAACCAAGCATGCC
The DNA here is from genome assembly GCF_964213995.1 of Mustelus asterias. Classification (NCBI taxonomy): domain Eukaryota; kingdom Metazoa; phylum Chordata; class Chondrichthyes; order Carcharhiniformes; family Triakidae; genus Mustelus; species Mustelus asterias. Next base: position 184,540,902 of record NC_135801.1, on the reverse strand, counting down.
AAATGCCTTCTTCACCACTCTGTCCACCTGTGACTCTACTTTCAAGGAGCTATGAACATGTACCCCTGGATCTCTTTGTTCTGTAACTCTCCCCAGCCCCCTACCATTAACTGAGTAAGTCCTGTCCTGGTTCAATCTACCCAAATGCATCACCTCGCATTTGTCTAAATTAAACTCCATCTGCCATTCATCAGCCCACGGGCCCAATTGATCAAGATCCTGTTGCAATTGGAGATAATTTTCTTCACTGTCCACTGTGCCACCAATCTTGGTGTCATCTACAAACTTACTAACCATGCCTCCTATATTCTCATCCAAATCATTAATATAAATGACAAATAACAGTGGACCCATTAATATAAATAACAAATAACAGTGGACTCTCGGAAACCTATCTACCATCTATAAAGCACAAGTCAGAAGTTTGATGGAATACTCTGAATACTCTCCGCTTGCCTGGATGAGTGCAGCTCCAACAACACTCAGGAAGCTTGACACCATCAAGGACAAAATAGAATGCTTGATTGGCACACCATCCACAAACATTCAGTCCATCGACATACAGTAGCAGCCGTGTGTACCATCGGCAAGATGCACTTCAGGAACTCTCCAAGGTTCCTTAGGCAGCACCTTCCAAACCCATGGGTGCTACCATCTTAAAGGACAGGGGCAGCAGATAAATGGGAATGCTACCACCTGGAGGTTTCCCTTCAAGTCACTCACCATCCTGATTTGGAAATAGGGGAGGCGATGGCCTAGTGGGATTATCGTTAGACTATTAATCCAGAAACCCAGCTAATGTACTGGGAACCTGGGTTCAAATATCACCACGGCAGATTTAAAAAAAATTAATTGCCCTTGAACTGAGGGTCTTGCCAGACCATTTCGGAGAGCAGTTGAGAGTCAACCACTTTGCTGTGGCTTTGGAGTCACATGCAGGCCAGACCAGGCAAGGACAACAGATTTCCTTCCCTAAAGGATGGGTTTTTCTGACAATCAACAATGGTTTCATGGTCATCAGTAGATTCTTAATTCAACATTTTTTTATTGAATTCAAATTCCACCAGCTGCTGTGGTGGGATTCGAACCCCTTCAGGGAAGGAAATCTGCTGTCCTTAACTGGTCTGGCCTACATGTGACTCCAGAGCACCATGTGATTGACTCTCCACTGCCCTCTAAGGGCAACTGGTGATGGTCAATAAAAGCTGGTCAGCCACAGAGGCCCATGTCTCATGAATGAATATATTTTTTAAAATTAGCATTCTTTCACTGTCACTGGGTCAAAATCCTGGAACTCCCTAACAGCACTGTGGGTGTACCTACACTACAGAGACTACAGAGAGCGGTTCAAGTAGGCAGCTCACCACCACTTTCTCAAAGGCAATTAGTTGGACAATGAATGTTGGCCTAGCCTGAAGAGACCACATCCCTCGAATGAATAAAAATAAACACAAGAGTATTTAAACCTTTCGATGTACTTTGAAAAGTTGGAAAGCCTTTGATATTTGGGCCAACCGCGTTGACCTGGTGATACCTCTTGAACATAGAACATGGAACAGTACAGCACAGGAACAGGCCTTTTGGCCCACGATGTTGTGCCGAATATGATGCCAAATTAAACTAATCCCTTCTGCCTGCCCTTGGCCCATATCCCGATAGACTCCAGGTATCAGTGCAAGAGTCCTTCATGCATTTACATGGACTTCCTCTTTGAAGTGAGCGACTATGTATGAACAGATGAGTGCTTCTGTTAAACAGTGGACACAGAGGTAACACGGGCTGTGTTCAACATTGGTGGCACATAAGGTGGCATGGTGGTACAGTGGTTCGCACTGCTGCCTCACAGCGCCAGGGATCCCGGTTCGATTCCCGGCTTGGGTCACTGTCTGTGCGGAGTCAGCACGTTCTCCCCGTGTCTGCGTGGGTTTTCTCCAGGTGCTCTGGTTTCCTCCCCCAGTCTAAAAGACATGCTGGTTAGCTGCATTGTCCATGCTGAATTCTCCCTCAGTGTACCCGAACAGGTGCTGGAGTGTGGCGACTAGGGGATATTCACAGTAACTTCATTGCAGTGTTAATGTAAGCCTACTTGTGACACTAATAAATAAACATGACTTTGGTGCATCATTATCCAAAAGGCCTTATTTCCAAGCATTAAATTTTATGAAGGAATTGAAGGAACAGAAAGGAAAGGCAGCAAAAAACTTTTCATTAATAGCACAATTAATTTCTTTTAAATAAATATTGTGTGTTTGCTACATCTTCATTTGCATATTTATTAAAAAAACATTGACTTGCATCCCCTTGACTGGCTTTTTCATTTTGTAATTTTCTTTAATTTTCTTTTTCTTTATTCCCTCTTGTTTGGGGCAAGTACATCGGCAGAATGTCACAGCCTGTGACATGAATATGATCGCAGCTGATTACAGTCATCGGTGTTAGAGACAAAAACAACTGCACAGTGCATTTCCTTATCAACAAATAACAGGCAACCCATAACCTTCAGAAGAACAATTAGCTCTCACCGTGTGCGAGCCTTGATCTTCCCCACAGTCACCTACAAGCTGGAAGGATACAAGGCAGAGTTGGGGCTGATCCAATCTGCCAGGATTTATTTAGGTTTCAAACCAGGGTCAGGGGTTATAACGTGACAATAGAAATTTGATTGCAACATTTGGCACCTTTGAAAAGTTTATTTTCATTTGTGTCACAAGTAGGCTTACATTAACACTGCAATGAAGTTACTGTGAATATCCCCCAGTCGCCACACTCCGCCACCTGTTCGGGTACACTGAGGGAGAATTTAGCATGGCCAAAGCACCTAACCAGCACATCTTTCGGACTGTGGGAGGAAACCAGAGCACCCGGAGGAAACCCACGCAGACACGGGGAGAAAATGCGAACTCCGCACAGACGGTGACCCGAGGCCAGGAATTGAACCCGAGTCCCTGGCGCTGTGAGGCAGCAGTGCTAACCACTGTGCCACCGTGCCGTCCTGAAAAAGCAGATTTCATAGGAACATCGAAATTAGGAGCAGAAGTCGGCAAATTCAGCCCTTCGAGCCTGCTCCGCCATTCAATCAGATCATGGCTGATCTCTCCCTGCTCTCAAATCCACCTCCCCACCTGTTCCCCATATCCCTCTTTATCTTTTTCTTTATCAGAAGTATATCTATCTCCCTCTTGAAACCACTTAATCATTCAGACTCCATCGCGCTATGGGGCAGCGAATTCCACAAATTCACCTCCCTCTGCGAGAAGTAGTTCCTCCTCATCTCAGTTTTAAATCTACCGCCTCTCAACCTATACCTGTGACCTCTTGTTTGAGATTGCCCCATAACTGCCCCATATTTCCCATCCATCAGAACGCTGACTGCCAAAAGCAGACGTTTGATTATCATATAAATTCAATATTGTCCGCCGTCATGTGCCTGTTAGAAGCTCCATCAGTCTTGTTTATGGGATGTGGGCTTCACTGGCTAGACCAGCATTTATTGCCCATCCCTCATTGACTTGAGGAGGTGGTGGTGAGCCACCTTGAACCGTTAAAGTCCATGTTTGCTTATTCATTCGTGGGGCTGGGCATCACTGGCTGGCCAGCATTTTATTCCCCATCCCGAGTTGCTCTTGAAACTGTATAGCTTCTCGGCCAATTCAGAGGGAGAGTCAACCACATTGCTGCGGCTCTGGAGTCACATGTAAGCCAGACCAGGTAAGGATGGCAGATTTCCTTCCCTAAAGGAAGGAAAGCGAGCCAGATTTGTTTTTTCGACAATTGACAATGGTTTCATGGTCATCAGTAGATTCTCAATTCCAGATTTTGTTTATTGGTGCGGCATGGTGGCACAGTGGTTAGCACTGCTGCCTCACAACACCAGGAACCCGGGTTCGATTCTCAGCTTGGGTCACTGTCTGTGTGGAATCTTCACATTCTCCCCATACCTGCATGGGTTTCCTCCGGGTGGTCCAGTTTCTTCCCACAGTCCAAAAAACGTGCTGGTTAGGTGCATTGGCCATGCTAAATTCTCCCTCAGTGTATCCAAACAGGCACCGGAGTGTGACGACTAGGGTTTTTTTTACAGTAACTTCATTGCAGTGTTAATGTAAGCCTACTTGTGACACTAATAAATAAACTTTAAACTTTAATGAATTCAAATTCCACCATCTGCCATGACAGGATTGAAACCCAGGTCCCATTTCTGGATTAATAGTCGAGTGATAATACCACTGGGCCATTGTCTCCTCTGCAGGAACATCCATTGCACTGTTTGGGTAGTCAGGAGGTGAGTTACCCATCACAGAATTCCCAGCCTTCGATCTGCTATTGTAACCACAATACTTACACGCCTCATCCAGTTCAGTTTCTGGTCCGTGGTGAGGATGTTGACAGTGGGGGATTCAATGGTGGTCGCGCTATTGAATGTCAAGGGGAGATTGTTATTGCCTGGCACTTGAGTGGCATGAATGTTATTTGTCACTTATCAACACAAGCCTGAATATTTTTCAGGACTTTCTGCAAATGGACATGGGCTGCTTCAGAGGAGTTGTGAATGGTGCTGACCATTACAATCATTGGCAAATGACTCCACTTCTGACCTTAGGATTGAGGGAAGGTCATTGCGAATTCTGCTGCAAATAACTCATCACCTGACTCCCCAAAGCCTATCGACCATCTAGAAGACACAAGTTAGGAATGTGTTGGAATATTCTCAACTGGCATGGGTGATTGCAGCTCCAACAACACACAAGAGGCTCAACACCTTCAGGACAAAACAGCCCGCTTGATTGGCACCTATACTCCACCTTCAACATCCATCCCATTATGGCAACAGTGTGCACCATGTACAAGGTGTACTGTAGCAACTCACTAGGGCTCCTTTGAAAGCACCTTCCGAACATGGAACCTCTTCCACTGAGAAGAACAAGGGCAGCAGATGAATGAGAACATCAACACCTGCCTACAAGTCACACACCATCCTGACTTGGAAATATATCGCCGTTCCTTCACTGTCCTGGGTCAAAATCCTGGCACTCCCTCCCTAACAGCACTGGGGGTGTACCTACACCTCAGGGACTGCAGAGGTTCAATGAGGTACTACCATCTCTCAAGGGCATTTAGGGATGAGCAATAAATGCTGCCTTAGCCAGCAATGTGTATATCCTATGAATGAAAGTTAAAAATTATGGGTGGAAATTTATGGGTCCATTGCTGGCAAGATGGGTCATAAAATTCTGCCCACTTCTCATTCTCATTGGGAGTGGCACAGTGGTTAGCACTGCTGCCTCACAGTGCCAGGGACCTGGGTTTGATTCCTGGCTTGGGTCACTGTCAATGTTCTCCCCGTGTCTGCGTGGGTTCCTCCGGGTGCGCCAGTTTCCTCTCACAGTCCGAAAGATGTGCTGGTTAGGTGCATTGGCTATGCTAAATTCTCCCTCAGTGTACCCAAACAGGCGCCAGAGTGTGGCGACTAGAGGATTTTCACAGTAACTTCATTGCAGTGTTAATGTAAGCCTACTTGTGACACTAACAAATAACTTTAAAAACCTTTAAAACTTTAATTCTGTTAAGCTCTCGGGAATTTGAGCTAGTCCACTTAATCTCTTATCGGAGGATAATACTTTCATCCCTGGAATCAATCTAGTCAGCCTTCAACATATTCCCTCTAAGTACGCTATTCCTCTGAGGTATGATAGCGTTGTGGTTATGTCACTGGACTAGTAATCCAGAGACCTGGGTGAATAGTCTGGAGACACGATGAACTTAAATCCTACTGTAGCAGTTGAAAAAATTGAATGTAAATATTTAGAATTAAAAAGTTAGCATTGGTAATGGTGACCAAATTATTGGATTGTCGGAAAAACAATTCGGTTCATTAACGTCCTATAGGGAAGGAAATCTGTTATCCTTACCTCACCTGGTTTCTATATGACTCCAGACTCATCTAAGTCATTGATATAGATTGTAAATTGCTAAGGCTCAGGCATTGAACCTTGTGGCATACCACTAGTTAAAGCTGCAACCCAAAAATAACCCGTTCTTTCCTCCTTTCTGTTTTCTCCCCATTAAACGATCCTTAATCGATGCTAATTTATTGCCCCCAATTTCACAAGCCCTAATTCCATGTAATCATCTCTCACTGAACGCATTTTTTAAAATCCAAATGTACCACATCCACAGTTTCCCCCTTATCTACCCTGCGAACCCAAATCTCAAGAAGCTTTAAGATTTGCTAAGCACAATTCCCCTTTAATAAATCTGGAGATGATTTCTTTCTCCTCAGTTGCTTGAATGAGAGAGGGGCAAATAAATGAAATTTTATCATCGAATATCACAGAATATTAGGTCTATAAAGTAATGAGGGGCATAAATAAGGTAGACAGTCAACATCTGTTCCCAAAGGTAGGGGAGTCTAAAACTGGAGGGCTTAGGTTTAAGGGGAGAGATACAAAAGGGTCGAGAGGGGCAATTTTGTCACACAGAGGGTGGTGAGTGTCTGGAATGAGCTGCCAGAGGCAGTAGTAGAGGTGGGTACAAATTTTGTCTTTTAAAAAGTGTTTAGACAGTTACATGGGTAAGATGGATATAGAGGGATATGGGCCAAAGGCAGACAATTGGGACTAGCTTAGTGGTAAAAACTGGGAGGCATGGACAAGTTGGGCCGCAGGGCCTGTTTCCTGAAAACCTCTATGACTCTATAATTGGCACATTGAGTTTGCACGCCAACAATCCCACTCTATCCCCGTAACTCCGTGTATTTACCCTGCTTATCCCCCTGACACTGAGGGACAATTTAGCATGGCCAATCTACCTAACCCGCACATCTTTCAACTGTGGAAGGGAAGGACGGGGAGAATGTGCAAACTCCGCGCAGACAGTGACTCAAGGCTGGAATCAAACCCGGGTCCCTGGTGCTGTGAGGCAGCAGTGCTAACCGCTGTGCCACCGTGCCGCCCCAAATATTTGGTAAGTGTGGTTTCCAAAATTTCTATACTGCCACTTGATTGGCCTCTTGTATCGTGACACCCAGTTCAGTTTGTTTATCCAACGTGTACACTTTTTCCTCATGTACACGGGCAGCAAGAACCGTGGTCCTGTTGGGTAGGGGCAAAGAGCTCCTCCGACACTACACCATGATTGTTTTAAGTGCCTGACTTGCAGTTACATCGCCTGTCTCTGGATCACTAAGCAGGCCTGCACCACCACACTTAACCTGAGGGCTGTGACTGCTTCCCCAGTTAAGGGATCCAGGTAATTCTTCACTTTCCTGCGGCCTCGTGCTTTCTGAATCTTGGGCTCAACAACCTTGAATGGAAGTTCCTTGTGAAACTGTTGGATTGCCGGAAAGCTTTTACTGGGTGACTAACATCCTTTGGGAAAGGACACCTTTGCCACTTGGCCTGTGTGGCCAAATTCCCCTCCAATCCGATTTTCAAGCTTGCTGACGACACCACCGTAGTGGGTTGGATCTCAAACAATGACGAGACAGAGTACAGGAATGAGATGGAGAACCTGGCGAACTGGTGCGGCAACAATAATCTCTCCCTCAATGTCAACAAAACAAAGAAAATTGTCCTCGATTTCAGGAAGCGTAAAGGAGAACATGCCCCTGTCTACATCAACGGGGATGAAGTAGAAAGGGTCGAGGGCTTCAGGTTTTTAGGTGTCCAGATCACCAACAACCTGTCCTGGTCCCCCCATGCTGACACTATAGTTAAGAAAACCCACCAACGCCTCGAGTTTCTCAGAAGACGAAGGAAATTTGGTATGTCAGCTAAGGCTCCCACCAACTTTTACAGATGCACCATAGAAAGCATTCTTTCTGGTTGTATCACAGCTTGGTATGGCTCCTGCTCTGCCCAAGACCGCAAGAAACTACAAAGTATCGTGTATGTAGCCCAGTCCATCACGCAAACCAGCCTCCCATCCATTGACTCTGTCTACACTTCCCGCTGCCTTGGCAAAGCAGCCAGCATAATTAAGGACCCCACACATCCTGGACATTCTCTCTTCCATCTTCTTCCATCGGAAGAAAGATACAAAGGTCTGAGGTCACATACCAACCGACTTAAGAATGGCTTGTTCCCTGCTGCCATGGACCTACCTCATATTAAGTTGATGTTTCTCCACACCCTAGCTATGACATTCTGCACTCCCTCCTTTCCTTCTCTCTGAATGGCATGCTTTGTCTGTATAGCATGCAAGAAACAATACTTTTCACTGTATACTAATAAATGTGACAATAATAAATCAAATCAAATCTGTTTGCACATTCTCCCCGTGTCTGCATGGGATCCCTCCGGGTGCTTTGGTTTCTTCCCACTGTCCATGTTAGATGGATTGTCCATGCTAAATTGCCCCTTAGTCATCAAAGATATGCAGGTTAGGGTGATTAGTGAGGTAAAATATGTGGGGTTATGGAGAGGGAGGAGGGGAGTTGAGGGGTGGACCTGGGTAAGATGCTCTTTTGGAGAGCTGGTGCAGACTGGATGGGCTGAATGGCCTTCTTCTGCACTGAAAGGATTCTATGAACCTGTCCTATCATCTCAAGGGCAGCTAGGGGTGGGCAATAAATGCTGTGGTCACCAGTGATGCCCATACTCTGATAATCTTTCTTTGCTAAATGAGCAAATATTTAGAAAGATGGATTCAGGGAGAAAAACGAGTGAAGGAAACTGGACAGGTGTGCAGGGTTATGGGAAAATCCATGAATGACAAGCAGAGCATATTTAAAAATACCTTATCCAGTGTCTGGAAACTTGACCAGTTCTTTATGCTGTTCTGTCCTCTGATGGGGACTGAAGGGTGAGAGGTATCAATGAAAAGCGTTATCAAAGGGTGGCAGAAATGATCCAGGTAATTTACAGGATAGTTGGTCCAACCCCTCAGAATCCACAGAATTGTCACAATGCAGAAGAAGGCCATTTGGCCCATCAAGTCTGCACTGGTGGGTTGGGAAAATTTAGAATCTTCAATTTTGGGATTAAAATATTTGAGGCGGGATTCTCCAGCCTCCCAGCCACGTGTTTCCTGCCGGCGGGGGAGGTGGCGCGTTGTTTGCTCGCGACGGGATTCTCTGGTCCCGCAGCTGTCAATGAGAATTCTCACTGATGTCGCCCCACACCGGCAGGAAACCCACAGGAGGGGGTGTGTGGTCGGCAGGACTGGAGAATCCCGCTGGTGCGAACGGCCGGAGGATTCCGGCCTATATTCCCATGTAGGGATTGCTCGACAAAGACAGGGCAACCCCCATTGAGCTCTAACATGCTGGGAATGCCATGGCGTTATAGTAATGGAGTTATTGACTAATGATTGTAATTAATCTCAATTAATTTAGGCTGCTTCCATGAGGCAGCAAGAAGCCCAAACTAGAGAGCTTTGGGGAACCATCAACGTGCAGTAACCTATAACTTCCAAAGATGCAACACCTTTTGATTTAACTTGATTTGATTTATTATTGTCACACGTATTGGTATGCAGTGAAAAGTATTGTTTCTTGTGCACTATACAGACAAAGCATACCGTTCATAGAGAGGCACATACAAGGGTGGCATGGTGGCACAGTGGTTAGAACTGTTGCCTCACAGCGCCAAGGACCTGGGTTCAATTCCTGCTTGGGTGGCTGTCTGTGTGGAGTCTGCACGTTCTCCCCGTGTCTGCATGGGTTTCCTCCGGGTGCTCCGGTTTCCTCCCAAGTTCCAAAAGACGTGCTGGTTAAGTGCATTGGCCATGCTAAATTCTCACTCGGTGTACCTGAACAGGTGCTGGAGTGTGGCGACTCGGAGATTTTCACAGTAACTTCATTGCAGTGTTAATGTAAGCCTACTTGTGACTAATAAATAAACTAAAAAAAAACTAAACTAGAGAAGGAAAGGAGGGGGTGCAGAATGTAGTGTTACAGCCATAGCTAGGGTATAGAAAAAGATCAACTTAATACGAGGTAGGTCCTTTCAAAAGTCTGGTGGCAGCAGAGAGGAAGCTGTCCCCAACATGCCCCTAAATTGCTCATATATTGCATCCAAAATGGTATTACTGTGCAACATGAGTGAGAATTTGGATGTTGAGCAGTTGAATTTCAAAGGGAGGTAAGAAATAGTTTGCAATTTAGAAAAGGTCATAAATAAAGTTATTAATTTTTTTTTACCTGAAAGTGGAGGCCATCAGGAGAGCATTTTCTGAGGTGATACAGTGGCACAATGGTTAGCACTGCTGCCTCACAGCGCCAGGGACCTGAGTTCGATTCCTGGCTTGGGTCACTGTCTGTGTGGAGTTTGCACATTCTCCCTGTGACTGCGTGGGTTTTCTCCGAGTGCTCCGGTTTCCTCCCACACTCCAAGCTGGAGGGGCTAGGTGGATCGGCCATGCTAAATTGCCCCTTAGTGTCAGGGGAATTAGTTAAGGTAAATGCATACAGTTATGGGGATAGGGCCTGGGTGGGATTGTGGATGGTGCAGACTCAATGGGCCGAATGGCCTCCTTCTGCACTCATAGAGTCATAGAGTCATAGAGGTTTACAGCATAGAAACAGGCCCTTCGGCCCAACTTGTCCATGCCACCCTTTTTTTTTGAAACCCCTAAGCTAGTCCCAATTGCCTGCATTTAGCCCATATCCCTCTATACCCATCGTACCCATGCAACTATCTAAATGCTTTTTAAAAGACAAAATTGTACCCACCTCTTCTACTACCTCTGGCAACTTGTTCCAGACACTCACCACCCTCTGTATGAAAAAATTGCCCCTCTGGACACTTTTGTATCTCTCCCATTTCACCTCAAACCTATGCCCTCTAGTTTTAGACTTCCCTACCTTTGGGAAAAGATGTTGACTATCTAGCTGATCTGTGCCCCTCATTATTTTATAGACCTCTATAAGATCACCCCTAAGTCTCCTAAGCTCTAAGGAAAAGAGTCCCAGTCTATCCAGCCTCTCCTTATAAATCAAACAATCACGTCCCGGTAGCATCCTAATAATTATTTTCTGCACTCTTTCTAGTTTAATAATATCCTTTCTATAATAGGTTGACCAGAACTGTATACAGTATTCCAAGTGTGGCCTTACCAATGTCTTGTACAACTTCAACAAGACATTCCAACTCCTGTATTCAATGTTCTGATCGATGAAACCAAGCATGCCGAATGCCTTCTTCACCACTCTGTCCACCTGTGACTCCACTTTCAAGGAGCTATGAACATGTACCCCTAGATCTCTTTGTTCTGTAACTTTCCCCAACGCCCTACAATTAACTGAGTAAGTTCTGCCCTGGTTCAATCTACCAAAATGCATCACCTCGCATTTGTCTAAATTAAACTCCATCTGCCATTCGTCAGCCCACTGACCCAATTGATCAAGATCCCGTTGCAATTGGAGATAACTTTCTTCACTGTCCACTATGCCACCAATCTTGGTGTCATCTGCAAACTTACTAACCATGCCTCCTATATTCTCATCCAAATCATTAATATAAATGACAAATAAATGCACTGTAGGGATTCTATGATTCCGGGAAAGATAAATTTCAATGAAAAATAAGGACAATGGGAGAAGATGAACAAGGAAAAAAAACATATTTAAAGAGAGATTGGGAGCTGTGTTGAGGAATGGCCATGTGAGATCTCCTGAAGTGCGCTCTGTACTGTGGAAAGCTTTGAAAAGAAGCAACGTGAAGCAGTTTTCAGCCAACCAAGAGAACAAAGAATAAAGAAAATTACAGCACAGGAACTGGCCCTTCGATCCTCCAAGCCTGCACCGACCATACTGCCCGACTTAACTAAAACCCCCTACCCTTCCGGGGACCATAATCCATCTATTCCCATCCTATTCATGTATTTGTCAAGACACCCCTAAAAAGTCACTATCGTATCTGCTTCCACTACCTCCCCCGGCAGCGAGTTTCATGCACCCACCACACTTTGTGTAAAAAACTTGCTTCATACATTTCCTTTAAACCTTGCCCCTTGCACTTTAAACCTACGCCCCCTAGTAATTAATGCTTCCACCCTGGGAAAAAGCTTCTGGCTATTCTGACTAGCAGTGTCTGTTTTTTTTCCAGAATACAGTAAGAAGTCTCACAACACCAGGTTAAAGTCCAACAGGTTTATTTGGTAGCAAATACCATAAGCTTTCGGAGCGCTGCTCCTTCGTCAGATGGAGTGGAAATGTGCTCTCAAACAGTGCACAAAATCAAGTTCAGAATATTGATTAGAATGCGAATCCCGACAACCAGCCAGGTCTTAAAGGTACAGACAATGTGGGTGGAGGGAGCATTAAACACAGGTTAAAGAGATGTGTATTGTCTCCAGACAGAACAGCTAGTGAGATTCTGCAATTCTTTCCAGAAGTCAGGGTATTGTTTTAAAGTATTTGGAATTTTCTGCATCAATGTGGGAGTTAGGGAATGGCCCTGTGATGTCCCTTTCCTCCAGCAACAATGGGTGCCTTGTAGTAATTTTGCTGGATTTTTCAAACTTAAATGTTTATAACTATCATTAACTAAATGGTGTTTATTGTGGGTCTAAACAAGTAGGAATCTTTTGGGGGAATGTTCTGTAAGACTCATTTTAACTGTGCACAAGTAATCTTGTGTTTTTAAATTTTCATTTCTTAATAAATGGAATTTTTGGCTCATGATTTCAGTATACATACATATCTTCTTGTGGTAAAATATTTTTAAAAAATAAATGTGACAGCTTGCCTAGTTTCCCTTTGGGATTTGGTTCTCACAGCACTTACCATCAGCTAGATAATAATATTTGCATTTCAAATGCAATATTTATATGAAGTGAAATTAATTAGAAGCAACCAATATTTCAGAAAGAGAAAACGTGCTTGCAAAGTGGAGAGAGTTTGTTGAAGAGGTGCAGTGGATGTGGTGTATATGGACTTCCGGGAATCTAAGCCCCTCCAGAATTAACACCACTGAAAGTCTCACACTCCTTCAAATGCAGCTGAAAGGTTTCCAGGGCAATTGCTTACAAAAACTTGCATTTATATAGCACCTTTTTTATAATGAACTATCCCAAGGCACTCCACAGGAGTGTTATCAATCAAAGTTTGACACCGAAGCACATAAGGAGATACTTGCAATGACCAAAATCTCTGGCAAAGATGCAGGTTTGAAGGACCTCAAAGGAGGGGTGAGGGGTCGAGAGGAGGAGAGGCTTACGAGGAGAATAGGTTTTAGGTTAGGCAGCTGAAAGCACTTCCCAGTCTGCATGTTGTTTAATAACTGATCTTAAAGAGGAGTTTAAGTCTATAAGAAGAATATTGCTTAAATTGGAACTAATAGAGATAGGCTAGCAGTTAAGAATTCTATCTTGTCATGTTTAAGGATTTTCAATTGGGAAAGATTATGCTAATTATTTTTGTCATACTTCAACTGTATTGTTAAATAAAATATGTTTTCATAAAAGCTTTCTAGAGGGTGAGTAGAATTGTACCTAGGGGTGAAACACCTTATCCTCACAGTAATGCCAAAATCAAAATAATTGGGGTCTAGTCTAACTTCATAACATACCTTGGAGTTTTAGATCTGTTCCCTAACAGGATCAGACATTATAGCCCCCGACCATGTTTGAAGTACCACTCTGCCATTGCGCTCTGATAGCAGCTGTGGGAGACGGAGTCTTCGAGAGCAATGCACCTAGCTCGCAAGAGGCTTTCTTCCTGAGGTGGGGCAGGTTAGAGCAAGCCGTACTGGAGTCTAACTATTGTCTCTGAATTGGAAGCACTTTGTGCTGCTGCAAGGTCCATTCATTCCTTAGAATAGGCGGAGGCAGCACTTGGTACGAATTTAAGATGATTTTCTTCAATCAATAAAATTTAAAATTAAAATTACAGAAGAAGCGAAGAAAGGATTGCTGGAGAGAGAGTGAGAGAGAGAACAGGAAAAGCCAGTCCTGACACAGATTTGAACTCAAACTTCACACTGGGCCGAACTACTAAACTGTTACTACAATAGATGAATTCTTATCAGTGTTATTGAAATTACTGGGCATACACAATCTCTAACTTAGAAAAAGTAATTGGCAGCTGTGGTCGTGAAAAGCTTTGTTTGTGAAAAAGTAGTTTCTGCTAACATTGTATTTTCAAAGGATGCAGTCAATTTCTAAGCTCATCCCAGAATTCCCAGCCGAGTTTTAAAATGTGGCCAAGTTAGCTTTAAAACTTAGCATAGTTAGTTACATAGGCAGAAATACCTTAAAATGAAGAGGGTGATCTTATAGAGGTCTATAAAATAATGAGGGGCATAGATCAGCTAGATAGTCAATATCTTTTCCCAAAGGTAGGGGAGTCTAAAACTAGAGGGCGTAGGTTTAAGGTGAGAGGGGAGAGATACAAAAGGGTCCAGAGGGGCAATTTTTGCACACAGAGGGTGGTGAGTGTCTGGAAGAAGCTGCCAGAGGTAGTAATAGAGGCGGGTACAATTTTGTCTTTTGAAAAGCGTTTAGACAGTTACATGGGTACGATGAGTATAGAGGGATATGGGACAAATGCAGGCAATTGGGACTGGCTTAGGGGTTTTAAAAAAAGGGCGGCATGGACAAGTTGGGCCAAAGGCCTTGTATCCATGCTGTAAACCTCTATGACTCTATGACTCTAAGTCTCTTACCTGAGGCAAACCATACAAAGGACCCCACAGCTGCCAGAATTATTCCCTACCCCAGTGTGTCGCATGCGATGCCCTCGAAAAGCTGCTGCCTTGTGCGGTGAACCCAGATCCTCCCGTTACTTTCAGATGAGAGCTGGACCTGTCTTTGATTGGACTGGAGAGTAGGCAGTTATTGTGTGACTTTAATCGGAATGGTATCCTGGACTCAGGAAAGGAGAAATGAGGGCAATTTTTCAAATAACTTGTATCAGTCTGAGATTATATCTGGTTTCCCCTTCTCTCCGGGTGATCACTGGGCCTTTAGATGGGGTGGGGAATGTGAAGTATGAGGCATTGCAGTAATGTGGGATGAAAGGGCGGTGCTGTGGCACAGTGGTTACCACTGCTGCCTCAAAGTGCCAGGGTTCGATGCCCGGCTTGGGTCACTGTCTGTGTGGAGTCTGCACAATAAGACCATAAGACATCGGAGCAGAATTAGGCCACTCGACCCACCGAGTCTGTTCTGCCATTCAATCATGGCTGGTATTTTTCTCATCCCCATTCTCCTGCCTTTTCCCTATAACCCCTGATCCCCTTATTAATCAAGAACCTATCTATCTCTGTCTTAAAGACACTCAATGACCTAGCCTCCACAGCCTTCTGCAGCAAAGAGTTCCACAGATTCACCACTTTCTGACTGAAGAAATTCCTGCTTTAGCTCTGATCTAAAGGTTTGTCCCTTTAGCCTGAGGTTGTGCCCTCTGGTTCTAGTTTATCCTATTAGTGGAAACATCCTTTCCACATCCACTCTATCCAGGCCTTGCAGCATCCTGTAAGTTTCAATAAGATCCCCGCTCATCCTTCTAAACTCCAACAAGTACAGACCCAGAGTCCTCAACCGTTCCTCATACGATAAGCTCTTCATTCCAGGGATCATTCTTGTGAACCTCCTCTGGACCCTTTCCAAGGCCTTCATTAGGTATGGGGCCCAAAACTGCTCATAATACTCCAAATGGGGTCTGACCAGAGCCTTATACAGCCTCAGAAGTACATTCCTGCTCTTGTATTCTAGTCCTCTCGACATGAATGCTAACATTGCATTTGCCTTCCTAACTGCCGACTGAACCTGAAAGTTAACCTTAAGAGAATCTTGAACAAGGACTCCCAAGTCCCTTTGTGTTTCTGATTTCCTAAGCATTTCCCCAATTAGAAAATAGTCTATGCCTCCATTCCTCCTTCCAAAGTGCACAACCTCACACTTTTCCACATTGTATTCCATCTGCACGTTCTCCCTGTGTCAGCGTGGGTTTCCTCTGACTTCCTCCCACACTCCAAAGATGTGCGGGTTAGGTGGATTGACCATGCTAAATTGCCCCTTAGTGTCAGAGGGACTAGCTAGGGTAAATGCATGGGGTTACGGGAATATGGTCTGGGTGCGATTGTGGTCGGTGCAGACTCGATGGGCCGAACGGCCTCCTTCTGCACTGTAGGATTCTATGATTCCGACTGGATGGGCCAGAGGTCCTTTCCCTGTCTGTCATTTTCATAGAATCATAGAATCCATATAGTGCAGAAGGAGGCCATTCGGCCCATTGAGTCTGCACTGACCCTCCGACAGAGCATCTTATCCAGGCCCACCCCATCCCCGTAACCCTACGCATTTACCCCACTAATCCTCTAACTTACACATCTTGGGACACTTAGGGGCAATTTAGCATGGCCAATCCGCCTAACCTGCACATCTTTGGAGTATTGGAGGAAACCGGAACACCCGGAGGAAACCTGCGCAGACACGGGGAGGATGTGCAAACTCCTCACAGATAGTTACCCAAGCCGGGAATAGAATGTGGGTCCCTGGCGCTGTGAGGCAGCAGTGTCAACCACTGTGCCACTGTGCCGCCCAGTATTCGTAAAGTCAAATATTCTCACACGCACATGCATTCAAAAATTAATCTTACAGAACAACAAAAAAGGGCTTTGAGTGAGGGAGAATTTAATAGAGCCACGAGAAACTACTGTAGCAACAGAGGATGAAAACTGCAGCAAAAGCGAGGAAACCTTGAACCGATGAAAAGGACCAGCCGATGATGTTAAAATATGAGTATTACTGAAGCTCTGCACAATGCAGCCCCAGCCCAACAATAATGTAGGTTCTACAATGCTCCTTGTGTATTAGGTGCAATGTCTAGGATTCTCTTGCAGGTTGAAGAAGAAAATAGCTCCCTTGACGTGGGAAGGAGGAACAATGCAAACTCCGGGATGTGTGTGGGCATGTGTGTGTGGCGGGTGGGGTATCAGGCATCGTGGCTGAAGAGAAGATAGGGTAAATGTTACTATTTTGGAAAGAAACAACTTGAATTCCCAAGGTCTTTAATCAACAATAACAACAACTGTTTTTTATGCAGCATTTTTAATGTAACGAAATGACCCAAGCTGCTTCCGAGGCACATTGCAAAGCAAAATGTGACACGGTGATGCGTAAGGAGATACTAATGGCTCTATGGAGTGACGATCGGAATGGGGTTGCCACACTGCTCTTAATACACAAGGAGCATTGTGGAATGAAACCGCATATTTATTGCCCGACCTCTCGGCTCATAGAGTTATAGAGGTTTACAGCATGGAAACAGGTCCTTCGGCCCAACTTGTCCATGCCGCCCATTTTTTACCACTAAGCTAGTCCCAATTACTCGCGTTTGGCCCATGTCCCTCTATACCCATCTTACCCATGTAACTGTCTAACTACTTTTTAAAAGACAAAATTGTACCCGCCTCTAATACTACCTCTGGCAACTTGCTCCAGACGCTCATCACCCTCTGTGTGGAAAAATTGCCCCTCTGGATCCTTTTGCATCTCTCCCCTCTCATTACCCTGGGTCTCTGGATTACCAGTGACAATGACACCACGCCACCACTTGCTCATGTGTCAAAGGCTGCAAATAGGCTGAGCAGAATGAGGAGGGATTTGTCACAGTCACATTTGTGGCTTTGAAATGAGTAGTTTCAGCAATGAGAGTGCTGGTTTAGCTGGACAGCTGGTTCGTAATGCAGAGCGACGCCAACAGTGTGGGTTCAATTCCCATACCGGCTGAGGTTATTCATAAAGGCCCCGCCTTCTCAACCTCGCCTGAGGTGTTGTGACCCTCAGGTTAAAGCAGCACCAGTCAGCTCTCGCCCCTCAAAAGGAGAGAGCAGTTTATGGTCATCTGGGATGGTGGTGACATTGCCTTTAGTCTTGTTAATACACCATCAGGGTGATTTTGAACCCACACTCTCCAACTGCCGGAATAGCGGCACACGCGGAAAATTCGTAGAGCGCAAATCGCACCGGTGAGTTTCCGAGTTCCGATCTTAATGGTCTCTCGCTGGTGGAGTGGTGTGAAACATGCCGCAGGACTGCAGAAAACTCACATTAGCGAACACTCTCTTTGGGACATCCCCTCCCCCTCACCAGATATTTAGCAGCATCAGCGTGCCATCACGCCCGTGCCAGTTACAACAGATAAAACCATAGAACCATAGATTCCTACAGTGCAGAAGGAGGCCATTTGGCCCATCAAAGCTGCACCGACCACAATCTCACCCACACTCTATTCTCATGTATTTATCCTCGCTAATCCCCCTAACTCGAAGGAACAACTTATCATGGCCAATCAACTCGCACATCTTTCGGACTGTGGGAGGAAACCGGAGCACCCGGAGGAAACCCACACAGACATGGGGAGAATGTGCAAACTCCACACAGACGATGACCCAAGCCGGGAATCGAACCCGGGTCCCTGGAGCTGTAAGGCAGCAGTGCTAACCACTGTGTCACCCTCATATCAAAAGAATTCCCGGCTATTATTGATCTTTTAATTTTTTATTTGCTATTTCTTTTAAGCAGTGAATCCTATTGTTATTGGCTCGTTTAAAGTGAATTTTTAGATTTATTTATATGATTGATCGCGAGTATTATTTAACATGTGCATATGAATATAGGTTTTGTTATTTTTTTTAAATTTGTGAAATACCTATTTAAATCTGCATTATATTATGATATAACTTTATGTGTGGCATGCTTATAAGTGTTTGTATGTTTTCATTTAGAATATGGAAATTGAAAATGTAATTGGGAAGTAGAGAGGTCAGAACTTCTCGTACCATGATTTGAATATCTTATTGCATGAGGTTGAGCAAAGGAGAGTTCACATTTTGGGCCGTGGGAGATCTAAATGTATTTTTATTGTTAGTATTCTTCTGCCTTGTTTGCTTCATTTATAATTATCTCATATTTAACTGTTGTGTTTTGATGTTTCAAGAAAGCATTTGTGTAATTTTGTAAAGTTTAATGGAAAACATTTATTCACAAAGATAATATTATAAGTACAAAGCTTTGACACTATGTTAACATTTAACTAAACATTTTACTTTAGCAACAGAAACAGAAAAATGCTGGAAAATCTCAGCAGGTCTGACAGCATCTGTGGAGAGAGAATAGAGCCAACGTTAAACGTTGCTAAAAGGGGGTGACGAAATGTCTTTAGCAAACAGGGTCAAGGAAAATGTATATATTAGGAGCAAGAGGGTAGCAAGAGAAAGTGTAGGTCCACTCAAGGACAATGGAGGGAAGTTATGCGTGGAACCACAGGAATTGGGTGAGATCCTTAATGAGTACTTTGTATCAGTATTCACTAAGGAGAAGGACATGATGGATGTTGAGGTCAGGGATGTTGACACTCTAGAGAACATCAATATATCAAAGGAGGAACTGTTGAGTACCTAAATCGCATTCAAGTAGACAAGTCCCCAGGACCGGATGGGATCTATCCCAGGTTACTGCAGGAGGCAAGGGGAGAAATAGCTGGGGCCTTAACAGATATCTTCACATCCTCTTTGACCACAGGCAAGGTTCCAGAGGATTGGAGAATAGCCAATGCTGTTCCCTTATTTAAGAAAAGAAGCAGGGATAATCCAGCAAATTATAGGTCAGTGAGCCTCACATCAGTGGTGGGGAAGCTTTTGGAGAAGATATTGAGGGACAGGATAGATGCACATTTGGAGGCAAATGGACTAGTTTGTGACAGGCAGCATGGTTTTGTACAGGGAAGGTCATGTCTCACCAACTTGATTGAGTTTTTGGAAGAGGTGACAAGGAAAATTGATGAGGGAAGCGCAGTGGATGTAATTTATGTGGACATTAGTAAGGCGTTTGACAAGGTCCCACATGGCAGACTGGTACAAAAACTAAAATCATATGGGATTTGGAGTGGGCTGGCTGGATAGATACAGAACTGGCTTGGTTATAGAACACAGATAGTAGCAGTGTAAGGGTGTTTTTCAGAATGGAGATCTGTAGCTAGTGGTGTTCTGCAGGGACCAGAGTGGGACCTCTCTTGTTCGTAGTATATATAAATGATCTGGAGGAAAATATGGGTGGTCTGATTAGTAAGTTTGTGGATGACACGAAGATGCAGTGTTGCTGATGGTGCCAGGGGTTGTCAGAGGATACAACACGATATAGATAGAATGGAGACTTGGGCACAGAAATGACAGATACAGTATAATCCAGACAAATGTGAGTTGATGCATTTTGAAAGATCAAATTTCAGAGTGAATTATACCGTGAATGGCAGAACCCTTTGGAACATTAACATCCAGAGGGATCTGGGTGTACAGGTCCACACTTCCCTAAAAGTGGCAACACAGATGGCCAAGGGATTAAGAAGGCATATGGCATGCTTGCCTTCATCAGCTAGGGCATTGAGTACATTGGGAAATCATGTTACAGCTACATAAAACCTTGGTTAGGCCGCATTTGGAGTATTGCCTTCAGTCCTGGTCATCAGAATGATGTAGAAGCTTTGGGGAGAGTGCAAAGAAGGTTCACCAGGATGTTGCCTGGTCTCGAGGGTGTTGACTATGAAAAGAGGTTGAATAAATTAGGATTGTTTTCACTGGAAAGACAGAGGCTGAGGGGAGACCTGATAGAGGTCTACAAAATTATGAGAGGCATAGACAGGGTGGATCGTCAGAGGTTTTTTCCCAGGGTGCAAGTGTCAATTACAAGTGGGCACAGTTTCAAGGTGAGAGGGGGAAAGTTCAAGGGAGATGTGTGGGGGGAGCTTTTCATACAGAGAGTGGGTGGGTGCTTGGAATGGACTGCCAGAGGAGGTGGTGGAAGCAGGCACGTTAGCAAATTCACAGAATCACAGAATACTGCAGTGCAGAAGAGATCCTTTGGCTCATCAAATCTGCCCCGACGTATGATAGGCCCTGACCTGCCCACCTAATCCCACTTGCCAGCACTTGGCCTTGAATGTCATGGTGTGCCAAGTACTCATCCAGGTACTTTTTAAAGGATGTGAGGCATCCCGCCTCCACCACCCTCCCAGGCAGCGCATTCCAGACCGTCATCACCCTCTGGGTAAAACGACTTTTCCTCAAATCCCCCCTAAACCTCCCACCCCTCACTTTTAACTTGTGTCCCCTTGTAACTGACCCTTCAATTAAGGGGAGCAGTTGCTCCCTATCCACCCTGTCCATTGCCCTCATAATCTTGTACACCTCGATCAGGTCGCCCCTCAGTCTTCTCTGCTCCAGAGAAAACAACCCAAGCCTATCCAACCTCTCTTCATAACTTAAACGTTCCATCCCAGGCAATATCTTGGTGACTATCCTCTGTACCCCTTCCAGTGCGTTCACGTCCTTCCTATAATGTGGTGACCAGAACTGCACACAGTGCTCCAGCTGTGGCCTCACCAAAGTTCTATACAACTCCATCTTGGCCTCTCTGCTTTTGTAATCTATACCCCGATTGATAAAGGCGAGTGTGCCATATGCCTTTTTCACCACTCTATTAACCTGCCTTTCTGCTTTCAGAGATCTTTGAACAAACACGCCAAGGTCCCTTTGTTCTTTGGAATTTCCCAGTGTCCAACCTTTCATAGTATACTTCCTTGTCAAATTACTCCTTCCAAAGTGTATCACCTCACACTTTTCAGGGTTAAATTCCATCTGCCACTTATCCGCCCATTTGACCATCTTGTCTATATCTTCCTGTAACTCAAGACACTCAACCTCACTGTTAATCACCCAGCCAATCTTTGTGTCATCGGCAAACATACTGATCTACCCCCCACATAGTCATCTATGTCATTTATATAAAACTTTTATTTCAAGACTTAACCTTCTGTGAGCTACCTTGTCGGACGCCTTCTGGAAGTCCAAATACAACACACCTACTGGTTCCCCTCTATCCACTATGGCTGAGACTTCCTCAAAAAACTCTGTTAGATTAGTCAGGTATGATTTCCCTTGCATGAAGCCAGGCGTGGAACCTTTCGTGCATGACTGCACTTCAATCCAAACGGGCTCACTTTATGCACTTTTACAAGGGAATTGGATAAATACTTGAAAAGGAGGATGGCACAGATCCCAGCCACTGGTCACTGGCCTCCAGTCACTGAAGCAGCCGTCTGTCATCACCCTCTGTCTCCTACCACTAAGAAGTTTAACAACACCAGGTTAAAGTCCAACAGGTTTATTTGGTAGCAAAAGCCACACAAGCTTTCGAAGCTCTAAGCCCCTTCTTCAGGTGAGTCATCCTACCACTAAGCCAATTATGAATCCAACACATCAGATCACCCTGTATCCCATGTGCATTTGCCTTCTTATTTAGTCTCTCATGTGGGACTTTGTCAATGCTTTGCTGAAATCCATGTAAACTACATCAACTGCACTACCCTCATCCAAACACAAGGTTATGTGCTCAATAAATTCAATCAAATTTGTTAGGCATGACCTCCCTCTGACAAAACCATGCTGACTATCCCTGATCAAACTTTGCCTCTCCAAATGGAGATAGAGGGGGCGATTCTCCCATCCTGACGTGCTAATTTTTAGCGCGTCCGGCTGGGAGAATCGCACGTGCGCCGATTTGTGGGATTCGCGCATGTATTCCTGACCCGCATGCATCTCCCAGCGACAGATATCTGGTACGGTTGGGACCACACTGGAAACAGGCGGGAACAGCAGGTAAGTTATTTTAATCTTATTTGAATGCAATTTAAATGTTATTATTGGGCCCAGGACTGACTTCCCCGGGCCTGAAAGCATCTCCGACCCAGCCAGTACAATTTCACTCCGACGGGGTTTAGAGTAGCTCCCCACTTTTGGGGAACAAGCGGGAGACCCCGCTGGAGTGAAGGGGGACAAGTTGGGTGGCAGGGGGGTGTGGCCCTCTTGGCATGGGCACCCTGGCAATGCCAGCCTGTGCCCCTGGCACTGCCCAAGAGCACAGTGCCCATGCCCACGGGGCACCTTGACACTGCCCATCGGGCATCGGGCAGTGCCAAAGGGATGGGACAGAGGGGGCAGGGCCTGGGGGACAGGGCCTTGGGGGTGAAGCCTGGGGGGCAGAGCTTAGGGGCGATTGGTGGGTGTGGGGGGTCCCACTGCCACTCTGTCATTGGGATTTGGTCAGGACTGGAGAGACGGCCTGGTGGGTTGTCTGCGGGGGGGGGGGGGGGGGGTGTCTGCGAGGGGTTCAGCTGGGGGGGGGTCTGCCAGGGGGGTCTGCCGGGTGGGCCAACCTCCCAGGGAGGTCTGCCTGGGGAGGGTGGTGAGAGAGGGACAGTCCGGGAGGGGAAGTTTGGGGCTGGCCCAGGAATGGTCATGGGGCCTGCGATTGGGCTGTGGTGTCGGGAGGGTCAGCACTGTGGGGGTCCTGGGCTGGCCAACAAACTGCAGGCTGACGGTTCGGGGCACTGCGCATGCGCAGATTTCCAGAACTGTCAGACTCCGGCGTGAATAGGCCCCGCCTCCCCGAGCTTTTAATGATATTCATGATTGTGACCTCTGCATTGCACAGAGTGTGGGAGATTCAAGTCTGAACACCCAGTTAAAAAACAATTGTGATTTACACCAGTTTTCCCGCGTATTCAGCACTTAGAACATTTTTGGAAGAATCGCCCCCAGGTTCTCTTCTTCAGAATCTTCTCCAGTAGTTTTCCAACCACAGAGGGTGAGACCCACTGGTCTGCAATTCCCTGGCTTGTCTCTACAACATTTATTAAATAGTGGGACCACATTTGCTGTTCTCCAGTCCTCTGGCTCCTTCCTGGTGGCCAGGGAGGAAGCAAAAATTTGGGTCAGAGCCCCTGGAATCTCCTCCCTTGCCTCCCACAACAGCCAGGAACACAATTCATCCGAACCTGGAGATTTGTCCACTTTTAAGCCTGCCAATACCTCCAATACCTTGTCACTCCCTATGATAATTTTCTCTGGAGCCTCACAGTCTCTCTCCCTGAGTTCCGTAACTACCTCCTCATTCTCATGGGTGAAGCCAGATGTGAAATATTCATTTAACACCCTACCAATGTCTTCTGTCTCCACCCACAGACTTCCCCCTTCGTCCCTAATGGGCCCTACTCTTTCCCTGGTTATCCTCTTCCTATTGATATACTTATAGAATATCTAAGGATTTTCCCTACTTTTACCAGCCAGAGCTCTCTCATATCCCCTCTTTGCTCTCCTAATTGATTTCGTAAGCTCAATCCTGCACGTTCTGTACTCCATTAATGACTCCACAGATGTGCTCCCCTTATACTTGTTAAAAGCCTCTCTTTTCCTTCTCATTGTATCCTGAATGAACCTGGTCATCCATGGTTCTCTGGGTTTGTTACACCCTCCCATTATCCTAGAGGGAACATGTTGGGCCTGTACCCCTCCCATTTCATCTTTGAGCACCCTCCACTGCTCTTCTGCAGATTTCTCCACAAGTAACTCGTTCCAGTCTACATTGGCCAGATCCTGCCTAATTTTGTTAAAATCTACTCTCCCCCAATCCAAAACCTTTTTTCTGCGACTTGTCAATTTCTTTGTCCATAATAAATTTGAATTGAACCGTGTTGTGATCGCTATCACCAAAATGCTCCCCCGCCAACACATCAACCACAGGTCCGGCTTCATTCCCCAGAATTAGGTCCAGCACAGCTCCTTCCCTTGTTGGATCCTCTACATATTGACCTAAGAAGTTTTCTCTGTTTACATTTTAAGAACTCTACTCCATCTAAGCCCTTAACATGATGGTTATCCCAATTAATGTTGGGAAAGTTGAAATCACCTAATATAATAAAGTAAAGTAAAGTTTATTTATTAGTCACAAGTAAGGCTTACATTAACACTGCAATGAAGTTACTGTGAAATTCCCCTAATATAATTACCCTCTTGTTATTTTTACACCCCTTCGCGAATTGCGCACATATTTGCTCTTCAGTTTCCCGCTGACTATCTGGGGATCTGTAATAAACACCTAGCAACGTAGCTGTTCCTTTTTTATTCCTACCCACAAAGCTTCATTTGATGCCCCTCCAAGGTATCATCTCTCCTTACTGCAGTAACTTTTAAGAGGCATCTAGATGGGCCCATGAATAGGAAGGAAATAGAGGGATACAGACCGTGTAAGGGCAGAAGGTTTTTTTTTTTAGTTAGGGCATCATGATTGGCACAGGCTTGGAGGGCCAAAGGGCCTGTTCCTGTGCTGACTTTTCTTTGTTCTTTGTTCTCTTTGTATTAACACTGCAATGAAGTTGCTGTGGAAATCCCCTAGTCGCCACACTCCGGCGCCTGTTCGGGTACACTGAGGGAGAATTTAGCATGGCCAATGCACCTAACCAATACCAGGGACCAATTCCGACCTTGGGTGACTGCAGAGTTTGCACGTTCTTCCCTTGTCTGCGTGTGTTTCCTCCGGGTGCTCTGATTTCCTCCCACAGTCCAAAGATGTGCGGGTTAGGTGGATTGGCCATGCTGAATTACCATTTAGAGCCCAGAGATGGATAGGTTAGGGGGATTGGCCGTGCTAAGTTGCCCCTTAGTGTCCCAAGATGTGTAGGTTAGGGGGATCAATGGGGTAAATGCGTGGGGATGCTGAGATAGGACAGGGGTGGGTCTGAGTAAGATGCTCTGTCGGAGAGTCAGTGCAGACCTGATGGGTCAAATGGCCTCCTTCTGCATTGTAGGGATTCTATGATTCCATGTTTCAAGGTGGTGGCTCACAATCACCTTCTTAAGGGCAATTAGAGATGGACAATTGTGGATGACCTGCCCAGCCACTCTTACATGTCAAGTACTCATAAGAAAAATCAAATTACACTTATTCCAATGCTCAGCCACTCTGTGCTTGATAGTTTCCAGCGACTCTCTCACAACTTTTGTTAAGCTGACAGGTCTGTGGTTACCAGCTTCCTCTCTCTCTCCCCCCCCACTTCATAAATAATGGAGTGATATTTGCAATTTTTAAAGACACTATTCGTGAATTTAGAGAGCGGTGGAAAATTATGACTAATGCACCTGCAATTTCCTCACCTATTTCATTGTGTTGTTATTTTCAATATCCCTTGCAAATTATTTTTCATATTCTCTTTTTGCACCTATTATTTCTTTTGTAGTCCATTGTGTTTTTTTAAAAATAGGTTTTCCGGTCGACTGGATGGGGGCTTAACCTCTGCACCAAGGTGTCAACCCCCAGTGTAAGCCCGTCAATTGCCAAATGTCTCACTGAGTTTGGATCTTGATAGACAAAGATAACTGTAGTAATATTAGGAGAGTCGTAGAGTACAGAAGAGGGACATTCAATCCATTGTGCCTATGTCAGATCCTTGAAAGAACTGTCCAATTAGTCCTACTCTTCTGCTTTTCCCCCGCAACATCCTCCTTTTCAAGTATTTATCCAATTCCCTTGTAAAAGTGCATAAAGTGAGCCCGTTTGGATTGAAGTGCAGTCATGCACAAAAGGTTCCACGCCTGGCTTCATGCAAGGGAAATCATACCTGACTAATCTATTAGAGTTTTTTGAGGAAGTCTCAGCCATAGTGGAAAGAGGGGAACCAGTAGGTGTGTTGTATTTGGACTTCCAGAAGGCGTCCGACAAGGTAGCTCACAGAAGGTTAAGTCTTGAAATAAAAGCCCATGGGGTTGGAGGTGGTATATTGGCATGGGTGGAGAATTGGCTAATGGGCAGGAAACAGCGAGTGGGGATAAGGGGGTCTTTTAAAAATGAAATAATGTGCTAAAAGTCCCACTTGGCTTGCCGTAGTCAGGCGACTTCTGCCATGTAAAGACACATGGGATCAGAGGTGAGCTGGTAAGGTGGATACAGAATTGGCTCGGTCATAGAAGACAGAGTAGCAGTGGAAGGGCGTGTTTCTGAATGGAGGACTGTGACTGGTGGCGTTCCTCAGAGATCAGTGTTGGGACCTTTGTTGTTTGGAGTAAATGATGTGGAGGAAAATGTAACTGGTTTGGTTAGTAAGTTTGCGGGCGACACAAAGGTTTCTGGATTTGCGGATAGCAATGAGGACTCTCAGAGGATACAGCAGGATATAGATCGGTTGGAGACTTGGGCAGAGAAATGGCAGATGGAGTTTAATCTGGACAAATATGAGGTATTGCATTTTGGAAGGTCTAATACAGATGGGAAATATACAGTAAATGGCAGAACCCTTAAGAGTATTGATAGGCACAGGGATCTGGGTGTACAGGTACACAGGTCACTGAAAGTGGCAACGCAGGTGGAGAAGGTAGTCAAGAAGGCATATGGCATGCTTGCCTTCATCGGCCGGGACATTGTGTTTAAAAATTGGCAAGTCATGTTGCAGCTTTATAGAACCTTAGTTCGGCCGCACTTGGAATATAGTGTTCAATTCTAGTTGCCACACTACCAGAAAAATGTGGAGGCTTTGGAGAGGGTACAGAAAAGATTTACCAGGATGTTGCCTGGTATGGAGGGCATTAGCTATGAGGAGAGGTTGGAGAAACTTGGTTTGTTATCACTGGAACGATGGAGGTTGAGGGACAACCTGATAGATGTCCACAAAATTATGAGGAGCATGGCCAGAGTGGATAGTCAGGAGCTTTTCCCCAGGGTGAAAGAGTCAATTACTGGGGGGCATAGGTTTAAGGTGCGAGGGGCAAGGTTTAAAGGAGATGTACGAGGCAAGTTTTTTTACACAGAGAGTGGTGGATGTCTGGAATTCACTGCCAGGGGAGGTAGTGGAAGCAGATACGATATTGACTTTTAAGGGGCGTCTTGACACATACATGAATAGGATAGGAATAGGGGGATATGGTCCCCAGAAAAGTAGGGGGTTTTAGTTCAGACGGGCAACATGGGTCGGTGCAGGCTTGGAGGGCCGAAGAGCCTGTTCCTGTGCTGTAATTTTCTTTGTTCTTTGTTGAGACACTGATTGGAAGTAGCCACGCTACTGTAACCAGTGGGGTTCCACAAAAATCAGTGCTGACATCGCAACTGTTTACAATATATATTAATGACTTGGAGGAAGGAAGTGAATGTACTATAGCCAAGTTTGCAAATGACACAAAAATTGGTAGAAAGGCAAGTTGTGAGAGGATTACAAACAGTTTACAAAGAGATATTGGTTGGTTAAATAAGTGGGAAACAACTTGGCAAATGGAGAATAATGTGGGAAAACGTGAAGTTGTTCATCTTGGAAGAACAAAAGAACAAAGTATTATTTAAACGGAGAAAAACTGCAGAAAGCTGCAACACAAAGGGACTTGGGGGTACTTGTGCACGAAACACAGGAAGCTAGCACACAGGTGCAGCAGGTAATCAGGAAGGCTAATGGACTGTTGGCCCTTATTTCAAAGAACAAAGAACAAAGAACAATACAGCACAGGAACAGGCCCTTCGGCCCCCCAAGCCCGCGCCGCTCCCTGGTCCAAACTAGACCATCCTTTTGTATCCCTCCATTCCCACTCCGTTCATGTGGCTATCTAGATAAGTCTTAAACGTTCCCAGTGTGTCCGCCTCCACCACCTTGCCCGGCAGCGCATTCCAGGCACCCACCACCCTCTGTGTAAAATACGTCCTTCTGATATCCATGTTAAACCTCCCCCCCCCTCACCTTGGACCTATGACCCCTGGTGAAGGTCACCACCGACCTGGGAAAAAGCTTCCCACCGTTCACCCTATCTATGCCTTTCATAATTTTATACACCTCTATTAGGTCACCCCTCATCCTCCGTCTTTCCAGTGAGAACAACCCCAGTTTGCCCAATCTCTCCTCATAACTAAGCCCTTCCATACCAGGCAATATCCTGGTAAACCTCCTCTGCACTCTCTCTAAAGCCTCCACGTCCTTCTGGTAGTGTGGCGACCAGAACTGGGCGCAGTATCCCAAATGCGGCCGAACTAACGTTCTATACAACTGCAACATCATCATCAAGGGATTGGAGTATAAGAATAGGGGAGTCTTGCTGCAACTGTACAAGGTACTGGTGAGACCACATCTGGAGAACTGTGAGCAGTTTTGGTCCCTTTATTTAAGGAAAGATATTACTTCATTGGAGGCAGTTCGGAGAAGGTTCATTAGGATGATCCCCAGTATGGTGGGTTTGTCTTAAAGGTTAAACAGGTTGGAACTCTGCTCATTGGAATTTAGAAGAATGAGAGGTGATCTCATTGAGACACAGAGGATTCTTAAGGGGTTTGACAGGGTAAATGCTGAGAGGATCATTCCCCTCATGGGAGAGTCTAGGACTAGAGGGCACAATCTCAGAATAAAAGGGCACCAATTTAAGACTGAGATGAGAGGGCATGGGATCCAAGGGGCTGCTGCCCTGTGGATCCAGAACTGGCTTGCCCAAAGGAGGCAGAGAGTGTGTATAGATGGGTCTTTTTCTAAATGGAGGTCGGTCACCAGTGGTGTGCTCCAGAGATCTGTTCTGGGACCCTTGCTGTTTGTCATTTTCATAAATGACCTGGATGAGGAAGTGGAAGGATGGGTTGGTAAGTTTGCCGACGACACGAAGGTTGGTGGGGTTGTGGATAGTCTGGAGGGATGTCAGAAGTTACAGAGGGAGATTGATAGGATGCAAGACTGGGCGGAGAAGTGGCAGATGGACTTCAAACCAGATAAATGCGTAGTGGTCCATTTTGGCAGGTCAAATGGGATGAAGGAGTACAATATAAAGGGAAAGACTCTTAGTACTGTAGAGGATCAGAAGGACCTTGGGGTCCGGGTCCATAGGACTCTAAAACCGGTCCCGCAGGTGGAGGAGGTGGTTAAGAAGGCGTATGGTGTGCTGGCCTTTATCAATCGAGGGATTGAGTTTAGGAGTCCGGGGATAATGATGCAGCTATATAAGACCCTCGTCAGACCCCACTTGGAGTACTGTGCTCAGTTCTGGTCACCTCGTTACAGGAAGGATGTGGAAAAGATTGAAAGGGTACTGAGGAGATTTACAAGGATGTTGCCTGGATTGAGTGGCATGCCTTATGAGGATAGGCTGAGGGAGCTCGGTCTTTTTTCCTTGGAGAGACGTAGGATGAGAGGAGACCTAATAGAGGTATATAAGATGTTGAGGGGCATAGATCGGGTGGACTCTCAGAGACTTTTTCCCAGGGTGGAAATGGCTGCTACGAGAAGACACAGGTTTAAGGTGCAGGTACAGGGGAAATGTTAGGGGTAAGTTTTTCACACAGAGGGTGGTGGGCGAGTGGAATCGGCTGCCGTCAGTGGTGGTGGAGGCAAACTCAATAGGGTCTTTTAAGAAACTCCTGGATGAGTACATGGGACTTAATAGGATGGAGGGTTATAGGTCGGCCTAAAAGGTAGGGATATGTCCGGCACAACTTGTGGGGCCGAAGGGCCTGTTTTGTGCTGTAGTTTTCTATGTTTCTAAGTTTCTATGAGGAAGAATTTCTTCTCTCAGAGGGTTGTGGGTCTTTGGAACTCATTGCCACAGACAGCTGTAGGGGCAGAGTTCTTGTGTATATTTAAGGCTGAAATAGATAGATTATTGATCATTAAGGGAATCAAGCGTTATGGGGAAAGGACAGGAAAGTGGATGTGAGCTATGTTGGAACAGCCATGATCCTATTGAATGGCAGAACAGGCTTGAGCGGCTGAATGGGCTACTCCTGTTCCTATTTCTTATGGTCTTATGAAAACAGTTGTTTTAAACTGAGATAGCTCAGACACAGTGTGCGCAAAATTGTCTTTTGTTCATTATGAAAAGGGGGGATGTTTGGATTGAAATGCAATCATGTGCTAAATTTTCCTACTTGGCTTGCCGTAGTAAGGCAACCTCTGCCATGAGACACTGATTGGAAACAGCCATGTTACAAGTAATCCTAATAAAGATAAACGACAATAAGTACAGTACTGATGGAGCTCCTATTGAGAGTCTGAAAGTTGTGGGTTCGAGCCCCACACCATGACTTGGGCAAATAATCCAGCCTGGCACATTAATGCTGTTCTGAGGAACTATTCGGGATTCCATCTTCTGGATGAGACATAGAAACATAGAAACTAGAAACAGGAGTAGGCCACTCTGCCCTTCGAGCCTGCTCCACCATTCATTTTGACCATGGCTGATCATCAAATTCAATACCCTGATCAGCCCTTCCCCCCATATCCCTCGATCCCTTTAGCCCCAAGAGATATATCTAATTTCAAAGAACAAAGAGAACAAAGAAAAGTACAGCACAGGAACAGGCCCTTCGGCCCTCTAAGCCCATGCCGATCATAATGCCCTAACTAAGGATCCTTCTGTCCTTACTTGGACTGTATCTCTCTATTCCCTCCCTATTCATGTACCCATCCAGATGCCTCTTAAATGTTGTTAATGTGCCTGCTTCCACCACCTCCTCTGGCAGCATCTTCTTGAAATCAGTCAACATTTTGGCCTCAACTGCATTCTGAGGTAGTGAATTCCACACATTCACCACCCTCTGGGTGAAGAAATTTCTCCTCACCTCAGTTCTAAAAGGTTTAACCCTTACCCTCAAACTATGACCCTTAGTTCTGGACTCCCCCACCATTTGGAACATTCTTTCTGAACCTACCCTGTCTAACCCAGTTAGAAGTTTATAAGTTAAAACCCAGGCCGCACCTCCCCTCTATGGTGGACATGAAAGACCCTGTAGCATTATTGCGAAGAGCAGGGGAACTTTTCAGAGCGTTCTGGCCAATATTTATCCTTCAACCACCTTAACTAGAAAAAAAACAGGTGATTAGTTTGCCAGAGCTTGCTGTGTGTAAATTGGTTGCTGCGCTTTCTACATTACAACAGTGACTTTCCATAATCACAGAAAGATTCTAGCATGGGACACTAACTGACATAGTTGGTGGGTGGCACAGTGACACAGTGGTTAGCACTGCTGCCTCACAGCTCCAGGGACCCGGGTTCGATTCCCGGTTTGGGTCACTGTCTGTGTGGAGTTTGCACATTCTCCTCGTGTCTGTGTGGGTTTCCTCTGGGTGCTCCGGTTTCCTCCCACACTCCAAAGCTGTGCAGGTTAGGTTGATTTTTTTAAAATACTTTTCCAATTCAATCAAATCAAGTCCAATTCAGAGTCTCAACAAGTTGAGACATTTCCGATCCAGGCTGACAAGACAGGGCATGCAATCCTCTACCCTGTCTTGGGCCTGATCTACATGAGCCAAGCTGATTGGAGGAGGCGCAGGTCTTCCTCCTCCAATTTGCATCTTAGCCAAAAGGCCGAGATGTCACTTTTTAAAAAATTGCTTCATATGAAAATGAAGCTTATAATGTGACCCAATGACCTCGACCAAGTGCAGGCAACCCATACTACACTTGATCTTAGCCAAAAGGTGCTAAATTGCTCCTTAGTGTCTCGGGATTCATAGGTTAGAGGGATTAGCGGGGTAAAAATGTGGGATTATGGGGGTTGGTCCTGGGTGGGATTGTGGTTGGTGCTGACTTGATGGGCTGAATGGCCTCCTTCTGCACTGTAGGGATTGTATGATTCATTTGGCCTGTCACCCTTTTGAAGGAGGCTGCCAGATGCTTCACCCTGAGGTTGAAGATACATGAGGTATGTGCAGCTTTTTCTCTGGGGAGAACAAACCCAGTTTGTTGAGCCTCCATGTAAGAGAATTCTTAAGGAGGGCTTATCCAGCAGCAGGTTCAGCCATGGGGAGGGGGGAGGAATGGGAGGGATGAGTTGGTGTGTGGAGGGAGGGGAGTGCGTTGGGGATGTTGAGGGAGCGTGGTGAAGCATTCCTATTCTCACTACCTCCTTTACATATGTGACAAGAGCCTCCAGCGAAATCTGTCTGATTTTCTCCACCACAAGCATTATCCTCACATGCAATAAGACTTGTTCGCATCGGCCAAGCTTCACATCTTGCCATTTTCCTGGGCACCTGAAAAATGTGCATAATCCAAGCAGCACCTTCCCATATTATTACTGGAAAACCTTTTTATTGGTAGCTCAAAAGGATTATCAGGGTAAACCTTATGACATAGTCTACTGCTCCCAGGGCAGAATTCCATGTGGCAGGACTTCATTGGCCAGAATTCTCTGACTGTTCACTCCGGCGGGATTTTCTGCTCCCACCGAAAGCGCACCCGCTTTTTCCAGCAACATGGGGTGGCTTCAATGGGAATTACCATTCATTGACAGTGGTGGGACCAGAGGATACTCAGCGAGACTTTGGTGCCCTTGTGCATCAGTCGTTGGGAACTGGTCTGGGGCAGGCCTAGGGAGGGACAGGCATTACCTGCTGTGGGATCTCTCTCAGGGAGGGGCCTGGCTTAACTCTGGAGGCTGGCATGTCAAATCAAGAAGATGCTTCTTCTGCTGAGGAAGTGGGCCTCATGGCGGCGTGGAAACCTGGCTGGAGAAGTAGTTTGAATCCCTTGAGAAGGAGTGAAATTTTTGTCCCACAGAAGCCCTACAATGTCAGGGAGGGAGATGGCACAAAAGCTCTCTCCCACACAACCACACGTTAATGTTGCTTTTTGGTGAGTGGGTTCCTTCCCTTCTGTAGTACAGGCATAAATCTAATTAGGAAGTCTCCTCACCAATTCTGAACATTTCACTGGGATCACCATAGAAGTGTCAGCAGGCGTGACCTGGACACATATAAAGTTTATTTATTAGTCACAACTAAGACTTACATTAACACTGCAGTGAAGTTACTGTGAAATTCCCCTAGTCGCCACACTTCGGCGCTTGTTCGGGTCAATGCACCTAACCAGCACGTCTTTCAGACTGTGGGAGGAAATCCACGCAGACAACATGCAAACTCCACACAGACAGTGACCCAAGCGGGGAATTGAACCCGGGTCCCTGGCACTGTGAGGCAGCAGTGCTAACCACTGTGCCACATGTGTCTCGGAAATGGCCTCAGGAATTTCAAGCACCAATTTTTCAGTGCTTCTTCTTGCCATTCTGGCAGCTTCCAATGAGGACTGATGGTGCGCGCAGATCCAATACTGATCGGCTAGATACTGACACTAATGTTCGATCTGATTCCCAGTTTTCTTGGTGATCCGAAATGGAACAGAATGTTTGCCGGGGCTCACATGGCAAGGATTGAAATTCTAGGTCCACGGAAGAGCATCGGCTTAGAAATGAGAGTGCTGAGACCTGTGTGCTGATAGTCTGCTGAGATCTTGGAAGAGAATATTCCCTGTTCTACGATTCATAACAGGGCTTTCACTGTTGCCTGAATTAATTTTTGGCTTTGTATTTTGCTATTTTCCTAAAACCGATCACTATTGATTTCACACGAGCTCTCAACCGTACGTCAGCCAGGCTTATCTTTTCAATCCATCTCTTCATAGGATGTTACATTGCCCATCCCTAATTGCCCTTGATAAGGCGGTGGATGAGCCGCCTTCACGAACGGCCTCAATCCATGTGGTTGTGATTACCCCCACAGTGCGGTTAGCGAAGGAAGTTTCAGGATTTTGACCCAGGCAACAGTGAAGGAACAGCGATATATTTCCAAGTCAACTCAGTGAGTGGCTTGGACGGAATCCTGCAGTTGGTGGCGTTCTCATATGTCTGCTGTCCTTGTCCATCTCATTGCGAGAGATTGTGAGTTTGGAAGGGCCTGTCGAAGGAACTTCGTTGAGCTTCCGCAGTGCATCTTCCAGATGGTACACACAGCTGGCACAATGCGTCAGTGGTGGAGGGAGCAAGTATTTGTAGAAGAGGTGCCAGTCATACAGGCTGCTCTGATCTGGATGGTGTTGAGCTTCTTGAGTGTTGTTGGAGCTGCACCCATCCAGGCAAGTGTGGAGTGTTCCATCACATTCATAGAATCCATCAAATCCCTACAGTGCAGAAGGAGGCCATTCGGCCCATCGAGTCTGCACCGACCACAATCCCACCCAGGCCCTATTCCCATAACCCCACATATTTACCCTGCTAATCCCCCTGACACTAAGGGGCAATTTAGCATGGCCAATCAAACTAACCTGCACAACTTTGGACTGTGGGAGGAAACGGGAGCACCCGGAGGAAACCCACGCAGACACGGGGAGAACGTGCAGACTCCACACACTCAGTGACCTGAGGCCAGAATCGCTGGCACTGTGAGGCAGCAGTGCTAACCACTGTGCCACTGTGCCGCTCCCTGTGACTTGTGCTTTGTAGATGGTGGACAGGCTTTGGGGAGACATGGGGTGGTATTTAATGGGAGCAACGAAGGTCTTAACAGCTACCTGGAGAGGTGTCCAAAACCCCACATTGCCTCCTTACACAAGGCTCTCCAAATGAAGTGCCAAGCAGACACTTAACTGGGCAGCGGTGGCCTTCCCTGGGATTAAGAGGCAGAAATCAGAGGCCTAACCGAACAGATTCAGCAGAAAGTGCTGATCTTACAGAACAACAGTGACAATCTCAGAAACTGTCAGAGCCACAGGGCTGGGTTGCGCTGACAAAAGAGTTGCCAACATTAATGTTTAACGTTATTAAATTGGGCAGGGTGGTAGTCGGTGAGAACCCCTCCTCCGACCCTGTCCTGATTAAATCTTGGGAGGGCTTTGGGAAGGGTGATAACTGGCACCCTGATGTTAACAATTCATGCCCATTGCTTGGCAGTGCCAGTAGGAGCAGTGACAGCTGCTGGAAATGTTCTCAGCCAAAGGCCAGGATCATTGAAGGAGGCAGAGGTGAGTGATTGTGTTGTGAGAGTCGAGAGGGGGATGGTTCATCAGCAAGAGGGTTGGATTTCAGCAGACCCTCCGTTCCTGATGCTGGGACCCTCGATCAAGCACAGATTGGCTTTGCACGAGGGAGAACACCTCTCTCCCAGAAGCTTGGAACCAACCCTGACAGGGATTCCCTTCTGTGCTTCCTGCATAGGGACTCCACCAACCACACCTGGGTGAATATCAGTGCTGGAGGTAAAAGGCCTTTCAATGGGCATGAATTGTTAACATCAGGGTGCCAGTTGTCACCCTTCCCAAAGCCCTCCCAAGATTTAATCAGGACAGGGTCGGAGGAGGGGTTCTCACCGACTACCACCCTGCCTAATTTAATAACGTTAAACATTAATGTTGGCAACTCTTTTGTCAGCGCAACCCAGCCCTGTGGCTCTGACAGTTTCTGAGATTGTCACTGTTGTTCTGTAAGATCAGCGCTTTCTGCTGAATCTGTTCGGTAAGGTTGAGCATGTTTTGTTTCCCCAACGGTCATTTTTTAAATTGACCATAAACAATAAACGGGCTTTCTAAGATAAAATAAAATAAAGGACATCAGAGTGTCGATGGTTCCTCTACTCCCTCTGATGATATACTGACTACGATTGCGTTCATTTCCTCAAAGACTCTCGTTAATCCCACAAGATGATGCATCCCAAACCTATAACTGGACCATGATAGCGGTTGTGACAGAAGGAAATATACTGGAGTGCTGTGCACTGAACAACACAGAAGTACATTTTATGGTTAACTGCTCAGGCTCTGAATTTATACTGTCGCGCACACAATTTTCCAGTGTCTTGGTTCTGTTTTTTTTATTCATTCGTGGAACATGGGTGTCGCTGGCTGGGCCAGCATTTATTGCCCATCCCTAGTTGCCGAGGGCAGTTAAGAGTCAACCACATTGCTGTGGCTCTGGAGTCACATGTAGGCCAGACCAGGTAAGGACGGCAGATTTCCTTCCCTAAAGGACATCAGTGAACCAGATGGGTTTTTATGACAGTTGACAATGGTTTCATGGTCATCAGTAGATTCTTAATTCCAGATATTTTTTATTGAATTCAAATTCCACCATCCGCCATGACGGGATTTGAACCCGGGTCCCCAGAACATTAGCTGAGTTGAATTAATTAATAGTCCAGCAATGATACCAATAGGACATCACCTCCCCAAGTCATCCCTCCCCATGAAACAGCCATTACACATCCAGGTCAGAGGTTTGTGGGCTCGTGCCCCATTCTAGTGGCCTGAATACATAAACTGAGCTGATACCTCAGTGCGGTACCGGAGGGACAGCTGCACTGTCTTTCGGATGGTACGTCAGACTCTGTCGGCTTTCTCAGGTGAGTGTAAAGGATTCCTTGGCACCATTTCAGAGGAGAGCAGAGGAGTTCTCCCCTCCCGTCCTGGCCAGTATTCATGCATCAACAAGCATCACTTTATCCACTTATTCATACATTGTCGTTGTTTGTGAGATCTTGCTGTGCTCAAATTGTCTGCGGTTTATCCTACATTAGAACATTAACTACGGGCAGGATTTTTCTCTCTCTCTGCAGCGTGTTTCGCGATGGCGGGAGTTGGCGCACCGCTTGTTGACGCAGTGTCTTATAGTCCCACCATTGTCAATGGGAATTCCTGTTGCACGTGCCCCTCGGTGCTGGGAAACCCAGGGTGGGGGTGCACTGTTGGCGGGATCATAAGATCCCGCTGGCATGAATGCCAGCAATATTTCGGCGAATATTTCAGAAGTAATTCATTGATTGTACAGTGCAACACAACATCCCAAAGTCGTGAAGGATGCTATATAATTGCAAGTTCTTTATCATTTTAATTTTTAAAAAATCATCCTTCATCACAGAGGGATGTGGAAGCTAGATCGTTAAGTATGTTCAAGGCCGAGATTTTTAATCAATAATGGAATCAAGGGTTTTGGGGATAAAATGGGAAAGTGGAGTTGAGGATTATCAGTCATAATGTCATTGACTGGCAGAGCAGACTCGATGGGCCAAGTGGCCTATATCTGCTCCTATGCCTTAAGATTTTATGGTCTTATTAATCATCATCTTGTCTGAATTCCTAGTCTGTGCTCTTTTCCACACACACGCATTGGGCTCTTTAGGCATTTAAAGAGGCGATGTGACCCAGTAACCCTGTTCCGTGCAACAGATCACATACAACTGCCACCATCACTGAGTAACATCCTGGGTAATCACAGATAAAGGGCCCCAAGATCAAACTTCTGTGCTCTTTATCCTTGACCCCAAAACTAAAACGTCTGTGATGTCAATCTGACACTGGGCTTTTTGACCCTGTAAACTTTACCCCAGTTATATGTATACGGCCATTTAAAAGGTTACAAGATAAGTTCAGTTGATGAAGACCCCACAAACTCTTTGAGCTTACCTTTCCAAAAGAAACATTAAAATACCACTATTCTCCCATTGCGGAACATACAATTTTTTGCCAACAATCCCTTCACTCCACTAAACCTGCAACTATAGAGTCATAGAATCGTTACTGCACAGAGAAAGGCCACTTGGTCCATCGAGTTCATGCCCTGATGCTTGTAAAAGTATTGTTACTCTGAGGTTAGTTCTGAAGAAGTGTCATACAGAAATGTTAACTCTTTCCACAGATGCTGCCAGACTTGCTGAGCTTTTCAAGCACTTTCTGCTTTTATATTATTCTGGGCTTATTTTTGACTGACAAGGCTAGTCTTCATAGAAAATCAAAACCAATTTGTTTCAAAGAAAATAAAGACTTGCATTTATATTGGCTGTCGTTCTTTCAATAGACCTTTCTTCAATTCTCTTGAGGGATGTGAGTGTCGCTGGCAAGGCCAGCATTTGTTGCCCATCCCTAATTGTTCTTGAGAAGGTCTGTTTTCCAGAATTCCCCCCTGTTAACCTGAGAGAGAAATAACAAATGTGCGAATAAAGTATTAGAGTCAGACACAGTAGGGTATATGGCCCAAATCAGACTTCTCTATACAGGGGAGGCAATGGCCTAGTGGTATTATTGTTAGACTATTAATCCACAAACTCAGCTAATGTTCTGGAGATCCGGGTTCGAATCCTACTGCGGCAACTGGTGAAATTTGAATTCATTAAAAATATCTGGAATCTACTGATGACCATGAAAACATTGTCGATTGTCAGAAAAACCCATCTGGTTCACTAATGTCCTTTAGGGAAGGAAATCTGTTGCCTTTACCCATTCTGGCCTACATGTTGTTGATCCACCTGAAGGAACTCTTTAGTTGTCGGCAATAAAATAAAACAAGACTTACTCTAACATATCAATCAAAGAAAAGGGTTTAATAAAGAAACTTCCTTACTCCAACACTTGAGGTCTCACTCTGGACCATTCCAAGCTCCCACAAACCCCAGCAGCTTATTATTTATACTGAGTCAGCTGACCATCACATAATTTTGTCATTGGTGTGTCAGCTGACCCTTACAGCATGTTATCATTGGTCACACAACAGATCCAATGTTATCATTGGTTACATTCAAACACATGTGACTCCAGAGCCACAGCAATGTGGGCAACTCGAGATGGGCAATTAATACCGGCCCAGCCAGCGACGCCCATTTTCCACAAATTAATTAAAAAGAACTACATGGAATATAAAGAGACAGTGGCTGGAATTTTACCGTCCCCCCCCCCCCACCATGGGAATCAAAGTGGGAAAGGGACAGAGCATGAAAAGGTCCATTGATCTCAGGAGGGATTTTACGGTTTTGGGACAAGCGAGGCCATAAAATCTCGACCAGTGAAATTAATTGCAAGCACAAACTCAACTTGGAGTATATGGCATGGCAGCAATCACTGACATCTGGCCACAAGACTGGGATCTAAATATACAAAGTC
Source organism: Mustelus asterias (assembly GCF_964213995.1). Lineage (NCBI taxonomy): Eukaryota > Metazoa > Chordata > Chondrichthyes > Carcharhiniformes > Triakidae > Mustelus > Mustelus asterias. Next base: position 184,501,477 of record NC_135801.1, on the reverse strand, counting down.
TTCGAGTGGAATTTTCCCGTTCCGTCCTCTATGGGAATCGTAGCGGGCGGGACACGGACCATGCAAAGATCCGTTGACCTCGGTGGCATTTTCTGCCCATACTTGCCCCAAAGCTGGAAAATCCCACCCAAAGTGTCTCCAGGATGGATAGGGAAAATGGCAGAGGAGGAAAAGTAATATTAGTGATTAAGGATGAAATCATATCAATGATAAAAGAGAATATAATGAGAGGTAAGCAGGACGTGGAGACATTGAGGCTGGAATGTTATGGCCATTCACGCCAGCAAGATTATCCCAACCCGCCTCAGTAAACAGAGATCTGGCTGGCCGCCAAATTCTCCGACCTCGCTGCAGTGGGAGCGTGGCGTGAACGGCAGGTGAGATCGTGCAACATGGGTCGAATTAAGAAATGGAAATGGACCCAAGGCTGTTGTCAGAATTGTGCATAGGCCCCCGAGTGGAAGTTGCTAAGTGGTAGATTGTATAAATGCAGAGATCAGACAAGCACACAGCAAAGACTGAGTGGCTTCTAAGAACAAAGAACAAAGGACAGTACAGCACAGGAAACAGGCCCTTCTGCCCTCCAAGCCTGTGACGCTCATCGGTCCAACTAGACCATTCATTTGTATCCCTCCATTCCCAGACTGCTCATGTGACTATCCAGGTAAGTCTTAAACGATGCCAGCGTGCCTGCCTCCACCACCCTACTTGGCAGTGCATTCCAGGCCCTCACCACTCTCTGTGTAAAAAACGTCCCTCTGATATCTGAGTTATACCTCGCCCCTCTCACCTTGAGCCCGTGACCCCTCGTGATCGTCACCTCCGACCTGGGAAAAAGCATCCCACTGTTCACCCTATCTATACCCTTCATAATTTTGTACACCTCTATTAGGTCTCCCCTCATTCTCTGTCTTTCCAGGGAGAACAACCCCAGTTTACCCAATCTCTCCTCATAGCTAAGATCCTCCATACCCAGGCAACATCCTGGTAAACCTTCTCTGCACTCTAAAGCCTCCACGTCCTCCTGGTAGTGCGGCAACCAGAACTAGATGCAGTACTCCAAATGTGGCCTAACCAACGTTCTATACAGCTGCAACATCAGACTCCAGCTTTTATACTCTGTACCCTGTCCTATAAAGGCAAGCATACCATATGCCTTCTTCACCACCTTCTCCACCTGTGCTGCCACCTTCAAGGATTTGTGGACTTGCACACCTCGGTCCCTCTGTGTTTCTATACTCTTGATGGCTCTGCCATTTATTGTATAACTCCCCCCTACATTAGTTCTTCCAAAATGCATCACTTCGCATTTATCTGAATTAAATTCCATCTGCCATTTCTCCGCCCAATTTTCCAGCCTAAGGACCATTATAATTTTCGTATAGACTGAAACGAGCAGACAAGAACATGTCGGAAAGGTAGTGAGTTTTCTGAGTGTGACCAGGCAATAACCAACAATAAGGAAAGCCATATCAGATGTAGTAATGAGCAATGTGCCAGATTTAGTTAACAGTCTAATTGTGTGTGGACATTAATCTAATAGCAATCATAATATGATTGAGTTCAGTGCAGTGTTTGAAAGGAAGAAACGTGAAACAGCTTCTAAGATTCTGCGATTAGATAGGATGAGACAGACGCTGTTCACTGTAAAATGGGAAAATCTGGGAATGGATAAAAGATGTGTTCAAAAAATAATTTAATGTGATAAAGAGCCAGTTCATGCCCCAAAGGGACAAGGACTCTAATCTTGAAAAGGAAGGCTAGCCATGGACAGCTAGAGAGGGATGAGACATGATAAAGCTAAAATAAAGAAAATAGGAGTGGCATGGTGGCACAGTGGTTAGCACTGCTGCCTCAAAACGCCAGGGATCTGGGTTCGATTCCCGGCTTGGGTCGCTGTCTGTGCGGAGTCTGCACATTCTCCCTGTGTCTGCGTGGGTTTCCTCCCACAGTCCGAAAGTGCGCTGGTTAGATGCATTGGCCATGCTAAATTCTCCCTCAGTGTACCCGAACAGGCGCCGGAGTGTGGCGACTGGGGGATTTTCACAGTAACTTCATTGCAGTATTAATGTAAGCCCACTTGTGACATTAATAAATAAACTTACACTTTACAAAAATATATGGAACTAAAGAGTGATAAATAACAACAACAACTTGTATCCCTATAGCACCATTAATGTAATTAAAATTTCCAAGGCACTCCATAGAGGCTACATGAATCAAAATATGACACAGGCCACATGAAGAAATGTTAGGACAGATGGCTAAAAGCTTGGTCAATTAAGGAATGTCTTAAAGGGGGAGAGTGGAGTGGAGGGACAGAGGGGTTTGGGGATTGTTACACTTGGATCAATGCCAACAAAACGAAGGAGATTGTCATTGACTTCAGGAAGTGTAAAGGAGAACATGCCCCTGTCTACATCAATGGGGACGAAGTAGAAAGGGTCGCGAGCTTCAGGTTTTTAGGTATTCCCCCCACGCCGACACGATAGTTAAGAAAGCCCACCAATGCCTCTACTTTCTCAGAAGACTAAAGAAAATTTGGCATGTCAGCTACGACTCTCACCAACTTTCGCAGATGCACCATTGAAAGCATTTTTTCTGGTTGTATCACAGCTTGGTATGACCCCTGCTCTGCCAAAGACCACAAGGAACTACAAAAGATTGTGAATGTAGCCCAATCCATCACGCAAACCAGCTTCCCATCCATTGACTCTGTCTACACTTCCCGCTGCTTCGGCAAAGCAGCCAACATAATTAAGGATCCCGTGCACCCTGGACATTCGCTCTTCCACATTCTTCCATCGGGAAAAAGATACAAAAGTCTGAGGTCACGTACCAACCGACTCAAGAACAGCTTCTTCCCTGCTGCTGTCAGAATTTTGAATGGACTTACCTTGCATTAAGTTGATCTTTCTCTACACCCTATCTATGACTGTAACACTACATTCTGCACTCTCTCATTTCCTTCTCTATGAATGGTTTGTTTTGTCTGTATAGCGTGCAAGAAACAATACTTTTCACTGTATGATAATACATGTAACAATAATAAATCAAATCAAAGAATCTCTTGTCTCATTGGTGCACAGGTCGCACTGCAAGTGTGAAGGTTTTATTCCCTCACATAATGGACAATAACCTTAGAGTCATAGAGTCATAGAGTTTTACAGCCTGGAAACAGGTCCTTTGGCCCAACTTGTCCATGCCGCCCCTTTTTTTAACCGTAAGCTAGTCCCAATTGCCCACGTTTGGGCCATATCCCTCCATACCCATCTTACTCACGTAACTGTCGAAACGCTTTTTAAAAGACAAAATTGTACCTGCCTCCACTACTACCTCTGGCAGCTTGTTCCAGACACTCAGCACCCTCTGTGTGAAAGAATTGCCCCTCTGGACCCTTTTCTATTTTCCCCTCTCACCTTAAACCTGTGCCCTCTAGTTTCAGACTCCCCTATCTTTGGGAAAAGATATTGACTATCTAGCTGATCTATGCCCCACATTATTTTATAGACCTCTATAAGGTCACCCCTCAGCCTCCTACGCTTCAGAGAAAAAAGTTCCGGTCTATCCAGCCTCTCCTTATAACTCAAACCATCAAATCCTGGGAGCATCCTAGCAAATTTTTTCTGCACTCTTTCTAGTTTAATAATATCCTTTCAAAAATAAGGTGACCAGAACTGTACACAATATTCCAAGTATGGCCTTACCAATGTCTTGTAGAACTTCAACAAGACGTCCCAACTCCTGTATTCAATGTTCTGACCAATGAAACCAAGCATGCCGAATGCCTTCTTCACCACTCTGTCCACCTGTGACTCCACTTTCAAGGAACTATGAACCTGTATCCCTCGATCTCTTTGTTCTATAAGTCTCCCCAACGCCCTACCATTAACTGAGTAAGTCCTGCCCTAGCTCGATCGGCCAAAATGCATCACCTCGCATTTATCTAAATTAAATCTGCCATTCGTCAGCCCACTGGCCCAATTGATCAAGATTCCGCTGCAATCCTAGGTAACCTTAGAATCATAGAAACCCTACAGTACAGAAGGAGGCCATTCGGCCCATTGAATCTGCACCGACAATAATCCCATCCCAGGCTCTATCCCCACAAATTTAAACCGTTAATCCCTCTAACCTACACATCCCGGGACACTAAGGGGCAATTTAGCGTGGCCAACGCACCTAACCCACACATCTTGGACTGTGGGAGGAAACCAGAGCACCCGGAGGAAATCCACACAGACACAGGGAGAATGTGCAAACTCCACACAGACATTGCCCCAAGGCGGGAATCGATTCCAGGCCTCTGGAGATGTGAGGCAGCAGTGCTAACCACTGTGCCACTGTGCTGCCATCTTCACTGTCCACTATGCCACCAATCTTGGTGTCATCTGCAAACTTACTAACCATGCCTACTAAATTCTCATCCAAATCATTAATATAAATGACAAATAACAATGGACCCAGCACTGATCCCTGAGGCACACCGTTGGTCACAGTCCTCCAGTTTGAATAACAAGTCTCTACAACCACCCTCTGTCTTCTGTCATCAAGCCAATTTTGTATCCATTTGGCTACCTCACCCTGGATCCCGTGAAATTTAATCTTATGCAACAACCTACCATGTGGTACCTTGTCAAAGTGAATAAGGCCTTTCACTAAAGTGAATAAAAGAGACTTTAACCACGCTGATTTCAACAAATTCAGAATGGTTGATTTATTATGAAACCCAAACTTAATTTTAAAGACAATTTGCAAAAACTGGTTAACATACATTTTGTAATCTGAAGTGTAACTGTATACCCTTTTCAATCCCAAAACACACACACACACATATATACAAAGGACAAAGCAAATAGGGGTAGGCATTCAAGGGATAAAGCTCTTCTGGTCAACGGGAAAACTTTATGAAAAAGGACAAAGTTTGAAGGGTTTTGATGCTGACAATCTGGTGTTCCTGCGTTAAAGATGGCCTGCTGGTCATGATATTTCTGTGGAAGTTCTTTCCAAAGGAGCTTTGGTGTGAGGCGGGATCAATGTCCCTGGGGTCCCTCTCTCCCCTCAGCTTCTTAGGTTTCCAAATATGGATGAGTTATACTGAGATGAGGTTTCCTAGTTGGATACAGATAACTGCACTGAATTTCAGATAAGACAGGGAGAGAGCAAATTGTGTAACCCTATCCTTTTCAGTTCGTTCTCAAACTGAGTCCAAAAAACAAGTTCAAAGCAGAAATCTATTTCAGTCAGCTGCTTTCTGGAAAACCCAGTAAGAAGTCTCACAACACCAGGTTAAAGTCCAACAGGTTTATTTGGTAGCAAATACCATAAGCTTTCGGAGCACTGCTCCTTCGTCAGATGGAGTGGAAATGTGCTCTCAAACAGTGCACAGACACAGAAATCAAGTTACAGAATACTAATTAGAATGCGAATCTCTACAGCCAGCCAGGTCTTAAAGGTACAGACAATGTGGGTGGAGGGAACATTAAACACAGGTTAAAGAGATGTGTATTGTCTCCAGACAGAACAGCTAGTGAGATTCTGCAAGACCAGGGGGAAAGCTGTGGGGGTTACTGATAATGTGACATAAATCCAACATCCCGGTTTAGGCCGTCCTCATGTGTGCGAAACATGGCTATCAGTTTCTGCTCAGCGACTCTGCGCCGTCGTGTGTCGTGAAGGCCGCCTTGGAGAACGCTTACCTGAAGATCCAAGGCTGAATGCCCGTGACTGCTGAAGTGCTCCCCCACAGGAAGAGAACAGTCTTGCCTGGTGAAATCACCAGGTGAGACTGTTCTCTTCCTGTGGGGGAGCACTTCAGCAGTCACGAGCATTCAGCCTTGGATCTTCAGGTAAGCGTTCTCCAAGGCGGCCTTCATGACACACGACAGCGCAGAGTCACTGAGCAGAAACTGATAGCCAAGTTTCGCACACATGAGGACGGCCTAAACCGGGATGTTGGATTTATGTCACATTATCAGTAACCCCCACAGCTTTCCCCCTGGTCTTGCAGAATCTCACTAGCTGTTCTGTCTGGAGACAATACACATCTCTTTAACCTGTGTTTAATGTTCCCTCCACCCACATTGTCTGTACCTTTAAGACCTGGCTGGCTGTAGAGATTCGCATTCTAATTAGTATTCTGTAACTTGATTTCTGTGTCTGTGCACTGTTTGCGAGCACATTTCCACTCCATCTGACGAAGGAGCAGTGCTCCGAAAGCTTATGGTATTTGCTACCAAATAAACCTGTTGGACTTTAACCTGGTGTTGTGAGACTTCTTACTGTGTTTACCCCAGTCCAACGCCGGCATCTCCACTTCTGGAAAACCACCAGGGCCTCGCAACTTCTGAAAACTAGAGTTTTCTTATCCAGAACTAACAAATAGTTTTATCTTCTCAGATGCTTTGCTGGTAATTTAGCTGAAGTCGTGTAACTTCTTGGAAAAGTTAGTTTGCTTACAATCCAAAGGGAACTTATTTAACCTTAAAAAATACCCCAAGTCAGTTCCCAAGAAAGCGTTCAAATAATTCAATGTCCTTCTAAGTTTTTACAACACACATAGTTCTTGGAGATATACATTCATTACAGAATTCCAGATCTTAGATCCTAGGCAGCTGATTGTGCAACCACTGATAGTGGAACAGTTAAAATCAGGGATGTTGAGAGGCCAGAATTAGATGAATGCAGTTATCCTGGAGGATTGTTGGGCCAACGCCATTTAGAGAGATAGGGCGGGCCAGGCTATGAATCTATTTTCATAATGGAAGTAGTTCGGAGTTTTGACTCCAGAGCCAATGGCAACTGCCAGAATAGGCTTTTGGCATCAAGTTGGTGAAGATTGTGCTTTTTGTAAGTTTGGCCTTGAAAACATCTATGGTGAACTAGGAGTTCCCAGCACTCCTTTCTCAGGAGGCTAAGGAAATTTGGCATGTCCGGTTCGATTCTCACCAATTTTTACAGATGCAGCATAGAAAGCATCCTTTTTGGATGTATCACAGCTTGGTATGCCTCCTGCTCTGCCCAAGACCACAAGGAACTACAAAGGGTTATGAACGTAGCCCAGTCCATCACGCAAACCAGCCTCCCACCCATTGACTCTGTCTACACTTCCCGCTGCCTCTGAAAAGCATCCAGCACAATCAGGGACCCCACACACCCTGGATATACTCTCTTCCGCCTTCTTCCTTGGGAAAAAGATACAAAAGTCTGAGATCATGTACCAACTGACTCAAGAACAGCTTCTTCCCTGCTGTTGTCAGACTTTTGAATGGACCCACCTTATATTAAGTTGATCTTTCTCTTCACCCTAGCTGTGTGGTTGGGTCGGGGGGGATGAGGGGAGGGTGGGGGGTTGGGAGAGGTTGGTAGAGGACCTTTGTCTCATGGGTGTTTAGTGCAAGGCCCATGCTCCAATACAGAAAGTGTTGACGATGGCTTGGAGCTCAGCCTCCGAGTATGCATTGACGCAAGCATCATCTGCATACTGTCGTTTAATGACAGAGGATGGGGCTAATTTGGATCTGACCTGCAGGTTGTGGAGGACGAATGGTTCTGCAGTTTAGCTCCATTCCAGCGAGGAGCTTGCTGAGGGTGAGGTGGAGAATTGCAGCAAGGAAGATCCAGAAGAGTGTTGGTGCGATGACTCAGCCTTGCTTTACCCCATTCCGCATGTGAATTGGGTCTGTGGAGGATCCATTGTAAAACACTCCATGATTCCTCGCGGTTGACAGTGTCGACGGCCTTTGTGAGGTCAAAGAAGGTAATCTACAAGGGTTGGTGCTGTTCCCTTCCTTTTAACCATCTTTGCTGTGTGGTGAAGATCACGTCTGTTGTGCCCCTTAGTGGGCAGAATCTGCACTGCAGCTGAGCAGTGGGGTGAGGCCTTGAGTGCTTGGGCCATTGGTAGTCTTGGCTGCACTAAAGAAGCCTCACATATCATGGTTATCAGCTAACTGCTGGATCTCCTGCACATTCTCCACACACCATCTGTTCTTTAGGCCACAGGCTTTTTTAATGAATTACAGAATCACAGAATATTACAGTGCAGAAGAGGCCCTTCGGCCCATCAAGTCTGCACCGACGCATGAAAGGCCCTGACCTGCCCACCTAATACCACTTGCCAGCACTTGGCCCATAGCCTTGAATGTTTGCTGTGCCAAGTGCTCATCCAGGTACTTTTTAAAGGATGTGAGGCAACCCGCCTCCACCACCCTCCCAGGCAGCACATTCCAGACCGTCACCACCCTCTGGGTGAAACAGTTTTTGAACTGGCTGCTTTCCCTCTCTCGGGTTGGGTTGCTGTTTCAGGTTCAGAATGGGCTTGTTGTGTTTGCGCCTCAGTCAAGTCACTTCTCACCCTTCTACACCATGTTGGAAACAAGCCCAGCCTGTCCAACCTCTCCTCACAGGACAACCTGATGACCTGCTTCTCACCCACAATGGAGAGAGAAAGTGTCACTCTCACACGCACTGTTCTGTTTGACCATGGCTACATGTGTCTCCCAGTTCTTGGTGCACACTTGGGGCTCTCCAAACCATAGGCCCAGTACCTTCCACTAGTCTGACCTGATGGTGAACGGGTACAAAGGAAAAGTTGGCAAAGTTACCAAAGAAGGTGAGCTGGGAGATTTTGGTTCTTTCTGCCAGCGGAATCTTCCGGTCCTTCCCATGATGGGTTCATAGAAACATAGAAGATAGGAGCCATTTGGCCCTTCGAGCCTGCTCTGCCATTCATCACGATCATGGTGGATCATCCAACTCAACAGCCTAATCCTGCTTTCTCCCATAACCTTTGATCCCGTTCGCCCCAAGTGCTATATCCAGCCGCCTCTTGAATACATTCAATGTTATAGAAACACGGTTAGGAAGCAATGCAAAGGACCATTGACTTTGACAGGACTGGAAGATTCCATCAATGAAGAGCTGTGTCCGCCTCTAGAAAACCCACCACAGAAGGGGAGGAAAATCCCAGACATGGTCTCACTCCTGCTGAAATTTATTTTGGCCTGAAAACAGTTTGAATTGTTCACAAATACTCTTTGACTTGCCCTTTGACCGGCCCTTTGACCTGCCCTTTGACCTGCTCTTTGACCTGCTCTTTGACCTGAGTACCTTCAGTGGCTGGGAATCACGCTGCTTAGGCCCGCATCTTTTCCGACTTGGCAAAAGTCAGGATTGGCCAAGCATGTCTGAGAGGCTGTGGTCAGGTTTTAGCGAAACCCGGAGTTTGGGATTCAAAACCCACTCTTGATGGAATGGGACTGGCTGACTTTTATTTTATTTATTATTAGTTTTACAAGTAGGCTTACATTAACACTACAATAAGGTTACTGTGAAAATCCCCTAGTCGCTACACTCCGGCGCCTGTTCGGGTACACTGAGGGAGAATTTAGCATGGCCAATGCACCTAACCAGCACGTCTTTTGGAACGTGGGAGGAAACCAGAGCACCCGGAGGAAACCCACGCAGACATGGGGAGAACGTGCAAACTCTGCACAGTGACCCAAGCCGGGAATCGAACCCTGGCGCTGTGAGGTAATAGTGCTGTGCCACAGTGCCATGTGCCACCCACTTACTCTACCTGGAGCTGGCCTGGACTGACTGGCCCCTTCTCTGCAGTAATGACTCTGAGATTGGTGATGACTTTGGGCAGAATTCTGTAATCCAGATTAAGCAGTGAGATAGAGTCATAGAGATATACAGCATGGAAACAGGCCTTTCGGCCCAACCTGTCCATGCCGACCATGTTTCCTAAAATAAACTAGTCCCATTTGGCTGCATTTGGCCCATATCCCTCTAAAACCTCCCTATCCATGTACCCGTCCAAATGCCTTTTAAATGTTGTCATAGTACCCGCCTCTACCACCTCCTCTGGCAGCTCATTCCATATACACAGCACCAAATGAGCCGCCAGTCTGTGATGTCTTTCCTCTCTCCCATTCTGGTTATAGATGAGAGAGTAATGAAGCCTTTCCTCAACTCTTGGAAGTTACTGAAGCCGCACAACCACAAGCGACTTAAAATAAAAATAATCCATAAATTGCTTCGTTCAGTGACTTCTCAGGTTTCATGTCAACCAAGCACTTCTTTCTGCACAGGGTGACTGAAGAACAATTCTTTTATACATAATTCAAAATACAACACTGGATGTATTTTTATGCATTAATTCCCATCACACACTGGATAGAGCTGTGTCCTAATTTATGCTCGAACATGTCACTTAGTTCAAAACCGTTACAGTGCACACAAAATGATACCACTTTCATTTTATAGTCTGACACCCACTAGGAGCCGTTGTTGAAACTCATCCCACATAGAACCATTATAGTCATCAGTGACAACTGTCTTATACCCCCTCTGGAGGAGCTGGATTTTACTCAAGGCCTGAACTGTGATCAAACCACAATGCAGTCAGTGTTCCCACATTCTCTTAGGTGTTACTCGGAAGGCATTGCTCTGACTGAATATTGGTCCCCATTTTAACTCTCCCTACCTCACGGATTGAGGGGGGTGTGGGGGTAAAGGGGGTCAGAGTGGCGAAATGTAGTGACTAACCCACTTCTTTCCAGCACCAATCTGACTGACTTCTATTCTCGATTGAATGTAACGCACAGACACAGGCATGACTGTCCCTGTCCAACATTAGACAGAGATGTTGTTGCTGGAGAGTTGATGAACGAGTGTATGGTCAAAATCTTCCGCCCTCGTGCATGGCTGGGATTTTCCAGTGCTGGCGAGATTTAATGGACTTTTGGCTGGAATGCCAAATTCTCCATTCTCGCTCGCAACTGGTCCCACCATGGAATACTGAATTACATGACTGGAAACATACAGCTGCCCTCATAGATCCCGATACTCAAGCTATGATGGATCTTGATCTTGTTCAATTCTCATTTGCTCACCTTTCCCTCCAGCAACCATCCCTCCACACGCATGCCAGCACACACACAGACACACAGACACACACACACATGCACAATGCACACACACACACACACACATGCATGCACGCACTCACGCAGGCATGCACGCATGCACATACACATGCACACGCATGCACCATTCACACATACATGCACACACACACACATGCAGGCATGCACACATGCATGTACACATATACACACACACACGCACGCGCACACATACACACACACACATGCACACAAACATGCACACTCACACACACACACACACACATGCACACACATGCACACAAACACACACACACCCATGCACATTCACACATGCACACATATGCACACACACATATACACACATACGCACACACACATGTCTCCTGCTATCCTGTGGAACAGGATCGGAAGGGAATGCGGCTCATGGTGGGAGCTCCCATATCCTCAGCTTGTAAGAGGTCTCAGCGTAGCATCGAATCCATGTATGTATGAATGCTGTATCAGTCACATAGTCTAGCAGATTGTGCCTCAGCAGGGGAAGGGTGGGTGGAGGTGAATGTGGACATACGGAGTGGGGTGGGGGAGGGGGAGCGGCATGGTGGCACAGTGGTTTGCACTGCTGCCTCACAGCACCAGGGACCTGGGTTCGATTCCCAGCTCGGCCACTGTGTGTGTGGAATTTGCATGTTCTCCCCGTGTCTGCGTGGGTTTCCTCCGGGTGCTCCGGTTTCCTCCCACAGTCCAAAGATGTGCGAGTTAGGTTGATTAGCCATGCTAAATTGTCCCTTAGTGTCGGGGGGATTAGCAGGGTAAATATGTAGGGTTATGGGAATAGGGCGTGGGTGGAATTGTTGTCAGTGTAGACTCGATGGGCTGAATAGCCTCCTTCAGCACTCTACGGATTCTATAATTCTATGGCTCTTTGCCCAAACAGATTGATTATCAGCCTGTAAACACTTCCGGTGTCGCAGGCGGCAAAAAGCAGGAGAGTTTCTTGGTCAGATATCCTGTCGAAGGTAACAGCAAATCATCAGTACTTGGTTAAGCATGGACCAATCCAAGGGAAGTTCATGGTGGCCAATGCCTGTACCTGAAGGAGGTGAAGGAAGGGTATTCAGAATCATGACACTAAGGCGGATAGAGTTAAGATACAGATCGACCATGGTCTAATTGAAGGATGGAATGAGGATAGAGGGCTGAATGGCTCAAACCCGTTCCGATGTTCCTTCCAATGTAATTCTTGAAACAACATGAATTTTCCACAACCTTCCAAGTGCTCACTTGAAGCGTAATAATTTTGAATAGATGCAATCATATTAGCTTCAACAACTTGTGCCAGGAAATCTGAAGAATGGGACATTCCAAATTTAATGGGCGGCTTCCTGTCTGGCCAAGTGAATGGATGTTGATTTTCTTCACTCCGCTCCCCCCTCCCCACTCCACTGCCCCCTCCTCCAACCCCCACCCCGCAGTTGAAAATTGGCAGGAAGATTCTGCTTTCTTGTCAGATGTAGTGATGCAGCAAATGTTTGTCCCATCTGTTATTGTGTTTGACGCAGAAATAACCGCAGTCTGTTAAATTAATTGGCATGATGGTATCGTAATTCAGTTTGTACCTTGGATTTGTTTCCACAGCTTAAGCTGTGAATTTGGTATTAATTGCTGCCAATTTTGCATTCTCAGTGGAAGTGGTCATGGAGGCCAAGCTTACATGAGAGACGGAAATCATAGAATCCCTACAGTGCAGAAGGAGGCCATTCGGCCCATTGAGCATGCACAGCCAACAATCCCACCCAGGCCCTATCCCCGTAACCCCATGTATTTCATAGAATCATAGAATCCCTACAGTGAAGAAGGAGGCCATTCGGCCCATCGAGCCTGCACAGCCAACAATCCCACTCAGGCCCTATCCCCGTAACCCCACGTATTTCATAGAATCATAGAATCCCTACAGTGCAGAAGGAGGCCATTCGGCCCATCGAGCCTGCACAGCCAACAATCCCACTCAGGCCCTATCCCCGTAACCCCACGTATTTCATAGAATCATAGAATCCCTACAGTGCAGAAGGAGGCCATTCGGCCCATCGAGCCTGCACAGCCAACAATCCCACTCAGGCCCTATCCCCGTAACCCCACGTATTTCATAGAATCATAGAATCCCTACAGTGCAGAAGGAGGCCATTCGACCCATCGAACCTGCACAGACAACAATCCTACCCAGGCCCTATCCACATAACCCTGCTAATCCCCCTGACACTAAGGGGCAATTCAGCACAGCCCATCAGCCTAATCCACACATCTTTGGACTGTGGGAGGAAACCGGGGCACCCGGAGGAAACCCACGGTTTAAGCCAAGGTTAAGGTTTAAGACAGAGCGATTGACAGGAGGAATGTAGGTTGTGGCTACAGATTCCAAATCTAGGAACACTTGGTTCTGTCAATAAATGTAAAGTGATGTTTATTTACCCTCACTGTGACAATAATGTCAAGTGAATTGAGATGCGTTTGGTGTCACGTACAAGAAACTTAACCTGAGACCACATTTTGTGAACTGATATGACTATTCCTAAGTGATAAGCAGCTATATATTAACTGAACACTTTTAGAAAAAGGTCAAAAATTGGACCGGGGCTTGCCCTCACGAGAGAATCTGTGTGATCATTGATGTTATCCTACTTACGCAATCTCATCTCGGGAAAATTGTACAAATATAAAAGCAAAATACTGCGGATGCTGGAATCTGAAACAAAAACAGAAAATGCTGTAAAATCTCAGCAGGTCTGATAGCATCTGTGGAGAGAAAGTAGAGACAACGTTTTGAGTCAGAGCTCTGACGAAGGGTCATCCAGACTCGAAACTTTGGTTCTATTTTCTCTCCACAGATGCTGTCTGATCCGCTGAGGTTTTCCAGCATTTTTTCAAATTGTGCAAATGATTCTTGAAGGGGGGTTGGTGGTGGGGAAATTGCAGGGCTGCAGGGAAAAAGTAGGGGAGTGGATCTAATTGCGTAGTTCTTTCAAAGAGTGACACAGGCATGATGGGCCAAATGGCCTTGATTTGCGTTCTTAGATTCTATGGTCTCCAAATATTGTCAAGCAAAATGTTTTGTCTTTCTGGAAATCGAAAGATATGTAGAACGGGCAGGAAATCAGAGTTGGGTTGGATTGAATGGAGGAGGGGAGTCAAGGAGCTGTATTATGGAATCATAGAATCTTACAGTGCAGAAGGAGGCCATTCGGCCCATCGAGTCTGCACCGACCACAATCCCACCCAGGCCCTGTCCCCATAACCCCATGCATTTACCCTAGCTGGTCCCCCGACACTGAGGGGCAATTTAGCATGGCCAATCCACCTAACCGTCTTTGGGCTGTGGGAGGAAACCGGAGCACCCGGAGGAAACCCATGCAGACATGGGGAGAACGTGCAGACTCCGCATAGATAGTGTCCCAAGCCGGGAATCGAACCCAGGTCCCTGGTGCTGTGAGGCAGCAGTGCTAACCACTGTGCCACCGTACCGTCTACTCCTGCTCCTGGTTCTTATGTTTCCAATATATCCGTGCTTATGTTTCCATTCTTCAAAAGTGGCCATTTTAATTTTTATATCGATGACATTGTTCTGGACTCAAGGGTGCAAGGAGCACTGAGGCTCTCCGACTGTCTCTACTTATTCCTCAGCCCTTTAACCTTCAGTTCACCCCTTTTGCAAAGCAGACGTTTATCCATTATTCTGCAGAAGAAGTTGAAAGATCCGCACTAATGGCTTCCCTGGGCATCTGTTCCTCACATCAGCATGTTCCGTCTCTATTCTTGCTTCAGGTGCGCTGATTGCTTCTCTCATGAGTAAGTTGACTTCACCAGTCTGCCATCTGTCGCTCTCCTTACAGCTGAGATAGCACCAATGAAGAGATTCCTTGTGATCTGTGTGGAGCAGATCAGAGGAAGCAGAGGTGGGACGGAACAGCCTTGATGCTGATCCATTTTTTGCAATGTGGACATTCCTGAAGCTGCCCAGACACACCAGTGAGTGATCTGAGATTTACAAGAAGACCATTAATTCCGAAGTGAATACCATGGTAGCTGTGATTAAAGTATCACTGATAACAGGGATGGAAGCAATTGCAATGTTGGCAAGCGGAGAGCAAGAATCGCCTCGCTGGAACAGATTCACTTCCATCTTTGTGAGCTTTATCTCATCAAGATATGGAATGTTACTTCGAGGAAATAGCATACTCCATTTTAAGCTTTTTAAATTTAAAGTTTATTTATTAGTATCACAAGTAGGCTGACATTAACACTGCCATGAAGTTACTGTGAAAATCCCCTAGTCACCACACTCCGGCACCTGTTCCAGAAGCCTTATACTAGGTTTGTACAAAGCATTGGGTCAGCCTCAACTGGAGCATTGTGTTCAGTTCTGGGCAGCACACTTTAGGAAGGAGGTGAGAAAGTGCAGAAAAGATTCGCGAGGATGGTTCCAGGGAAGGGGATCTTCAGTCACACAGAAAAATTAGAAAAGTTGGGACTGAAATTAGGAGAAATGCGAGATAATGCATTTTGGAAGGTCTAGTACAGATGGGAAATATACAGTAAGTGGCAGAACCTTTAAGAGGCAGAGGGATCTGGGTGTACAGGTTAAAAGCAAATTACTGCAGATGCTGGAATCTGAAACCAAAAGAGAAAAGGCTGGAAAATGATGAAATGATGAAATGTATCCTAGGATTCTTTGGGAGGCGAGGGATGAGATTGCAGAGCCTTTGGCTTTGATCTTTGGGTCCTCGCTGTCCACGGGGATGGTGCCGGAGGACTGGAGAGTGGCGAATGTGGTTCCTCTGTTTAAGAAAGGGAATAGAAATGACCCTGGTAATTATAGACCGGTTAGTCTTACTTCGGTGGTTGGTAAATTGATGGAAAAGGTCCTTAGGGATGGGATTTACGACCATTTAGAAAGATGCGGATTAATCCGGGATAGTCAGCACGGATTTGTGAAGGGCAAATCGTGCCTCACAAATTTGATAGAATTTTTTGAGGAGGTAACTAGGTGTGTTGATGAAGGTAGGGCGGTTGATGTCATATACATGGATTTTAGTAAGGCGTTTGATAAGGTCCCCCATGGTCGGCTTATGATGAAAGTAAGGTGTGGGATAGAGGGAAAGTTGGCCGATTGGATAGGTAACTGGCTATCTGATCGAAGACAGAGGGTGGTGGTGGATGGAAAATTTTCGGACTGGAGGCAGGTTGCTAGCGGAGTGCCGCAGGGATCGGTGCTTGGTCCTCTGCTCTTTGTGATTTTTATTAATGACTTAGAGGAGGGGGCTGAAGGGTGGATCAGTAAATTTGCTGATGACACCAAGATTGGTGGAGTAGTGGATGAGGTGGAGGGCTGTTGTAGGCTGCAAAGAGACATAGATAGGATGCAAAGCTGGGCTGAAAAATGGCAAATGGAGTTTAACCCTGATAAATGTGAGGTGATTCATTTTGGTAGGACAAATTTAAATGTGGATTACAGGGTCAAAGGTAGGGTTCTGAAGACTGTGGAGGAACAGAGAGATCTTGGGGTCCATATCCACAGATCTCTAAAGGTTGCCACTCAAGTGGATAGAGCTGTGAAGAAGGCATATAGTGTGTTAGCTTTTATTAACAGGGGGTTGGAGTTTAAGAGCCGTGGGGTTATGCTGCAACTGTACAGGACCTTGGTGAGACCGCATTTGGAATATTGCGTGCAGTTCTGGTCACCTCACTATAAGAAGGATGTAGAAGCGCTGGAGAGAGTGCAGAGGAGATTTACCAGGATGCTGCCTGGTTTGGAGTGTCGGTCTTATGAGGAAAGGTTGAGGGAGCTGGGGCTGTTCTCTCTGGAGCGGAGGAGATTGAGGGGAGACTTAATAGAGGTTTATAAAATGATGAAGGGGATAGATCGAGTGAACGTTCAAAGACTATTTCCTCGGGTGGATGGAGCTATTACAAGGGGGCATAACTATAGGGTTCATGGTGGGAGATATAGGAAGGATATCAGAGGTAGGTTCCTCACGCAGAGAGTGGTTGGGGTGTGGAATGGACTGCCTGCAGTGATAGTGGAGTCAGACACTTTAGGAACATTTAAGCGGTTATTGGATAGGCACATGGAGCACACCAGGATGGTAGGGAGTGGGATAGCTTGATCTTGGTTTCAGATGAAGGTCGGCACAACATCGTGGGCCGAAGGGCCTGTTCTGTGCTGTACTGTTCTATGTTCTATGTTCTATGTTCTATAAAATCTGAGCAGGTCTGGCAGTATCTGTAAGGAGAGAAAAGAGCTGACGTTTTGAGTCCTGATGACCCTTTGTCAAAGCTGATAAAGGGTCAGCTTTGACAAAGGGTCATCTGGACTCGAAACAGCTCTTTTCTCTCCTTATAGATGCTGCCAGATCTGCTGAGATTTTCCAGCGTTTTCTCTCTTTGGGTGTACAGGTACACAGGTCACTGAAAGTGGCAACGCAGGTGGAGAAGGTAGTCAAGAAGGCATACGGCATGCTTGCCTTCGTCGGCCGGGGCATTGAGTTTAAAAATTGGCAAGTCATGTTGCAGCTTTATAGAACCTTAGTTAGGCCGCACTTGGAATATAGTGTTCAATTCTGGTCGCCACATTACCAGAAGGATGTGGAGGCTTTGGAGAGGGTACAGAAAAGATTTACCAGGATGTTGCCTGGTATGGAGGGCATTAGCTATGAGGAGAGGTTGGAGAAACTTGGTTTGTTCTCACTGGAATGATGGAGGTTGAGGGGCGACCTGATAGAAGTCTACAAGATTATGAGAGGCATGGACAGAGTGGATAGTCAGAAGCATTTCCTCAGGGTGGAAGAGTCAATTACTAGGGGGCATAGGTTTAAGGTGCGAGGGACAAGGTTCAAAGGAGATGTACGAGGCAGATTCTTACACAGTGGTTGGTGGGTGCCTGGAACTCGCTGCCAGAGTAGGTAGTGGAAGCAGACACAAAAATGACTTTTAAGGGGCATCTTGAAAAATACATGAAGAGGATCGGAATAGAGGGATATGGTCCCCGGAAGGGTAGGGGGTTTTAGATCAGTCGGACAATGTGGTTGGTGCAGGCCTGGAGGGCCGAAGGGCCTGTTCCTGCGCTGTAATTTTCTTCATTCTTTGAATTTTATTCTTGTCAGAGAGAAGGTTGAGAGGAAGTTTGGCAGAGATACTGAAAATCATGAGGGGTTCTAGACAGAAGAGTATATGGTGGGAAACTGTTCCTGTTGGTGGATGGATAATGAATCAGAGGGTTCAGATTTCAGGTAATTGGTAAAAGAAGCAATGACAACATGAGGAATAACTAGTTTTTTACACAACGAGCGGTTGGAGTCTGGAATGCATTACGAGTGTGCTGGAGGCAGCTTCAACTGAGGCATTCAAGAGGAAATTGGATTAACATCTGAAAAGGAAGAATGTGCAGATCATGGGGCGAAGGTGGGTGAATTGCTTCTTCAGGGGGCCAGCACAGATATGATGGACCAAATGGCCTTCTTCTGTGTTGCAATCATTCTTTGATTCGATTGCATGATTCTGTAAATCTGGGGGGGATCGGCAAATCCACTCCAACTCTCATCACAGCTGCACAATGGAAAGCATTCTTTCCGTATGTGTCACAGCTTGGTGTGGCTCCTGCGCTGACCAAGACCGCAAGAAACTACAAAGGGTCGTGAATGAAGCCCAGTTCATCATTCAAACCAGCCTCCCATCCATTGGTTCCGTCTACACTTAGAATCATAGAATCATAGAATCCCTACAGTGCAGAAGGAGGCCATTTGGCCCATCGAGTCTGCACCAACCACAATCCCACCCAGGCCCCATTCCCGTAACCCCATATATTTACCCTGCCAATCCCCTGACACTAGGGTCAATTTAACAAGGCCAATCAACCCAACCCGCACATCTTTGGAGTGTGGGAGGAAACCGGAGCACCCGGAGGAAACCCATGCAGACATGGTGAGAACGTACAAACTCCACACAGTTACCTGAAGCCGGAATTGCACCTGGGTCCCTGGCACTGTGAAAGCAGCAGTGTTAATCACTGTGCCACCCCTTTCCACTGCCTCAAAAAAGCAGCCAGCATAATTAAGGGCCCCATGCATTCCGGACATTCTCTCTTCCACCTTCTTCCGTTGGAAAAAGATACAAAAGTCTGAGATCACATCCCAACTGAGTCAAGAACGTCTTCTCCCCTGCTGCCATCAGACTTTTGAATGGACCTACCTTGCATTAATTTGATCTTTCTCTGCACCCTAGCTATGACGGTAACACTATATTCTGCACTCTCTCCTTTCCTTCTCCCCTTTGTACTCTGTGAACAGTTTGCTTTGTCTGTATAGCACGCAAGAAACAATACTTATCATTGTAAAAATCTCGCCCACTGATCCCAGCCATGAACGCCTTTAGTCTCTAAACCTCTGCTCCCCAAAAGTCTGGGAAAAGTATTACTTCATCCTTCCAAAGCCAAATAGGCAATAATGGAGACAACGAGGAAATTCTGACGGCCCGAAGGGTTCCAGAGACGAAAGAACCCCAAACTTCCTCTTTATTACCCAGTGTTGCATTTGTTGATATTATGGGAAGGATGTCTCAAAGTTAATCCACTGTTCCATAACTAAACCTGTGTCCAAATGACTCATGTTTAATAATTTGTTAATTCTTCTGAACGCCACATAATGAAAAATTAAGTCAAAAATCGTTGAGATGGCAAAATGAACTAATGGAATATATAAACAGTAATATGGAGAGTTTAAGCTTAGATTAATTTATACAAACTCACAATTTGGGTAATCTTACCATAGAATTTGTTTCTCCTGAAGCTTCTGCATAATCAGAGTTGCTTCAAATTGCACACTCGCTGATTGCTTTTAGTCCCCTGACCTCCAGTGTGTCAAGAAGGCAGCACGTCACCATCTTCTCAAGGTCAATGAGGGATGGGTCACAACTGCTGGCCTAGCCAGCGACGCCCACATTCCCTGAATGATTTTACAAATAGGTACTGATCTGGGCCTACATTCCGCAGCTGATCCTCGCTTCTACAGGGATCAGGCAGTATGTAGCCGCTAATCATTCAACAGGTCAGACTGAGGGCTAAGGTGCCTGATCTCCCAATTTAATGCAGAAGCCCCAACCAGCCATTGCCCACTCTCTCGAGGTGATGCCCTTGTTGAGGTGGGAGAAAGCTCAGCTCCTAAATGGCCATTCCACAAAAGTATACTCAAGATGTCACAGTGGTTAGCACTGCTGCCTAACAGCAGCAGGGACCCAGGTTTGATTCCCGGCTTGGGTCACTCTTTGTGGAGTTTGCACATTTTCCCCGTGTCTGCATGGGTTTCCTCCAGGTGCTCTGGTTTCCTCTCACACTCAAAAGACGTGCAGGTTAGGTGCATTGGCCATGCTAAATTCTCCCTTAGTGCACCTGGACAGGTGCTGGAGTGTGGCAATTAGGGGATTTTCACAATAACTTCATTACAGTGTGAATGTCAGCCTACTTGTGACTAATAAATAAACTTTAACTTCAAGACAGGAAATCAGTCTCTCCTGAATGGATTTGCAATATCTTTGGCAGATTCTTAATATAAATTAAGGTCGGTTTGACCCCTCTGCATTTCTTTATTTTTTTATTTATTAATTTTTATGGGATATGAGTGTCGCTGGCCTAACCAGCATTTATTGTCCATTCTTAACTTCCCTCCATTTCAGAGGGCAGTTGAGAGTCAACCACATTGCTGTGGGTCTTGAGTCACATGTAGGCCAGACCAGATAAGGACAGCAGATTTCCTTCCTTAAAGGACATTCGTGAACCAGATGGGTTTTTATGACAATTGCCAATGGTTTCATGGTCATCAGTGGATTCTTAATCCAGATGGCCTCTAGGTGATGGCCTAGTGGTATTATTGCTAAACTATTAATCCAGAAACTCAGCTAATGTTCTGGGGATCCGGGTTCAAATCCTGCCACGGCAGATGGTGGAATCTGAAATCAATAAAAAAAAATCTGGAATTAAGAATCTACTGATGAGTGTGTCGATTGTCAGAAAAACCCATCTGGTTCACTAATGTCCTTTAAGGAAGGAAATCTGCTGTCCTTAGCTGGTCTGGCCGACAGGTGACTCTAAAGCCACAGCAATGTGGTTGACTTTCAACCGCCCTTGGGCAACTAGGGATGGGCAATAAATGCTGGCCCAGCCAGCGACGCCCATGTCCCTCAATGAATTTAAAAAATATATTTTATTGAATTCAAATTTCACCATCTGCCGGGGTGGGATTCAAACCCAGGTCCCTGGATCGTGTCCTGGGTATCTGGATTATGAGTGCAGTGACAATACCCCACTCCATTACTGCCTCCCTCAGAAAATACAAACAAGTTGTCCCTTAACTTATGTTCCTTTCTCCCACCTCAACAAGGGGATCAAAGGTTTTCGGGGGTAGATGGGGATATAGAATTCGAAACACAAATGGATCAGCAGGACAATTCCTGCAGTCCACTTTATCAAATTTTAAAAATTACTTCGCATACTTTGATTAAATCACCTCTAAGACCTTCTAAATTCCAGGGACAAGTGGAAACTTTATGCAACTGGTTCTCATAACCCAACTCTTTTAGCTTTGGCATAATTCTAGTGAATTAGGTGCTGTTCCCACTCTGAAGCCAGTATACTCTCCACTTGACTAGATGGGTGCAGTCTCCTCAACAACACTCAAGAAGCTCGACATCATCCAGGACAAAGTAGCCCAATTGAGCAGTACCCCATCCACTAACTTAAACATTCACCAACTCCACTACTGGCGCACTGTGGCAGTATTGTGCAGCATCTACCAGATGCATTGCAGCAGCTGGCCAAGGCTCCTTCGACGACACCTTCTGAACCCGTGACCTCTAACACCCACAAGGACAATGGCAACAGATTCATGGGAACTCCACCACCTCCAAATATCCCTCCAAGCCACAAAACGACCTGACCTGGAACTATATCGCTGTTCCTTCGCCATCACTGGATCAAAGTTCTGGAGTCTGCCAACAGCAGTGTGGACTGCAGCGGTTCAAGAATACAGCTCACCACCAACCTTCTCAAGGGTGATTAGGAGTGGGCAACAAATGCTGGTATTGCCAGCTGCACTCACGCCCTACGGATGATTAGAAAATATCCCTCATGCGGTGTGATAATGGGCGGCACGGTGGCACAGTGGTTAGCACTGCCACCTCCCAGCACCAGGCACCCGGGTTCGATTTCGACCTCGGGTCTGTGTGGAGTTTGCATGTTCTCCCCATGTCTGCGTGAGTTTCCTCCGGGCGCTCCGGTTTCCTCCAACAGTCCAAAGATGCGCATGCGGGCTAGGTTGATTGGCCATGCTCAATTGTCCCTTCGCATGCCAATCCATGGGGTTACAGGGATAAGGCCTGGATGGGATTGTGGTCGGTGCAGACGCGATGGGCCAAATGGCCTCCTTCTGCACTGTCGGGATTCTACGATATAGTGCCTGAAAATGAAGACAGTGCTCCAGACGGGGTGGAATAGCTTCGGGTCGCTTGCGAGGAATACTTGAGCCACTCTCCTCATTTCGGTCTGTGGGTACCAGTGTGAAATGGCTACATATGGAAGGGATGATTGGAAAAAGTACATAACATAACAGTTCAATTTTTTTAAATGGAAAACACAGGTGGTGATCTGAATTTATGATCTATTACACTTGACATTTTCTCTATAATTCTCAAGTGGCTGTAATTTAGCATGCCTTGTTAACTGTACAGAAGCCCCATTAAACTGTCTTTGCAGATACTTTTGATTACAGTGTATCAGATAGTTAATGGCCAATCCAAGCTGAAGCCATCTGTTACCATGGGGACATAATAACATTGGCAGAGACAGGAACAACATATTTAGTGTAAGATAAACACAGTCAACATCGTCTGAATGTGTTGGGATGAGCGATATCATTTGCTCAAAGGAAAGAATCCCCGTCTCCCCAGACGATATCAGGTGTCGAGCTATGAAGCCTGTCACTCCAACACAACTTGGTAATTTCATCATCGTCAGCCTGCATGAAGGGTTACAATCTTCCCGAAATCTGCTTCTGCTACTGGTCAATTGGTTGCCGCGGAGTTTAATTAGTGCTTAAGGATGCTGGAAGATAATTAGTATCATTGGAAAAGTGGAGCGTGTCCTGTTAGCTCATATTTACTGAGCTATAAAAAAAGGAAAATCAACAAGGTTCTGTCACGTGAAGGGACTGAATCCCATTCATGTGTTGTTCTTTATTTGATTTTTGATTTGATTTATTATTGTCACATGTATTGGTGTACATTGAAAAGTATTGTTTCTTGCACTCTATACAAAGCATACCGTTCATAGGGGAGAAGGAAAGGAGAGGGTGCAGAGTGCAGTGTTACAGTCATAGCTAGGGTGTAGAGAAAGATCAGCTTGATATATGGTAGGTCCCTTCAAAAGTCTGATGACAGCAGGGAAGAAGCTGTTCTTGAGTTGGATGGTACGTGATCTCAGACTTTTGGATCTTTTTCCCGATGGGAGAAGGTGGAAGAGAGAATGTCCGGGATGCGTGGGGTCCTTAATTACGCTGGCTGCTTTTCCGAGGCAGCGGGAAGTGTAGACTTCTGGATGGGAGGCTGGTTTGTGCGATGGACTGGGCTTCATGCGCGACCCTTTGTAGTTTCTTGCGGTCTTGAGTCAGTCGTTGGTCTTCCTCAGGATGACTCTTTGAAAAGACTCGCACCTTTTGTGACTTCCGCTGGTCCCAAAATTCTTAAAAAGCCAAGGAAACATCTTTGATGTGCAGTCATGTTGTAACTTTGGAAATGCTGCAGCCAGTTCACACACAGCAAGACCCCAATAACACAGCAATGTGATAACAACCAGCGAATCTGATTTTTAGTGATATTGATTGAGGGATAAATAACGAGTTGGGTAAAAATCTCCCACTCATCTTTGAAAGCAGTGCTGTGGGATCTTCGACATCCACCTGAGAGAGCTGAAGGGCCTTAGATGGGGCGGCACGGTGGCACAGTGGTTAGCACTGCTGCCTCACAGCACCAGGGACCCGGGTTCAATTCCCGACTTGTGTCACTGTCTGTGTGGACTCTGCGTGTTTCCCCGTGTCTGCGTGGGTGCTCCGGTTTCCTCTCACAGTCCGAAAGATGAGCTGGTTAGGTGCATTGGCCATGCTAAATTCTCCCTCAGTGTACCCGAACAGGCGCCGGAGTGTGGAGACTAAGGGATTTCACAGTAACTTCATTGCATTGTTAATGTAAGCCTATGTGTAGCACTAATAAATAAACATTAGACTTTAGTTTAACTTCTCATCCAGTAGATCACATCTTGGGCAGACTCTTTCACGACTCGAATCATAGAATCCCCACAGTGCAGAAAGAAGCCATCCCACCCAGGCTCTATCTCTTTAACCCCACGTATTTACCTTGCTTGTCCCTCTGACACGAAAGGGCAATTTAGCATGGCCAATCAACCTAACCTACATATCTTTGTACTGTGGGAGGAAACCAGAGCACCCAAAGGAAACCCACGCAGACACGGGGAGAATGTGCAAACTCTACATAGACAATCACCCAAGGCCGGAATCAAACTCGGGTCCCTAGCGCTGTGAGGCAGCAGCGCCAACCACTGTGCCACCGTGCCGCCGTACTGTGCCAGAGAGTCAGTCAAAACTTTGCTCTTAAGTCACTTGAGTGTTCTTCCTCTTTAATGCTATCTAATTAAAAAAAAAGCTGCAGATAGTGATAATTAATGAGATAGTGCTGGGAATACGAAGCAAGTCAGCCAGCATTTGTAAAAGAAGGGCGGCACGGTAGCACAGTGGTTAGCACTGCTGCTTCACAGCTCCAGGGACCTGGGTGCGATTCCCGGCTTGGGTCACTGTCTGTGTGGAGTTTGCACATTCTCCTCGTGTCTGCGTGGGTTTTCTCCGGGTGCTCCGGTTTCCTCCCACAGTCCAAAGATGTGCGGGTTAGGTTGATTGGCCATGCTAAAATTGCCCCTTAGTGTCCTGAGATGCGTAGGTTAGAGGGATTAATGGGTAAATATGTAGGGATATGGGGGTAGGGCCTGGGTGGGATTGTGGTCAGTGCAGACTCGATGGGCCGAATGGCCTCTTTCTGTGCTGTAGGGTTTCTAAGATTCTAAGATTCTAAGAAGGAATTCAGTTTAGATTTTTTGTGTTTAGAGTTGAGAATTGAACCCTTTAGCTTGCCTGTAACATAACGTTGCTTCCTTTATTTGAGAGAGTCTGGGCAGATAAACTTGTAATTTCTCAATGGTTCCTGCTATCAACACTGCTTCTTAATTACACTTGCTGTGAAGGGACTCAGTGGCAGATCCTTTTCCCTCTTTGCTGTTCCCCAAGCGACTCTGAGATGTTCCATGTTGTACCACCTGGGAGCTGGCAATGTGTCAGCTGCTTGACAGCATATTAAAAGTAAAGGAATAATTAACATAGGAGAGTATAATTAAAGGTATAATTAAAGTCGGAGAAGGGGAGAGAGGCAGTGAATTCCTTTCATGCAATGAGTTGTTATGATCGGGAAGGTACTGCTTGAGAAGGTGGTGCAAACAGATTCAGCACTTCCAAAAGAGAATTGAAAAATGAACGTTTCAAAACATGATGTGGGAAGAACGGGGGAACAGCACTAAGTGGAAACCTCTGAAAGCAAAGAACGCAAGGCTGGTATTTTTCTGACACCTTTCATGACCAATGGTCCTGAGGTGCTTCAACGACAGTGAGGTCCTTCCTGATATGTAGATTTGATTTGATTTGATTTGGGGAATAGTGGGGAAGGATTCCTGGGCTGATTATCAGTCCATTGAACCAAGTTAAACGCTCCTTCCGTGACCAACAAGTCCTGCACCACAGTGCTTCACCGACAGCGAGGTCCTTTCTGATATGTAGAGGCTATAATGTAGAACATGCAGCCAACAATTTTTCATGCAGAAACTCCCCAAACAGTAATGCAATAATTACTAGATAATCTGTTTTAGCGATGTTGATCGAGGGATAAATATTTGCCAGCGGGGGTAACTGCATCAACTGTCCTTCAGGATGGGATCTTATAAATGTTCTTCATGGGATCTTATAACTCTCCCTCAGTGTAACAGGTGGAGTAAACGGGTGGCACGGTGGCACAATGGTTAACTTTGCTGCCTCACAGTGCCAGGGACCCGGGTTCAATTCCTGGCTTGGGTCAATGTCTGAGCGGAGTCTGCACGTTCTCCCCGTGTCTGTGTGGGTTTCCTCCGGGTGCCCTGGTTTCTTCCCACAGTCTGAAAGACGTGTTGGTTGGGTGCGAACGTGTTGGTGTACCCGAACAGGCGCCGGGGTGTGGCGATTAGGGGATTGCACAGTAACTTCATTGCATTGTTAATGCGAGCCTACTTGTGACACTAATAAATAAACTTAAACTTAAGTGGTCCCATTATTTAAGAAGGGTAGCAAGGATAACCCGGGTAATTATAGGCCGGTGAGCTTGACGTCCGTGGTAGGGAAATTGTTGGAGAAGATTCTTAGAGATAAGATATATGCACATTTAGAACTGAATAATCTCATGAGTGATCGACAGCATGGTTTTGTACTAGGGACGTCATGCCTCACAAATTTGGTTGAGTTTTTTGAGGAGGTGACAAAAACGATTGACGAGGGAAGGGCCGTGGATGTCGTCTATATGGATTTTAGTAAAGCGTTTGACAAGGTCCCTCATGGCAGGCTGATGCAAAAGGTTAAATCTCACGGGATAAAAGGTGAGCTAGCTAGATGGGTGGAGAACTGGCTTAGCCATAGAAGACAGAGGGGAACAGTGGAGGGGTCTTTTTCCGGTTGGAGGTCTGTGACTAGTGGTGTTCCGCAGGGCTCTGTACTGGGACCTCTGCTGTTTGTGGTATATATATAAATGATTTGGAGGAAGATGTAGCTGGTGTGATCAGTAAGTTTGCGGGACGACACAAAGATTGCTGGAGTTGCGGATAGTGATGAACATTGTCAGAGAATACAGCAGGATATATATAGATAGGCTGGAACATTGGGCGGAGAAATGGCAGATGGAATTTAATCCAGATAAATGCGAAGTGATGCATTTCGGTAGATCTAATGTAAGGGGGAGTTATACAATAAATGGAAGAACCATCAGGAGTATAGACACACAGAGGGACCTGTGTGTACAAGTCCACAGATCCTTAAAGGTGGCAGCACAGGTGGAGAGGGTGGTCAAGAAGGCATATGGCATGCTTGCCTTTCTTGGACGGGGCATAGAATATAAAAGTTGGCATATGATGTTGCAGCTGTATAGAACGTTGGTTAGGCCACATTTGGAATACTGCGTCCAGTTCTGGTCGCCACACTACCAGAAGGATGTGGAGGCTTTGGAGAGAGTACAGAGAAGGTTTACCAGCATGTTGCCTGGTATGGAGGGTCTTAGCTATGAGGAGAGATTGGGTAAACTGGGGTTGTTCTCCCTGGAAAGACGAAGGATGAGGGGCGACCTAATAGAGGTGTATAAAATTATGAAGGGCATAGATAGGGTGAACAGTGAGAAGCTTTTTCCGAGGTCGGAGGTGACGAACACAAGGGGTCACGGGTTTAAGGTGAGGGGGGCAAGGTTCAACACAGATGTCAGGGGGACGTATTTTACACAGAGGGTGGTGGGGGCCTGGAATGCACTGCCAAGCAAGGTGATTGAGGCGGACACGCTGGGATCGTTTAAGACTTATCTAGATAGCCACATGAACAGACTGGGAATAGAGGGATACAAAAGAATGGTCTAGTTGGGCACATGAGCGGCGCAGGCTTGGAGGGCCGAAGGGCCTTTTCCTGTGCTGTATTGTTCTTTGTTCTTTGTAAACCTGAGAGGACAGACCAGGCCTCAGTTTAGCCTCTCACCAGTGCTATGTTTCAGGTCAGAAACTCCAAAGTGATTTATGGAGCCCGACTGACTCATACGTTTTGCCTCTTGAACTTGATGAGGATATGTATGAGATGTTTTACTTCAGGTATGATTCAAATGGCCCACTAGGGAGCTTTTATCAAACAAAGTTTATTTAAGAATATAGTTAACATGTATGGTAAGAAAATTAGCAAGAACTTTTATCAATTACACACAAGAAACAAACAATCATGATAATGTATAACCCTGAACAAAGATATCTACAATGTTCCAATCAAACCAATCCCATAGGCAACAGACGCTTCTCACAGGTTTAACACAGCACACACTAATGCTCACGTGATACTGGAAATTGAGTCCTTTGGTTGGAGAATTGAAAATTCTTAATTCATTTAGAACAGGTTGAACAAAGAACAATACAGCACAGGAACAGGCCCTTCGGCCCTCCAAGCCCGCGCCGCTCCCTGGTCCAAACTAGACCATTCTTTTGTATCCCTCCATTCCCACTCCGTTCATATGGCTGTCTAGATAAGTCTTAAACGTTCCCAGTGTGTCCGCCTCCACCACCTTGCCTGGCAGCGCATTCCAGGCCCCCACCACCCTCTGTGTAAAATATGTCCTTCTGATATCTGTGTTAAACCTCCCCCCCTTCACCTTGAACCTATGACCCCTTGTGAACGTCACCACCGACCTGGGGAAAATTGACAATAGTGATGTCTTGAGGACTGTACATATAACGGAGAAGGAAGTGCTGGAAGTCTTAAAGCGCATCAAGGTAGATAAATCCCTCGGACCTGATGAAGTCTATCCCAGGACATTGTGAGAGGTTAGGGAGGAAATTGCGGGTCCCCTAGCCGAGATATTTGAATCATCAATAGTCACGGGTGAGATGCCGGAAGATTGGAGAGTGGCAAATGTTGTGCCTTTGTTTAAAAAGGGCTGCAGGGAAAAGCCTGGGAACTATAGGCCAGTGAGCCTAATATCTGTAGTGGGTAAGTTGCTTGAAGATGTTCTGAGAGATAGGATTTGCTGACATTTAGAGATGCAAAGACTGATTAGGGACAGTCAGCATGGCTTTGTGAGTGGAAAATCATGTCTCACAAATTTGATGGAGTTTTTTGAAGGGGTAACCAAGAAGGTAGATGAGGGCAGTGCAGTTGATGTTGTCTACATGGACTTTAGCTAGGCCTTTGATAAGGTACCGCATGGTAGGTTGTTGCAAAAGGTTAAATCTCATGGGATCCAGGGTGATTTGATTTGATTCGATTTATTATTGTCACATGTATTAGTATACAGTGAAAAGTATTTGTTTCTTGCACGCTATACAGACAAAGCAAACCGTACACAGAGGAGGAAAGGAGAGAGTGCAGAATGTAGTGTTACAGTCATAGCTAGGGTGTAGAGAAAGATCAACTTAATGCAAGGTAAGTCCATTCAAAAGCCTGATGGCAGCAGGGAAGAAGCTGTTTTTGAGTCGGTTGGTACGTGTCCTCAGACATTTGCATCTTTTTCCCGATGGAAGAAGGTGGAAGAGAGTATGTCCGGGTGCGTGGCGTCCTTGATTATGCTGGCTGCTTTTCCGAGGCAGCAGAAAGTGTAGACAGTATCATTGGATAGGAGGCTGGTTTGAGTAAGGACTGGGCTTTGAGCACAATCCTTTGCAGTTTCTTGTGGCCTTGGGCATAGCAGGAGCCATACCAAGCTGTGATACAACCAAAAAGAATGCTTTCTATGGTGCATCTGTAAAAGTTGGTGAGAGTCGTAGCTGACATGCCAAATTTCCTTAGTCTCCTGAGGAAGTAGAGCCGTTGGTGAGTTTTGCTAACTACAGTGTTGGCATGGGGGACCAGGACAGGTTGTTGGTGATCTGGACACCTAAAAACTTGAAGCTTTCGACCATTTCTACTTTGCCCTCATTGATGTAGACAGGGGCATGTTCTCCACTATGCTTCCTGAAGTCGATGACAATCTCCTTCATTTTGTTGACACTGAGGGAGAGATTATTGTTGCCGCACCAGTTCACCAGATTCTCTATCTCTTTCCTGTACTCTGTCTCGTCATTGTTTGAGATCCAACCCACTACAGTGGTGTCGTCAGCAAACTTGAAAATCAAGTTGGAGGGGAATTTGGCGATACAGTCATAGGTGTGTAAGGAGTATTGTAAGGGGCTGAGGACACAGCCTTGTGGGACACTGGTGTTGGGGATGAGCGTGGAGGAGGTGTTGTTGCCTTTCCTTACTGATTGTGATCTGTGGGTTAGGAAGTCTAGAATCCAGTGGGAGGTGTCAAGTCTCAGGCCATAGAGTTTGAAGATGGAGTACTGCGCGCAGTTCTGGTCACCTCATTACAGGAAAGATGTTGAAGCCATTGAAAGGGTGCAGAGGAGATTTACAAGGATGTTGCCTGGATTGGGGGGCATGCCTTATGAGGATAGGTTGAGGGAGCTTGGTCTCTTCTCCCTGGAGAGACGAAGGATGAGAGGTGACCTGATAGAGGTTTACAAGATGTTGAGGGGTCTGGATAGGGTGGACTCTCAGAGGCTATTTCCAAGGGCTGAAATGGTTGCTACGAGAGGAAGGGTGTCGTAGTTTGCAGGAAGACTTAGACAGGTTGCAAAGTTGGGCCGAGAGGTGGCGGATGGAGTTTAATGCGGAGAAGTGTGAGGTAATTCACTTTGGTAGGAATAACAGATGTGTTGCGTATAGGGCTAACGGGAGGACTTTGAATAGTGTGGAGGAGCAGAGGGATCTAGGTGTATGTGTGCATAGATCCCTGAAAGTTGGGAATCAAGTAGATAAGGTTGTTAAGAAGGCATATGGTGTCTTGGCGTTTATTGGTAGGGGGATTGAATTTAGGAGTCGTAGCGTTATGTTGCAACTGTACACAACTCTGGTGCGGCCGCACTTGGAGTACTGTGTGCAGTTCTGGTCCCCACATTACAGGAAGGATGTGGAGGCTTTGGAGAGGGTGCAGAGAAGGTTTACCAGGATGTTGCCTGGTATGGAGGGGAGATCCTATGAGGAGAGGCTGAGGGATTTGGGATTGTTTTCGCTGGAAAGGCGGCGGCTAAGAGGGGATCTTATTGAAACATATAAGATGATTAGAGGTTTAGATAGGGTGGATAGTGATAGCCTTTTTCCTCTGATGGAGAAATCCAGCACGAGGGGGCATGGCTTTAAATTGAGGGGGGGTAGTTATAGAACCGATGTCAGGGGTAGGTTCTTTACCCAGAGGGTGGTGAGGGATTGGAATGCCCTGCCAGCATCAGTAGTAAATGCGCCTAGTTTGGGGGCGTTTAAGAGATCCGTAGATAGGTTCATGGACGAAAAGAAATTGGTTTAGGTTGGAGGGTCACAGTTTGTTTTTTTTTTAACTGGTCGGTGCAACATCGTGGGCCGAAGGGCCTGTTCTGCGCTGTAATGTTCTATGTTCTATGTTCTATGACACAGGTTTAAGGTGCTGGGGGGTAGGTACAGGGGGGATGTCAGGGGTAAGTTTTTCACTCAGAGGGTGGTGGGTGAGTGGAATCGGCTGACGTCGCTGGTGGTGGAGGCAAACTCGTTGGGGTCTTTTAAGAGACTTCTGGATGAGTACATGGGATTTAATGGGATTGAGGGCTATAGATAGGCCTAGAGGTGGGGATGTGATCGGCGCAACTTGTGGGCCGAAGGGCCTGTTTGTGCTGTGGCTTTCTATGTTCTATGTTCTATGAGTTTCATAGGCATAATGGTGCTGAAGGCTGAGCTTTCAAATAAGTGTCTGACATAGGTGTCTTTGTTATCTAGGTGTTCCAGGATTGAGTGCAGGGCCAGGGAGATTGCTGTGTACTTGTTGTGGTGGTCGATGAATTGTAGTGGATCCAGGCAGTCCAGGAGGCTGGAATTGATTTGTGCCATGACTTAGCCTTTCGAAGCCTTTCAAACCTTTCAAAATGATGGATGTCAGAGCCACTGGCCGATAGTCATTAAGCGCAGAGTCGCTGAGCAGAAACTGATAGCCAAGTTCCGCACACATGAGGACGGCCTAAACTGGGATCTTGGGTTTATGTCACACTATCGGTAACCCTCACAGCTTGCCTCCTGGACTTGCAGAATCTCACTGGCTGTCCTGTCTGGAGACAATACACATCTCTTTAACCTGTGGTTAATGCTCCCTCCACTCACATTGTCTGTATCTTTAAGACCTGGATGGCTTTAGAGATTCGCATTCTAATCAGTATTCTGTAACTTGATTTTGTGTCTCTGTATGCCCTGTTTGAGAGCAGATATCCACTCCATCTGACAAAGGAGCAGCACTCCGAAAGCTAATGGCATTTGCTACCAAATAAACCTGTTGGGCTTTAACCCCTGGTGTTGTTAAAACTCTTATGATAGTCATTAAGGCATGCTGCCTGGCTTTTCTTTGGTACTGGGGTGATTGGCGTCTTCTTGAAGCAGATAAGAACTTCAGATTGTTGTGAAGAGAGCTGGACAATGTCTGTGAATACCTCCGCCAGCTGGTCCGTGCAGGATCTGACTGCTCGTCTGGTACCCCTTCCGGGCCAGTCCCTTTCCGTGGGTTGATTTTCGGTAAGGCTGCTCTGACATCTGCAATGGTGACTCCAGATACAGGTTTGCCCAAAGCTTCTGGGGTGAAGGACATGCTCTCGCTGACCTCTTGCTCAAAACGGGCATAGAATGCATTGAGCTCATCAGGGAGAGGTGCGTTGGAGCCGGCAATTTTACATGTCTTCATCTTGTAGCCTGTGAGGTAGCCAATTGGATACAAAATTGGCTTGATGACAGAGGGTGGCTGTAGAGGGTTGTTTTTTAAACTGGAGGCCTGTGACCAGCGGTGTGCCTCAGGGATCGGTGCTGGGTCCACTGTTATTTGTCATTTATATTAATGATTTGGATGAGAATTCAGGAGGCATGGTTAGTAAGTTTGCAAATGACACCAAGATTGTAACATAGTGACCAGTTATCGAGGATTGCAACGGGATCTTGATCAATTGGGCCAGTGAGCTGACGAATGGCAGGTGAAGTTTTTTACATAAATGCGAGGTGATGCATTTTGGTAGATTGAACCAGAGCAGGACTTACTCAGTTAATGGTCGGGCGTTGGGGAGAATTATAGAACAAAGAGATCTAGGGGTACATGTTCATCGATCCTTGAAAGTGGAGTCGCAGGTGGAGAGGGTGGTGAAGAAGACATTCGGCATGCTTGGTTTCATCGGTCAGAACATTGAATACAGGAGCTGGGACATCTTGTTGGAGTTGTACAAGACATTGGTAAGGCCACACTTGGAATACTGTGTACAGTTCTGGTCACCCTATTATAGAAAGGACATTTTTAAATTAGAAAGATTGCAGAAAAAATTTTACTAGGATGCTACCGGGACATGATGGTTTGAGTTATAAGGAGAGGCTGGGTAAACTAGAACATAGAACATAGAACAGTACAGCACAGAACAGGCCCTTCGGCCCACGATGTTGTGCCGAGCTTTATCTGAAACCAAGATCAAGCTATCCCGCTCCCTATCATCCTGGTGTGCTCCATGTGCCTATCCAATAACCGCTTAAATGTTCCTAAAGTGTCTGACTCCACTATCACTGCAGGCAGTCCATTCCACACCCCAACCACTCTCTGCGTAAAGAACCTACCTCTGATATCCTTCCTGTATCTCCCACCACGAACCCTATAGTTATGCCCCCTTGTAATAGCTCCATCCACCCGAGGAAATAGTCTTTGAACGTTCACTCTATCCATCCCCTTCATCATTTTATAAACCTCTATTAAGTCTCCCCTCAGCCTCCTCCGCTCCAGAGAGAACAGCCCTAGCTCCCTCAACCTTTCCTCATAAGACCTACCCTCCAAACCAGGCAGCATCCTGTGACTTTTTTCCCTGGCGTGTCGGAGGCTTAGGGGTGATCTTATAGAGGTCTATAAAATAATGAGGGGCATCGATCAGTTAGATAATCAACATCTTTTCCTACAGATAGGGAAGTCTAAAACTAGAGAGCATAGGTTTAAGGTGAGGGGAGAGATACAAATGGGTCCAGAGGGGCAATTTTTTCACACATAGGATGATGAGCGTCTGGAACAAGTTGCCAGAGGTAGTCGTAGAGGCAGGTATAATTTTGGCTTTTAAAAGGCATTCAGACAGTTACATGGCTAAGATTGGGGTAGAAGGATATGGGCTACATGCGGGCAATTGGGACTAGCTTAATGGCAAAAAACTGGGAGGCATGGGCAAGTTGGGCTGAAGGGTCTGTTTCCATGTTGTAAACCTCTATGAATCTGTGCCCGGTATTTTACGACCTTGCTCGGACGAGGCTTGTAAAATCCCGCCCGAGGCCAAGGGAGAATTCCATTCTGCAAGCCCCGATTCTGGGGCCGGCATGGCGGTAAAACTCCAGCCTATGACTCTAGGACTCTAGGAACACTGCCTAATCATCAGTGAACATCCCCACTACTGGCCTTATGTTGGAAAGACTGGTGAAGCAGCTGAATGTGGTTGTCCCCAGGCACCTCCTACTGCAGTGATAGCCTGTGGCTGATATGATTGGCCTGCAATAACCACAATATTCCTTGGAACTGGAATTTGGCTGCAATAAAATGGAATGTTTTTCCTCTAGGTTTATGTTGAGCTTGATTTTATTCTGGGGCTCCTTGATGCCACATTCGCTCGAATGTTGCCTTGATGTCGAGGGCAGTCACTCAAAGCTGTCCTCTGGAATTTAGCTCATTTTCCATATTCAGTCCAAGGTTAGCAGTTGAGTGTCTTTAGAAACCAAAGTGATCATCGATGAGCATGTTGTTTCTGAATAAGTGCCACTTGGTAACACTATTGATGATAACTTCCATCACTTTGCTGATGATTGAGTGTATGATTGGATGGTAATTGGCCAGATTGGATTTGTCCTGTAGTTTTCCACATTGTCGGACAGATGTCAATGTTGCAGCTGCACTGGAGCAGCTTGACTTGACTTGGCACAGTGGTTAGCACCCCTGCCTCACAGTGCCAGGGACCTGGGTTCGATTCCCGGCTTGGGTCACTGTCTGTGCGGAGTCTGCATGTTCTCCCCGTGTCTGCGTGGGTTTCCTCCACGTGCTCCAGTTTCCTTCCACAGTCCAAAGACATGCTTGTTAGTTGCATTGGCCATGTTAAATTCTCCCTCAGTGTACCTAAACAGGTGCCGGAGTGTGGCGACTTGGGGATTTTCACAGTAACTTCATTGCAGTGTTAATGTAAGCCTACTTGTGACTAATAAATAATAAATAAACTTTGACGAGGGGATCAGCTAATTCTGGAGCATAAGACTTCATACTATGTTGGGATATCATCAGAACCTCATAACCTTTGCAGTATCCAGTGCATGCCTTCAGCAGCACAGTGGCACAGTGGTTAGCATTGCTGCCTCACAGCACCAGGGGCCCGGGTGCAATTCCCGGCTTGGGTGATTGTATGGAGCCTGTATGTTATTCTGCAGAAAATGCAGATGTATGGGATTGGGGGTGATCTAGGAAATTGGATCAGGAATTGGCTAGCGGATAGGAAACAGAGGGTGGTGGTTGATAGTAAATATTCATCATGGAGTGCGGTTACAAGTGGTGTACCTCAGGGATCTGTTTTGGGGCCACTGCTGTTTGTAATATTTATTAATGATCTGGATGAGGGTATAGTTGGGTGGATTAGCAAATTTGCTGATGACACCAAAGTCGGTGGTGTGGTAGACAGTGAGGAAGGGTGTCGTAGTTTGCAGGAAGACTTAGACAGGTTGCAAAGTTGGGCCGAGAGGTGGCGGATGGAGTTTAATGCGGAGAAGTGTGAGGTAATTCACTTTGGTAGGAATAACAGATGTGTTGAGTATAGGGCTAACGGGAGGACTTTGAATAGTGTGGAGGAGCAGAGGGATCTAGGTGTATGTGTGCATAGATCCCTGAAAGTTGGGAATCAAGTAGATAAGGTTGTTAAGAAGGCATATGGTGTCTTGGCGTTTATTGGTAGGGGGATTGAATTTAGGAGTCGTAGCGTTATGTTGCAACTGTACACAACTCTGGTGCGGCCGCACTTGGAGTACTGTGTGCAGTTCTGGTCCCCACATTACAGGAAGGATGTGGAGGCTTTGGAGAGGGTGCAGAGGAGGTTTACCAGGATGTTGCCTGGTATGGAGGGGAGATCCTATGAGGAGAGGCTGAGGGATTTGGGATTGTTTTCGCTGGAAAGGCGGCGGCTAAGAGGGGATCTTATTGAAACATATAAGATGATTAGAGGTTTAGATAGGGTGGATAGTGATAGCCTTTTTCCTCTGATGGAGAAATCCAGCACGAGGGGGCATGGCTTTAAATTGAGGGGGGGTAGTTATAGAACCGATGTCAGGGGTAGGTTCTTTACCCAGAGGGTGGTGAGGGATTGGAATGCCCTGCCAGCATCAGTAGTAAATGCGCCTAGTTTGGGGGCGTTTAAGAGATCCGTAGATAGGTTCATGGACGAAAAGAAATTGGTTTAGGTTGGAGGGTCACAGTTTTTCTTTTTAACTGGTCGGTGCAACATCGTGGGCCGAAGGGCCTGTTCTGCGCTGTAATGTTCTATGTTCTATGTTCTATTCCCTTGCTTGCATGGATTTCCTCCGGGTGCTCCGACTTCCTTCCACAGTCCAAAGATGTGCGGGTTAGGTGCATTGGCCATGCTAAGTTGCCTGTTAGTGTCCAAAGATGTGTAGGTTAGGCGGATTGGCCATGGGAAATGTATGGGGTTGAAACTGGGGTTGTTCTCACGGAGGCTGAGAGGAGATTTGAGAGAGGTTTTCAAAATAATGAGAAGTCTGGATAGAAACAAACTGTTCCCATTGGTGCAAAGGCACTGATTTGAGGTGATTGGCAAAAAAACCAATAGAGACGTGAGGAAAAATATGTTAACGCAGTGAGTGGTTAGGATCTGGAGTGCTCTGCCTGAGGGTGTGGTGGAAGCAGATTCCATCGTGACTTTCAAAAGGGTAAGCATATGAAGAAAACAAATTTCCCGGGTTATGCAGAGAAGGCTAAATTGGGACTAGCTAAATTGTCCTTGTAAAGGATAATTACAGACACAATGGGCCAGACAGGTTCCTTCTACAGGTCTACAGCATGGAAACAGACCCTTCGGCCCAACTCATCCATGCTGCCTTGATGTTGGCTGTTAGTTTCTGTGAC
Source organism: Mustelus asterias (assembly GCF_964213995.1). Classification (NCBI taxonomy): domain Eukaryota; kingdom Metazoa; phylum Chordata; class Chondrichthyes; order Carcharhiniformes; family Triakidae; genus Mustelus; species Mustelus asterias. Next base: position 184,464,473 of record NC_135801.1, on the reverse strand, counting down.
CTTCCCACTGACCCTGAGAGAGCCACACAGTCCATGTTTCCAAGGAGTGGGTCACCCATGTCCCTGCATGGAGCCTGACCAACCCAAGAAAGTCACACATTAAAGGGGGAACGGGTTCTATTTTTACACTCATAGAATCCCTGCAGTGCAGAAGGAGGCCATTTGGCCCATCGAGCCTGCACCGACAACGATCCCACCCAGGCCCTATCCCTGTAACCCCGCATATTTACCCTGCTGATCCCCCTGGCAATTTAGCATGGACAATCCACCTAATCTGCACATCTTTTGACTGTGGGAGGAAACCGGAGCATCTGGAGGAAACCCATGCAGATGCGGGGAGAACTTGCAGACTCCACACAGACCGTGACCCAAGCTGGGAATCGAACCCGGGACCCTGGCGCTGTGAGGCAGCAGTGCTAACCACTGTGCCACCATGCCACCCTACAATGTGTACCACATTAATGATTTATACCATCCAATACCCTGCAAGAAAAGTTCAGCTGTTAAAAAGCCTATTGAGGTGCATTCTCCCTTTGTCATGATTGAGATGTGTTGTTGGGTCGTGTAGGCTGAATGACCTTTGCTACACTGGACTCAGGGGCAACTTGTATTAATGCTGAGGGTCTGAGGAAAGTGTTCCATTTCCCAGAGCTAAAGCAGACCTTGCAAATTGCACATTTCCTGCCACTTAACACCCAAATGGATTTAAATTAATTTTTGACATTGTCAAATAAAAAGAATAAAAGCAAGTTCAGTGGCCAGTAATTACAATGTAAAAAAGATGTATTCTATATCAGAGCTTGAATGCTTACGTGATTCTTATTTTAATGCTGCGTATAATGAATGGCTTGATACAATATTGAATCGAAACGATAACATTAAGAGCAGACCCAAAAGCTCTTCTAATCTATTACTGAAAATATAACCATGCTTTTCTTCTGAGAGATCCGTTAGACTGTGGTGTAGTTGGATGAATTTATTTAGTGTTTTCTGATAGATGTGTCAATTCCATTAGCTTCAGTATCTGCAGGAAGGCTTTCTAAAATATACGGTCAGTATTGAGGATGAGACAAGCATTGCTCAGGGAGTGCAAGAGGGAGGACGTGTTGCCAGAGGAGATGATGCGATGAACAGCACTGTATTTGTTGTGAGCATACATTCACCGCAAGTCTCAGGAACATGTAGTGTTAACTTGCTTGCCGGTAGCACTACTGCCTCTGGGTCATAGGAACATCAGAACTGGAGTTGGCCTTGCCCCCATTCATTGGGATTTTGAGGGGAATTTTCCCATCCCGTCCCCCACAGGAATCGTAGTAGGCAGTTGAGGGGAGGGTGGGAGGTGGGCAGACCATGCAAAGGTCCGTTGACCTCATAGAGTCATAGAGGTTTACAGCATGGAAACAGGCCCTTCGGCCCAACTTGTCCATGCCGCCCTTTTCTTTTAAATCCCGAAGCTAATCCCAATTGCCCGCATTTGGCCCATATCCCTCTATACCCATCTTACCCATGTAACTGTCTAAACGCTTTTTAAAAGACAAAATTGTACCCGCTCAGGAGGAATTTACCTGTTTTGGGGTGAGTGTGTGGCTGGAAAATCCCACCCTATGGCTCAGTTTCTCTGCCTTGGTGGCCATTGCTTCCTCAGATAAACTCTGGGGTTTAAGCCCCACTGCGGGATACGACCACGCAATCTTGGCCAGTGCTAAAATTACCGCACGTAGCTCGTCATCAGTTTTTAGTGGCATGTTGGGAGAGTGCTGCAGTGTCGGAAGTGTTTTTTTAGGTAAACCAAGGCCGTATATCCTCTTTCATGGTGTACAAAAAAATCAGTATGGTGTTGTTCAAAGAAAAACCCAGGATCGGGACCATAAGCAGCTGGCTGTGCTACCATTGCTGCTGCCAGAAGCCAGTCAGGGCCCACATTCGGAAAGAATAACTGGAATGTGACATAATGAGGATTGGCTGGTAAGTATTTCTTATTTATTTCATCTAAGCTAGGGAATAAACTGGTGAGCTATGCCTTTCTTTATTCATTGAAGAAAGGCCCAGCAAGGTAAATTAAATACTAGCAGGATTTATTAGTACTGGCAATGATCATTAAAAGCAACAAGGCTTATTAATATTGATGGTGGTTTATTCGCAGTAGTAAGATTTATTAGAAGTAGCAGGGCTCTGAACAGCAGAGAAATGGCATGGCTGCTCCAACCTCTAGTATGCACATCCTGTGCTATGTGGGAACTCCAGGATGCTTCCTGTGACTCAGGTAAACATCAGTACAGGAAATGTCCTCACTCGCAGCAGATTGATCGCTGGGTTTCGAACTTGAGCAGCATCCAGTGTCACTGCAGTGCACCAGTGAGGCTGAGAGCTTGGTGAATAGCAAAGATGTGACCATTCCATGGCTTCAGAGTAGAGCCACGCTCAGTACTGGAGTGGGAATACTGGATTTTCTGGACTGTAAGGTCATATTTTGTGAAAATGGCCACAATCTCTGTTAAGAGAGGCTGGGGGAGGCTGGATAGAGAAGAGGTTGGATAGACTGGGGCTTTTTTCTCTGGAGCGTAGGAGGCTGAGGGGTGAACTTATGGAGGTCTATAAAATAATGCGAGGCAGAGATCAGCTAGATAGTCAATATCTTTTCCCAAAGGTAGAAGAGTCTAAAACTAGAGGGCATAGGTTTAAGGTGAGAGGGGAGAGATACAAAAGTGTCCAGAGGGGTAATGTTTTCACACAGAGGGTGGTGAGTGTCTGGAACAAGCTGCCAGAGGTAGTAGTAGATGCGGGTACAATTTTGCCTTTTAAAAAGTATTTAGACAGTTACATGGGTAAGATGGCTATTGAGGGATATGGGCCAAACATGGGCAATTGGGACTAGCTTAGTGGTTAAAAAAAAAGGGTGGCATGGACAAGTTGGGCCGAAGGGCCTGTTTCCATGCTGCAAAACTCTGTGACTCTAAGACGGCTGTAATTCAACATGTGACGATGGGCATTTAAACTGTGGGACAGTATTCAATTCTATAGCTGATATTTAGATAAGCATGGACCTGATAAGGGATATTTTGTGAAGTTTGTGAAGTTTGAACATCCTACTGTTTAACAGTGAGCAGTTGAGGAACATGTAATCTCTAGACTGCTGGCCCCCGAGCACCATATTAAACAACTGAGAATATTTGAATTCAAATTGGGACAGAGATAAGAGTGAATGGCCATTGTCAACTGTCGTCATGGTGGTCTGAATCCCAGAAGAGTTAACCCTGAAGTCATGTGACTGAAGCTGTCTTTCAGGGACTGCAGTGTAATAGAGCCTGAACAAATGTGTGTATGTGTGGGAAACATCTGCAGCACAAAGGAAGCATCTGAAACAGCTGAAGCATCATAACTGGAAGTCTTCTAATGCAGCCAAAGTACTGTCTTTGTTCCAGCTTCTGTCCACCTGTGTTTAACATTTAAAGCTTATTTATTAGTGTCACAAGTAGGATTACATTAACACCGCAATGAATTTACTGTGAAAATCCCCGAGTTGCCACACTCTGGCGCCTGGTTCGGGTACACTGAGGGAGAATTTAGCACGGCTAATGCACCTAACCAGCACGTCTTTCAGGTTATTGGAGGAAATCGGAGCACCCGGAGGAAACCCACGCAGACACAGGGAGAACGTGCAGACTCCACACAGACAGTGACCCAAGCCTGGAATTGAACCTAGGTCCCTGGCGCTGTGAGGCAGCAATGCTAAGCATAATGCCATTGGGGAACTAACCTTCTGGCTATTTGTCTACAAGAGGCTTTGCGTGTTCAGGGAGTCCTTTCTTTCCAAAAGACTTTCACTCAATGAAAGTAGCCACTCAACCAAGCAAGCATCAGGCCTGTGTCAATATAAAGACTGAATTATAAATTGCATTTTGACAATTGCAGCTTTGACTTCTTCTGCATCTAATTTGTGCGTGAGTGAGATGAGATTGAAATATTCCGTTCAAACATCCGGAGCAAGTGTGAGATTGTAAATCACCTTCTTCCAGCTGCTGGAATTTATTTTAAATCAGGAAAAATCGCTCAGAGGGTAGGGAAATCCAGGCAAGGGAGAAATCAGGGATTACGGTACATGTCTGGGAATGTACAGAATGTGACAAATACAACTGGTGAGTTATTGGCACAGATTGCCTCGTGGAAGTACAATTTTGTGGCTATGACTGACTTAAGAAGGGCAGCATTAGATGTAAAATACTTCTGGTTACAGTGTTTAGGAAAAGGGGAAGAGGGGTGGTGGTGAAATTGGTGAAAGAGAACATTGCAGTGTTTGAGAGAGAGGATATCCCAGAGGGCTCAAGCACAGAATGTATTTGATGAGAGCTAAGAAACAATAAAGATGCAATGGGTCTATAGACTACACCAAGCAATGTAATTACACCTTTATTGTTCATATAGACTGGGACAGTAGTAGGTCTGTTAGTCATAAATTTTAGTAAAGGATGCTTTGAAGAGGTGACTAGGTATATAGATGAAGTTAGTGCAGTTGATGTAGTTTATATAGATTTCAACAAAACCTTTGGCAAGTCCCACATGGGAGACCCATAAAAAAGATAAATTCACATGGGATACAGGATAACTTGATAAAGTGGATTCAAAATTGGCTCAATTATAGGAGACAGAGGCTGATGACAGAAGGTTGCTTCAGTGACTGGAAGCCAGTGTCCAGTGGTGTACCACAGGAACTGTGCTGTGCCCCCTATTATTCGTCATTTATATAAATGACATTGATGGCTGTGTGGGGGGTAGGATTAGTAAATTGGCGGATGACACATAGATTGGATGGGTGGTTAACAGTGAGGCAGAATGTTGTGGGCTACAAGATGTTATAGATGGAATGGTCAAATGGGCAGATAAGTGGCGGATGGAATTTAATCCTGAAAAGTGTGAGATGATTTATCTCGGAAGGAGTAATTTGTCAAGGGTGTATTCAATAAACAGCACGACACCTGGATGTTCTGTGGAACAAAGGGACCTTGGTGTGTATGTCCATAGATCTCTGAGGATGGAAGGGCATGTTAGTCGTGTGGTGAAAAAGGTAGATGGGAGACTTTCCTTTGTCAACTGAGGCATAGATTACAAAGGCAGAGAAATCATGTTGGAATTGTATAGAACTTTGGTAAGGCCACAGCTAGAGTACTGTGTGCAGTTCTGGTTAGCACATTATGGGAAGGATATAATTGCACTGGAGAAGATTCATCAGGATGCTGTCTGGGATGGAACATTTAACTTATGAAGAGAGGTTGGATAGGCTTGGGTTGTTTTCGTTGGAGTAGAGAAGACTGAGGGGTGACCTGATCGAGGTGTACAAGATTATGAGGGACATGGACAGAGTGGATAAGGAGCAGCTGTTCCCCTTAGTTGAAGGGTCAGCCATGAGGGAACATAGGATCAAGATGAGGTAATGCCTTGAGATGAATAGCAGATAGGAAGCAAAGAGTTGGCATAAATGGGTCTTTTTCTGATTGGCAGTCAGTGACTATTGGGGTTCCGAAGGGATCTGTGCTAGGACTCCAACTGTTCACATTATATATTAATGATTTGGAAGAGGGAACTGAATGTATTATCTCCAAATTTGCAGATGATACAATGTTGGGTGGGAGAGTGAGCTGTGAGGAGGATGCCGAGATGCTTCAGTATGATTTGGACAGGCTGAATGTGTAGGCATGTGTACGGCAGATACAGTATAATGTGGATAAATGTGAGGTTATCCACTTTGGTAGCAATAATAGGAAGACAGGTGGATACTCAACAATATCTTGGAGTTTTCATGCATCAGTCACTGAAAGTAAGCGTGCAGGTACAGCAGGTAGTAAAGAAGGCGAATAGTATGATAGCCTTCATAGTGAGAGGATTTGAGTATAGGAATAGGGATGTTTTGCTGCAGTTGTAAAGGGTATTGGTGAGGTGACACCTGGAGTATTGCGTGCAGTTTTGGTGTCCTTAGCTGAGAAAGGATGTCCTTGCTATAGAGGGAGGAGAGCGAAGGTTTACCAGGTTGATTCCTGGATGGCAAGTCTGTCATATGAGGAGAGATTAAGTCGGTTACAATTATATTCACTGGAACTTAGGAGAGTGAGAGGGGATCTCATCGAAAAATATAAAATTCTAACAGGATTAGACAAGGTCATAGAGTCATAGAGTCATAGAGTTTACAGCATGGAAACAGGCCCTTCGGCCCAACTAGTCCATGCTGCCCTCTTTTAAAAAAAACCCCATAAGCTAATCCCAATTGCCCGCATTTGGCCCATATCCCTCTATACCCATCGTACCCAAGTAACTATCTAAATGCTTTTTAAAAGACAAAATTGTACCCGCCTCTACTACTACCTCTGGCAGCTCGTTCCAGACACTCACCACCCTCTGTGTTCATAAATTGCCCCTCTGGACACTTTTGTATCTCTCCCCTCTCACCTTAAACCTATGCCCTCTAGTTTTAGACTCCCCTACCTTTGGGAAAAGATATTGACTATCTCGCTGATCTGTGCCCTTCATTATTTTATAGACCTCTATAAGATCACCCCTAAACCTCCTACGCTCCAGAGAAAAAAGTCCCAGTATATCCAGCCTCTCCTTATAACTCAATCCATCAAGTCCCGGTAGCATCCTAGTAAATCTTTTCTGCACTCTTTCTAGTTTAATAATATCCTTTCTATAATAGGGTGACCAGAATTGCACACAGTATTCCAAGTGTGGCCTTACCAATGTCTTGTACAACTTCAACAAGACGTCCCAACTCCTGTATTCAATGTTCTGACCAATGAAACCAAGCATGCCGAATGCCTTCTCCACCACTCTGTCCACCTGAGACTCCACTTTCAAGGAGCTATGAACATGTACCCCTAGATCTCTTTGTTCTGTAACTCTCCCCAATGCCCTACCATTAACTGAGTAAGTCCTGCCCTGGTTCAATCTACCAAAATGCATCACCTCGCATTTGTCTAAATTTGTCTAAAGGTAGATTCAGAAAGAATGTTCCCAATGGTAGGGGAGTCCAGAACTAGGCATCATAGTTTGATGCTAAAGGGTAAACCTTTTAGAACTGAGGTGAGGAGACATTTCTTTACCCAGAGGGTGGTGAGTGTATGGAATTCACTTCCACAGAATGTAGTTGAGACCAAAACGTTGTCTGATTTCAAGAAGAAATTAGATATAGCTCTAGGGGCTAAAGGTATATGGGGGGAAGGGGAGATCAGGATATTGAATTTGATGATTAACCATGATCAAGATGAATGGTGGAGCAGGCTTGAAGGACCAAATGGCCCACTCCTGCTTCTAGTTTCCATGTTTCTATGTGAGGAGCAGGAACCTTAGGAGGGATATGAGGAAAAGCATTTTTACCCAGAGGGTAGTGATGATCTAGAATGCGCTGCCTGGGAGGGTGGTAGAGGTGAGCGCCATCCTGCTGCCCCAAGTTAGCAATGCTGTTTCCATGGTTGTCATTGGTGGAGGGGGTGAATGTTTGTGGAAGAGGTGCCAATCAAGTAGGCTGCTTTGCCCTCGATGGTGTTGACCTTGTGTGTTGTTGGAGCTGCACCCATTCAGGCAAGAGGAGGGCATTCCATCACACTCCTGCCTTGTATGTTGTAGATGGTGAATAGGCTTTGGGGAGTCAGGAGGTGAGTTACTTGCTGCAGGATTCCTTGTCTCTGACCTGCTCATTGTTTTATATGGCTAGTCCAGTTGAGTTTCTGGTCAATGGTAACCCCCTGCATGTTGATAAGGGTTATATGGATGCAAGTTTATAAGATTAAAAATTGTTTTTTGCGACTCAGGCACATGAACTTTCCTCAGGAGAGGTGATGGACTAGTGGTATTGTCCCTACACTATTAATCCAGAAACTCAGCTAATGTTCTGGGGATCCGGGTTCCAATTCTGCCATGGCAGATGGAGGAATTTGAATTGAATAAAAAACATCTGGAATTAATCTACTGAAGACCATGCAACCTTGTTGATTGTCGGAAAAACTCATCTGGTTCACTAATGTTCTTTAGGGAAGGAAATCTGTCACCCTTACCCAGTCTAGCCTACATGTGTCTCCAGAGCCACAGCAATGTGGTTGATTCTCAACTGCCCTCGGGTAACTAGAGATAGGCAATAGTAAGGCCTATGACAAGGTCCCGCATGGGAGGTTAGTTCGGAAGGTTCAGTCGCTAGGTAGACATGGAGATGTAGTAAATTGGATTAGACATTGGCTCAATGGAAGAAGCCAGAGAGTGGTAGTGGAGGATTGCTTCTCTGAGTGGAGGCCTGTGACTAGTGGTGTGCCACAGGGTTCAGTGCTGGGTCCATTGTTGTTTGTCATCTATATCAATGATCTGGATGGTAATGTGGTAAATTGGATCAGCAAATTTGCTGATGATACAAAGATTGGAGGTGTAGTGGACAGTGAGGAAGGTTTTCAAAGCTTGCAGGGGGATTTGGACCAGCTAGAAAAATGGGCTGAGAAATGGCAGATGGAGTTTAATGCAGACAAGTGTGAGGCATTGCACTTTGGAAGGACAAACCAAGGTAGAACATACAAGGTAAATGGTAGGACACTGAAGAGTGCAGTAGAACAGAGGGATCTGGGAATACAGATACATAATTCCCTAAAAGTGGCGTCACAGGTAGATAGGGTTGTAAAGAGTGCTTTTGGCACATTGGCCTTTATAAATCAAAGTATTGAGTATAAGAGTTGGAATGTTATGGTGAGGTTGTATAAGACGTTGGTGAGGCCGAATTTAGAGTATTGTGTGCAGTTTTGGGCCACCTAATTACAGGAAGGATATTAATAAGGTTGAAAGAGTGCAGAGAAGGTTTACAAGGATGTTGCTGGGACTTGAGAAACTGAGTTACAGTGAAAGGTTGAATAGGTTAGGACTTTATTCCCTGGAGCGTAGAAGAATGAGGGGAGATTTGATTGAGGTGTATAAAATTATGATGGGTATAGATAGAGTGAATGCAAGCAGGCTTTTTCCACTGAGGCTAGGGGAGAAAATAACTAGAGGACATGGGTTAAGGGTGAAGGGGGAAAAGTTTAAAGGGAATATTAGGGGGGGCTTCTTCACACAGAGAGTGGTCGGAGTGTGGAATGAGCTGCCAGATGAAGTGGTGAATGTGGGCTCACTTTTAACATTTAAGAAAAACTTGAACAGGTACATGGATGAGAGGGGTGTGGAGGGATATGGTCCAGGTGCAGGTCAGTGGGACTCGGCAGAAAAATGGTTCGGCACAGCCAAGAAGGGCCAAAAGGCCTGTTTCTGTGCTGTAATGTTCTATGGTTCTAATAAATGCTGACCAGCCAGCGACGCCCATATCCCACGAATAAAAAAACACATTTTTATGGCTCCTCTTTTCTCGGTATTTTAATGTAGGTACTAACTAGACAGGTGAAGCTGCGATTTATCTTGGAGCAGAGAAGGCGAAGAGGAAGTTTGATGGAGGTGTTGAAAGTAATGAAGGGTTTAGACAGAGTTAATAAAGGATTACTCTTTCCGACAGCTGAAATGTCGATAAGCAGAGGATGCAGATTTTGTGTTAGTGAGAATGAGGAGAAATATTTTCATGTCATAAGTGGTCAGGATTTGGAATGGTCTAGCAGATTCAGTCGGAGCCCTCAAAACTGGATTGGGTAAATAGGAAGAAAAATTAAGTGCTGGGGTGTGGGGAAGTGGGGCTAACTGGATTGTTCTTTGAAAGAGCCAGCACAGATCCAATGGGCTGAATGGCCGCCGTCAGTGCTATTTCATTCTATGAGCCTATGATTCCAGTTGAGAATAAGTAGATTAACGTCTCTGCCAAATCATTGGATGTAAGAATGTTGCAAAGGCACGTTAACATCAGCCCTATCGAATACTTCAGCGTCAAGTGAAATGGTTCTTGATGAGTGCACCAAGTAGAGGAGTTGTTGCCTTCACAGAGGATATTTCACGGGTGATTTAAAGCTTAGAAAGTGCTGTTACTGTGAGGATAGTGGGAGAGAGGGCTGCTGGTCGCGTTACAAGGGGTCTTGCGTGCTAAATGTCAGTTCTTTAAATATCTGTGAAACTGCAATTTTGCTCAATTGAAATTTCTGGCGTTATTTTTCCCCAGATGACATGGAGGAATCCCCATTTATCATTCCCATTGCAAACGATAATTTAAAGGTCGAATGTTCTATTAAGCATTGGAAATAACAATTCTCTCACTGCTACGGATGACTTCATAGATTAGGCTGAAAGAGCAAAGGCAACTATTCCCTGCGTCGTTTATATTCCCGTGTTACATAGAATTACACAGAATATTTAGCTTCGAAACAGACTATTCAGCCCAGTCTCTGGCAGTGTGCATGCTTCACTCTCCCCCTTCCTCAGATAACTCTCTCAGCATTAACATGGCGGCATGGTGGCACAGTGGTTAGCACTGCTGCTTCACAACTCCAGCGATCCGGGTTCAATTCCCAGCTCGGGTCACTGTCTGTGCAGAGTCTGCACGTTCTCCCTGTGTCTGCGTAAGTTTCCTCCAGGTGCTCCGGTTTCCTCCCCACAGTTCAAAGATGTGCGGGGTTAGGTGCATCTTAAATTGTCCCTTAGTGTCCTGGGATGCGTAGGTTAGAGGGATTAGTGGGGTAAATTTAAATATAGCGGGGTGCATTGGCCATGCTAAATTCTCCCTCAGTATACCTAAACAGGCACCGGAGTGTGGCGATTTACAGTAACTTCATTGCAGTGTTAATGTAAGCCTACTTAAATAATAAATAAACTTTATGTGGGGTTATGGGGATAGGGCCTGGGTGGGATTGTTGTCAGTGCAGACTTGGTGGGCCGAATGGCCTCCTTCTGCACTGTCGGGATTCTATGATTCTATGATCAATTCTCTTTTCCCTCATTTGCCTATCTAGCTTCACTTTAATATTTGCCTACATCACTCCCTGAGATAGCGAGTTCCGCATTCTTGCCACTGTCTGGGAGGAAGACGCTTCCTCTTCCCCACAAGTGGAAACATTCTCTCTGTGTCTACTTTATCAAATCTTTCATGATTTCAATGCTCTCTATTAGGGTCATCCCTCAGTCTTATCTCTCCAAGAGGAAAGTGACCCAGGTTGTTCATCTTTTTATGATGAATAGAACCTTACAATTCTGGTTTCACCTTTGTCGATGTATTATGCAGCTAGTCTTTTTCCAGTTTTCCCAGTGTTGATGCTAGTCCTCCACTATCACTTCCTTTCCTTCTCTATGAACGGTACGCTTTGTACAGCATACAAGAAACAATACTTTTCACTGGATACTAATACATGTGACAATAATAAATCAAATCAAATCAAAATCCTTTCAGGCCATGAAAAAGACAGAACAAATCCAATCCGGCCTATCAGTTTCCTCTTAATCATCAGCCAAGTGGGGATTAGGTGTTGAGATAAAAAATTATTTGATTTGATTTATTATTGTCTCGTGTATTGGGATATAGTGAAAAGTATTGTTTCTTGCGCACTATACAGGCAAAACATAGCGCACAGAGAGTCCACAGGGGAGAAGGAAAGGAGAGGGTGCAGAATGTAGTGTTATAGTCAAAACTAGGGTGTAGGGAAAGGTCAATTTAATAAAAGTAGGTCAGTGCAAAAGTTTGACGGCAGCAGGGAAGAAGCTGCTCTTGAGTTGGTTGGTACGTATTAAAGAACAAAGAAAATTTCAGCAGAGGAACAGGCCTTTCGGCCCTCCAAGCCTGCACCAACCATGCTGCCCATCTGAACTAAAACCCCTCTGGGGACCATATCCCTCTATTCCCATCCGATTCATGTATTTGTCAGGACGCCCTTTAAAAGTCACTATCGTATCTGCTTCCACTACCTCCCCCGGCAGCAAGTCCCAGGCACCCACCACCCTCTGTGTAAAAAACGTTTTCCTCGTGCAATTCTTTAAACCTTGCCCCTTGCACCTCAAACCTATTTCCATCCTATTCATGTATTTGTTCAGACACCCCTTAAAAGTCACTACCGTATTTGAGACTTTCGTGCAATAGTGCGATCAAGCATTATAGAGACAACAATAACCTGCTCACTGATATTTCACCAGGGCCACTCGACTCCAGGCCTCATTATAGCTTTGTGCTAAATGGGATACTTTAGAATAGATCTAGCGACTCAAAACAAGCCATCCATGAGGTGCTGTGGGCCATCAGCCGCACCAGAATGCTACTCAACCACAATCTGTAATCTCATGGCCCAGTTTATTCCCCACTCTACCAGTCCCTCATAGTAGTGTCCGAGGCCCAACCATCTCCAGCTGCTTCATCAATGACCTTCTTTCCATTATAAGAAGTGGAGATGTTCACTGATGACTGCACAATGTTCAGCACCATTCACGACTCCTCAGACTCTGAAGCATTCCATGTCCAAATGCAGCCAGACCTGGACAATATCCAGGTTTGGGCTGACAAATGGCAAGTAACATTTGCGCCACAAAAGTGACAGGCAATGACCATTCCAAAAAAGTCAGGATCCAACAATCGCCCCTTGACGTTCAATTCCATTGCCATTGCTGAATCCCCCACTATCAACATCCTCTGAGGTTACCATTGCCCAGAGTCTGAACTGGAAAGTAAGGAAGATAATGTGGCTACCAGAGCAGGTCAAATTCTGGGAATTGTGGTGAGTAACTCACCTCATGATTCCTTAAAGCCTTCCCACATTCTACAATGCAAAAATCAGCACCGTGATGAAATAGTCATCACTTCCTTGGATCAGCAATCAGTAAGGATAGGCAACAACACCTCCTCCACAATCATTCTCAACACCAGTGCCCCACAAGGCTGTGTCAACAGCCCCCTAATATACTCCTTATACACCTATGACTGTGTGGCCAAATTTCCCTCCAACTCAATTTTCAAGTTTCCTGATTACACCACCGTAGTGGGTCGGATCTCAAACAATGACGAGACAGAGTACGGGAATGAGATAGAGAATTTGATGAACTGGTGCGATGACAATAATCTCTCCCTCAATGACAACAAAATGAAGGAGATTGTTATCGACTTCAGGAAGCTTAATGGAGGACATGCCCCTGTCTATATCAATGGGGATGAAGACTCAAGAACAGCCATCAGACTTTTGAATGGACCTATCTCATTATTGCCCCATGTATTGGTATACAGTGAAAAGTATTGTTTCTTGCTCGCTGTACATACAGAACATACCGTTCATAGAGAAGGAAATGAGAAAGTGCAGAATATAGTGCCACAGTCTTAGCTAGGGCGTAGAGAAAGATCAACTTAATGCAAGGTAAGTCCATTCAAAAGTCTGACAGCAGCAGGGAAGCAGCTGTTCTTGAGTCGGTTGGTACGTGACCTCAGAGTTTTGTATCCTTTTCTCTATGGAAGAAGGTGGAAGAGAGAATGTCTGGAGTGCGTGGGGTCCTTAATTATGCTGGCTGCTTTGCCGAGGCAGCGGGAAGTGTAGACAGAGTCGATGGGTGGGAGGCTGGTTTGCGTGATGGATTGGGCTACATTCACGACCTTTTGTAATTTCTTGCGGTCTTGGGCAGAGCAGGAACCATACCAAGCTGTGATACACCCAGAAAGAATGCTTTCTATGATGCATCTGTAAAATCTATGTGCGTGTCGTGAACCACACGGACTGCATGGTTCACGAAGGTGGCACGCAACCAACTTCTCAAGGGCAATTAAAGATGGTTGATAGCATCACGTGAATGAATAAATCAAAAGACAAAGATGGAAAATGCTGAGACGGTGGAAGATAAGCTCATAAGAAACAGGAAAATGAGTAGGCCAGCTGGCCCTTCGAGGCAGCTTAACCAGATCATGGCTGGTCCTCAACCTCATCTGCACCTGCCCACATTATCCATAGCTTCTAATTCCTTTAAATATGTGACTTTTGATGGAAGGGATTTGAAGCTGAGCTCCGGATAAAGTATAAAGCTGAATTGGCACACAGCCTGGTGCAGGCTGAGAAGACAGTGAAATTAATGGTGTTTGTAATAGAAGGGGTTTACTCTGACTGTGGTTATGCTAATGAGACACATGGGAAGCATTGCGATGTCAAGAGCAGCAGACCCACGAGAACACCACCACCTGCACCCTAACTTGGAAAGATTTCCCTGCCCATTCATTGTCGCTGGGTCAAAATCCTGGAACTCCCTCGCTAACAGCACTCTGGACGTACCCGCACCACATGGATTGCAGCGGTTCGAGAAGGCAGCTTACCACCACCTTCTCAAGGGGATGGGCATGATGGCTCACCATTGGCCACTGGCAGGATTTTCCAGTTCCGCAGAAGACAATGGCAATTTGCATGGTTTGCCCGACCTGCTGCCGGGGTTGGCTTGGGTGGGAATTTAAATTCCATCAGCTGCCGTGGTGGGATTCTGTCCCCAGAGCAATAGCCTGGGCCTCTGCAATACTTGTCCAGTGACATTACCGTAGGCTACTGTCAGCCCATTGTATTTTGAAAACCCAACCAAAGGCTGAAGAATAACATTGTTCGATTTATGATTCATCAAATTGGTAAAAGCTTTTCTTTCAACCATCTCCTAGGATATTGCGTAATGTTTTGGCCACCTTACTTAAGCAGGGACATACTTGCATTCTAAACAGTTTAGAAGAGGGCTGATTCCTGGGATAAAGAGGTTTGTCTTCTGAGGAAGGGTTGAGCAGGTTGCCTAGACTCACTGGGAGTTTATGGGAGTTTAGAAGAATGAGAGCTGATCTTAGCTGAAACATATAAGATCCTAAGGGGGGCTTGACAGCGTAGAGGCTGAGAGGATATTTCTCCTTGGGGCGGGGGGGGGGGGAAGGTGGGGCGGGGGGGGGGGGGTCCTAGAAGGAGGGGACGAAGTTTCAAAGTAAGGGATCCCCCATTTAAGATGAAGACGAGGAGGAATTTCTTCTCTGAGAGTCATTAAGAACAAAAGAACAAAGAAAATTACAGCACAGGAACAGGCACCGACCATGCTGACCGACTTAACTAAAACCCCCTACCCCTCCATTCTATTCATGTATTTGTCAAGACACCCCTTAAAAGCCACTACCGTATCCGCTTCCACTACCTCCCCCGGCAGCGAGTTCCAGGCACCCACCACCCTCAGTGTAAAAAATCTGCCTCGTACATCTCCTTTAAACCTTGCCCCTCACACCTTAAACCTGTGCCCCCTAGTAATTGACTCTTCCACCCTGGGAAAAAGCTTCTGACTATCCACTCTGTCCATGCTTCTCATAATCTTGTAGACTTCTATCAGGTCGCCCCCAACCTCTGTCGTTCCAGTGAGAACAAACCAAGTTTCTCCAACCTCTTTTCATAGCTAATGCCCTCCATACCAGGCAACATCCTGGTAAATCTTTCCTGTACCCTCTCCAAAGCCTCCACATCCTTCTGGTAGTGTGGCGTCCAGAATTGAACACTACATTCCAAGTGTGGCCTAACTAAGGTTCTGTAAAGATGCAACATGACTTGCCAATTTTTAAACTCAATGTCCCGGCCGATGAAGGCAAGCATGCCGTATGCCTTCTTGACTACCTTCTCCACCTGCGTTGCCACTTTCAGTGACCTGTATACCTGTACACCCAGATCCCTTTGCCTATCAATACTCTTAAGGGTTCTGCCATTTACTGTATATTTCCTATCTGTATTAGACCTTCCAAAATGCATTACCTCACATTTGTCTGGATCAAAATCCATCTGCCATCTCTCCGCCCAAATCGCCAACCGATCTTTTTCCTACTGTATCCTCTGATAGTCCTCATTGCTATCCGCAAATCCACCAACCTTTGTGTCGTCTGCAAACTTACTAATCAAACCAGTTACATTTTCCTCCAAGTCATTTATATATATTACAAACAGCAAAGGTCCCAGTACTGATCCCTGAGGAACGCCACTTGTCACAGCCCTCCATTCAGAAGTGTTTGGAATTGCTTTCCCCAGCATGAATTGGAGGCTGGGTCACTGAATATATTCAAGGCTGAATTAAAAGATTTTTGGTGACAAAGAAATCAAGGCAGGAAACTGGAGTTAAGGCCACAATCAAATCTGCCATGCATGATCTTATTAAAATAGAGTCATAGAGTCGTACAATGCAGAAAAGGCCCTTCGACCCATCGCACCTGTACCGACAATAACTGCCACCAAAATCGCGGTATTCCTATTTTCCTGCATTTGTTTCAAGATCTCATCCAAATATTTTTTACAAGTTGTAAGGTTTCCAGTCTCCACTGCCTTCCCAGGCAGTGCATTCCAGATTCCCACCCACCTCTGAACGAAAATTATTTTCTCAAATCCCCTCTGAATCTCCTGCCTCTCACTCTAAAACTATGCCCTCTCGTGACTGACACCAAGGGGAACAGCTGCTTACGATTCACCCTGTCCATACTCCTCATAATCTTATATACCTCAATCATGTCCCCCCTCAGCCTTCGCTGCTCTAAAGAAAACAGGTTTAAGGTGCTGGGGGGTAGGTACAGAGGAGATGTCAGGGGTAAGTTTTTCACTCAGAGGGTGGTGGGTGAGTGGAATCGGCTGACGTCGGTGGTGGTGGAGGCAAACTCGTTGGGGTCTTTTAAGAGACTTCTGGATGAGTACATGGGATTTAATGGGATTGAGGGCTATAGATAGGCCTAGAGGTAGGGATATGATCAGCGCAACTTGTGGGCCGAAGGGCCTGTTTGTGCTGTGGCTTTCTATATTCTATGTTCTAAAACAATCCATAGTCAAATTCTCCATTGCAGGCAACATCCCGATGAACATCTTCTGTACCTCCTCCAGTCCTCACATCCTTCCTATAGTGAGGTGACCAGAACTGTATACGGTACTCGAGCTGTGGCCTAACCAATACTCTGTACAACTCCAACATAACCTCCTAGGTGGCACAGTGGCACAGTGGTTAGCCCTGCTGCCTCACAACGTCAGGGACCCGGGGTTTGATTCCCGACTTGGGTCACTGTCTGTGCGGAGCTTGCACGTTCTCCCCGTGTCTGCGTGGGTTTCCTCCGGGTACTCCGGTTCCCTCCCACAGACTGAAAGACGCGCTGGTTAGGCTCTGGAATGTGGCAACTCGGGGAATTTCACAGTAACTTCATTGCAGTGTTAATGTAAGCCTTACTTGTGACTAGTAAATTCATTTTTAACATTTTTAACTTCAACTTTAACTTTAACTTATACTCTACGCCACGACCGATGCGTCACTTTGCACCTTTCAGGATTAAATACCATCTGCCCACCTGACCAACTCATCGATATCTTCCTATAACCTACGACCTTCTACTTCACTGTTAACCACCCTACTAATCTTGGTGTCATTTACAAACTTACAAATCATTCCACCACACACTCTCATCTATATCATTTATGTATATCACAAACAAAAATGGTGGGCAACGCTCAAATACAGGAAACCATAGGATCAAGAGTAGGCCATTCGGCCCATCATGCCTGCCCTCCATTTAATTTGATCATGGCTGATTATCTAGCTCAATGCTACTTTCCTGTACTATCCCCAATGTTCCTACATCGAAGGGGCTGAATAGACTACTGTTGCTCCTATTCCTTATTTTATTAGGTTATCCCCTGTTCCATGAGGCAACCTATTAAGACCATAAGACCATAAGACATAGGAGCGGAAGTAAGGCCATTCGGCCCATCGAGTCCACTCCACCATTCAATCATGGTTGATTTCAACTCCATTTACCCGCTCTCTCCCCATAGCCCTTAATTCCTCGAGAAATCAAGAATTTATCAATTTCTGTCTTGAAGACGCTCAACGTCTCGGCCTCCACAGCCCTCTGTGGCAATGAATTCCACAGACCCACCACTCTCTGGCTGAAGAAATTTCTCCTCATCTCTGTTCTAAAGTGACTCCCTTTTATTCTAAGGCTGTGCCCCCGCGTCCTAGTCTCCCCTGTTAATGGAAACAACTTCCCTACGTCCATCCTATCTAAGCCGTTCATTATCTTGTAAGTTTCTATCAGATCTCCCCTCAACCTCCTAAACTCCAATGAATATAATCCCACGATCCTCAGACGTTCATCGTATGTCAGGCCTACCATTCCTGGGATCATCCGTGTGAATCTCCGCTGGACCCGCTCCAGTGCCAGTATGTCCTTCCTGAGGTGTGGGGCCCAAAATTGCTCACAGTACTCCAAATGGGGCCTAACCAGTGCTTTATAAAGCCTCAGAAGTACATCCCTGCTTTTGTATTCCAAGCCTCTTGAGATAAATGACAACATTACATTTGCTTTCTTAATTACGGACTCAACCTGCAAGTTTACCTTTAGAGAATCCTGGACTAGGACTCCCAAGTCCCTTTGCACTTTAGCATTATGAATTTTGTCACCGTTTAGAAAATAGTCCATGCCTCTATTCTTTTTTCCAAAGTGTACAACCTCGCACTTGCCCACGTTGAATTTCATCAGCCACTTCTTGGACCACTCTCCTAAACTGTCTAAATCTTTCTGCAGCCTCCCCACCTCCTCAATACTACCTGCCCCTCCACCTATCTTTGTATCATCGGCAAACTTGGCCAGAATGCTCCCAGTCCCGTCATCTAGATCGTTAATATATAAAGAGAACAGCTGTGGCCCCAACACTGAACCCTGCGGGACACCACTTGTCACCGGTTGCCATTCTGAGAAAGAACCTTTTATCCCAACTCTCTGCCTTCTGTCTGACAGCCAATCGTCAATCCATGTTAGTACCTTGCCTCGAATACCATGGGCCCTTATTTTACTCAGCAGTCTCCCGTGAGGCACCTTGTCAAAGGCCTTTTGGAAGTCAAGATAGATAACATCCATTGGCTCTCCTTGGTCTAACCTATTTGTTATCTAGAACATAGAACATAGAACATTACAGCGCAGAACAGGCCCTTCGGCCCACGATGTTGCACCGACCAGTTAAAAAAAAAAACTGTGACCCTCCAACCTAAACCAATTTCTTTTCGTCCATGAACCTATCTACGGATCTCTTAAACGCCCCCAAACTAGGCGCATTTACTACTGATGCTGGCAGGGCATTCCAATCCCTCACCACCCTCTGGGTAAAGAACCTACCCCTGACATCGGTTCTATAACTACCCCCCCTCAATTTAAAGCCATGCCCCCTCGTGCTGGATTTCTCCATCAGAGGAAAAAGGCTATCACTATCCACCCTATCTAAACCTCTAATCATCTTATATGTTTCAATAAGATCCCCTCTTAGCCGCCGCCTTTCCAGCGAAAACAATCCCAAATCCCTCAGCCTCTCCTCATAGGATCTCCCCTCCATACCAGGCAACATCCTGGTAAACCTCCTCTGCACCCTCTCCAAAGCCTCCACATCCTTCCTGTAATGTGGGGACCAGAACTGCACACAGTACTCCAAGTGCGGCCGCACCAGAGTTGTGTACAGTTGCAACATAACGCTACGACTCCTAAATTCAATCCCCCTACCAATAAACGCCAAGACACCATATGCCTTCTTAACAACCTTATCTACTTGATTCCCAACTTTCAGGGATCTATGCACACATACACCTAGATCCCTCTGCTCCTCCACACTATTCAAAGTCCTCCCGTTAGCCCTATACTCAACACATCTGTTATTCCTACCAAAGTGAATTACCTCACACTTCTCCGCATTAAACTCCATCCGCCACCTCTCGGCCCAACTTTGCAACCTGTCTAAGTCTTCCTGCAAACTACGACACCCTTCCTCACTGTCTACCACACCACCGACTTTGGTGTCATCAGCAAATTTGCTAATCCACCCTACTATACCCTCATCCAGATCATTAATAAATATTACAAACAGCAGTGGCCCCAAAACAGATCCCTGAGGTACACCACTTGTAACCGCACTCCATGATGAATATTTACTATCAACCACCACCCTCTGTTTCCTATCCGCTAGCCAATTCCTGATCCAATTTCCTAGATCACCCCCAATCCCATACATCTGCATTTTCTGCAGAAGCCTACCATGGTGAACCTTATCAAACGCCTTACTAAAATCCATATATACCACGTCCACTGCCTTGCCCCCATCCACCTCCTTGGTCACTTTCTCAAAAAACTCAATAAGGTTAGTAAGGCACGACCTACCTGCCACAAAACCATGCTGACTATCACCTATCAATTCATTACTCTCCAAATAACTATAAATCCTATCCCTTATAATTTTTTCCAACATCTTGCCGACAACAGAAGTGAGACTCACCGGTCTATAATTCCCGGGGAAGTCTCTGTTCCCCTTCTTAAACAATGGGACAACATTCGCTAACCTCCAATCTTCTGGTACTATACCAGAGGCCAACGACGACCTGAAGATCAGAGCCAGAGGCTCTGCAATCACTTCTCTTGCCTCCCAGAGAATCCTTGGATAAATCCCATCCGGACCAGGGGATTTATCTATTTTCAGACCCTCCAGAATATCCTGCACATCCTCCTTATCAACTGTAATACTGTCTATTCTACTCCCTTGCAACCCAGTGTCCTCCTCAGCTATATTCATCTCTTCAAAGAACTCTAACAGGTTTGTCAGGCACGACCTCCCCTTACTAAATCCATGCTGACTTGTCTTAATCCGACCCTGCACTTCCAAGAATTTAGAAATCTCATCCTTAACGATGGATTCTAGAATTTTGCCAACAACTGAGGTTAGGCTAATTGGCCTATAATTTTCCATCTTTTTTCTTGTTCCCTTCTTGAACAGTGGGGTTACAACAGCGATTTTCCAATCCTCTGGGACTTTCCCTGACTCCAGTGACTTTTGAAAGATCATAACTAACGCCTCCACTATTTCTTCAGCTATCTCCTTTAGAACTCTAGGATGTAGCCCATCTGGGCCCGGAGATTTATCAATTTTCAGACCTTTTAGTTTCTCTAGCACTTTCTCCTTTGTGATGGCAACCATATTCAACTCTGCCCCCTGACTTTCCTGAATTGTTGGGATATTACTCATGTCTTCTACTGTGAAGACTGACGCAAAGTACTTATTAAGTTCCTCAGCTATTTCCTTGTCTCCCATCACTAGATTACCAGCGTCATTTTGGAGCGGCCCAATGTCTACTTTTGCCTCCCGTTTGTTTTTAATGTATTTAAAGAAACTTTTACTATCATTCCTAATGTTACTGGCTAGCCTACCTTCATATTTGATCCTCTCCTTCCTTATTTCTCTCTTTGTTATCCTCTGTTTGTTTTTATAGCCTTCCCAATCTTCTGACTTCCCACTACTCTTTGCCACATTATAGGCTCTCTCTTTTGCCTTGATGCATTCCCTGACTTCCTTTGTCAGCCATGGCTGCCTAATCCCCCCTCTGATAACCTTTCTTTTGTTTGGGATGAACCTCTGCACTGTGTCCTCAATTACTCCCAGAAACTCCTGCCATTGCTGTTCTACTGTCTTTCCCATTAGGCTCTGCTTCCAGTCGATTTTTGTCAGTTCCTCCCTCATGCGCCTGTAATTACCTTTATTTAACTGTAGAACCTTCACATCTGATTCTGCCTTCCTTCTTTCAAATTGCAGACTGAATTCTACCATATTATGATCACTGCTTCCTAAGTGTTCCCTTACTTTAAGATCTTTTATCACGTCTGGCTCATTACATAACACTAAGTCCAGAATAGCCTGTTCCCTCGTGGGCTCCATCACAAGCTGTTCCAAAAAGCCATCCTGTAAACATTCAATGAATTCCCTTTCTTTGGGTCCACTGGCAACATTATTTACCCAGTCCACCTGCATATTGAAATCCCCCATGATCACTGTGACCTTGCCTTTCTGACATGCCCTTTCTATTTCGTGGTGCATTTTGTGCCCCTGGTCCTGACCACTGTCAGGAGGCCTGTACATAACTCCCATTATGGTTTTTTTGCCTTTGTGGTTCCTCAACTCTACCCACACAGACTCCACATCGTCTGACCCTATGTCGTTTAGTGCTATTGATTTAATTTCATTTCTAATTAACAAGGCAACCCCGCCCCCTCTACCCACCCCTCTGTCTTTTCGATAGGTTGTGAATCCCTGGATGTTTAACTGCCAGTCCTGAACCCCCTGCAACCACGTCTCTGTGATGCCTACCACATCATACCTGCCAGTCACAATCTGGGCCACAAGCTCATCTATCTTGTTCCGGACACTGCGGGCATTTAAATATAGCACCTTTAATTCCCTATTGACCGTCCCTTTTTGTTTTCGTAGTGTGGTGGACCTTGGTCTACTGAGCCTTTCCAGACACTGTGTCATATTTTGTGAGATGGGGACTATCGTAACCTCTCCTGAGTGCTGTCTTTTCGTGATTTTTTGTAATCCTAAGCAGCTACGCTTCCCACTGATTCCTTCACCTCTTGGTTCCCTGACTTTCCCTTCCCCCCCAATCTCTAGTTTAAAGTCCTATTGACCACCCCATTTACTCTCTTCGCCAGAACACTGATCCCAGCTATGCATTTGGAGCACCTGGTTGGATCACAGCTTGGTATGGCTCCTGCTCTGCCCAAGACCGCAAGGAACTACAAAACGTTGTGAATGTAGCCCAATCCATCACGCAAACCAGCCTCCCATCCATTGACTCTGTCTACACTTCCCACTGCCTCGGCAAAGCAGCCAGCATAATTAAGGACCCCACGCACCCCAGACATTCTCTCTTCCACCTTCTTCGGGAAAAAGATACAAAGGTCTGAGGTCACGTACCAACCGACTCAATAACAGACTTTTGAATGGACTTGCCTTGCATTAAGTTATCTTTCTCTACACCCTAGTTATGACTGTAACACTACATTCTGCACTCTCTCTCCTTTCCTTCTCTATGAACGGTATGCTTTGTCTGTACAGCGCGCAAGAAACAATACTTTTCACTGTATGTTAATACATGTGACAATAATAAATCAAATTAAATCAAATCACAACCTATCAAAGATTTGGAAGTTGTAATACCTCCCTCCCCTAGCCTCACCCTGTCCCTTGCTGCCCACTCTTGTCTCTCTATCGAATTTCGAAATGGGGTTGTACTACGTTTCAAATAGTGAATTCACGCTGACTCTCTCCACAGGCAAGTGGGCCCTTGACCTCATTTTCATTCTTAATGGAGCGCGGACACGCTTAAAGGAACACAACAAAGAGACAGGACTGAATGACACTAAAAGAAAATTCATTGCAGCCCATCTGGCCACTTTCCTGCAGTCAGATAAGCGGAGAGTAGTTTAATCAAGCATCGTGAAGGCAGGCTATTATTCCATGCCACCCAGGCAGAGTATTATCCTGCCAGTGTCTTTGATGCGACCATGTTGGAAGCATCCTTTACAATGCACATAATCAAGGCCTCTTTCAGCAAGCCTCCCTCCATGCACAATTAAACAGGTCAATTTGAATCAAGTAGCAACTGTGGAGTAGGAGGTACACGGGAGTACTGGATCACAGTCAGGCATTCCGCGCCCCCCACCCCCCACCCTTCCCCTGAGGCCATCATCATGTAGCCAGATCAAAACAGAAAAAGCGCGTTAGAAACACAAAAAAGAAATATAAGCTGACAGAGTCTGCTGAAGCTGGGAGAAGACTTGTGTGAAGCATAAAGACTGGCATGGACCAGTTGGACACAGTCGCCTGTTTTTGTATTCTATATAACTGTCAGAAGCAGGAATTTAAAAAAGAAATCTCCTGGCTGTAAATTAATAACAATTTGAAACTGAATTGACACTTACGCTGCTCTGTTCTCCAAAAAGGCTATTCTCCAGGTTATTGATCAGACCATCAGGCCGACCCCTGGGTGAGTCATCGTCCCTGTTGCTATGGACACACAGAAGAAGGCAGCTTTGGGGGGGTCGCATACCCCAGTGATGAGAGCAAGAAGACTTCTTCAGTTTCCCTCAATAGGGTTGTTAGCAACCTCTTCAAGTCGCAGATTTAGAACTTTGTGAATGCCTTTCACATTCCTTCAATATCCCAAAGAAAGTAATTATCTTTTGAAAACGAGATGAGACATTGGAGGCATGAGGGTGAGCTTCACAATTTAGTGTTCTTCAGCGTAGAGCTTCATACGTATCGGGAATCCCAAGCATGGAGGCCAGTCCGCTGGATTCACGGCCTGCACAGATTCCCATCCCATCTTGTGAGCAAGAAACCATGCAAGGTGGAAGCCTGACCCCGTAAATGTCCAACGCGTGCTCCCAGCATGCAGAGCTCTGCCCTTGGAATCATCATAGAATTCCTACGGTGCAGAAGGAGGCCATTCAGCCCATTGAGCCTGTACTGACTCTCTGGCAGACCATCTGACCCAGGCCCAATCCCCGTAACCCCACATATTTACCCAGCTAATTCTCCTAAACTGGGACACCCTCGCTGTGACTGTAACACTACATTCTGCACTCTCTCGTTTCTTTCTCTATGAATGGTATGCTTTGTCAGTATAACTAGCGGCACGGTAGCACAGTGGTTAGCACTGCTGCTTCACAGCTCCAGGGACCTGGGTTCGATTCCCGGCTTGGGTCACTGTCTGTGTGGAGTTTTCACACTCTCCTCGTGTCTGCGTGGGTTTCCTCCGGGTGCTCTGGTTTCCTCCCACAGTCTAAAGATGTGCGGGTTAGGTTGATTGGCCATGCTAAAATTGCCCCTTAGTGTCCCGAGATGCATAGGTTAGAGGCATTAGCGGGTGGATATGGGGGTAGGGCCTGGGTGGGATTGTGGTCAGTGCAGACTCGCTGGGCCAGATGGCCTCTTTCTGCACTGTAGGGTTTCTATGATTCATGCAAGAAACAATACTTTTCACTGTATACTAATACATGTGACAATCGTAAATCAAATCAAAACCAAATCAAATCAAATCACTAAGGGGCAATTTAGCATGGCCAATCCACCTAACCTGCACATCTTTGGAGTGTGGGAGGAAAGTGGAGTGCCCAGAGAAAGCCACACAGACATGGGGAAAATGTGCAGACTTCACACAGACAGTGACCCAAGGCCAGAATTGAACCTGGGTCCCTAGAACTGTGAAGCAGCAGTGCTAACACTGTGCCACCGTGCTGCCCAACTGCAACACCTAGCCTGCAGGCACTGGATGAAGGGGAAGTTATTCAATACAGATGGAGGCCATTTGACCCATCGATTCTGTCTCAGCTCTGTGAAAGAGCAATTTAGCCAGGCCCACACCCTCGCCCTTTGCCCAAAGCTCTTCTAACTTGATCTCTGATTGCCTATCGAACGCCAGGATTGAATCTGCCTCCAATCCTCTCTCATGCTGTGCATTCCAGATCTTAAATGCTTCTTGTGTAAAGAAAGTTTTCCTTATATCACCTTCGATACTTTTACTAATCACCATAAACCTGGTTCTTGACCCTGCCATCAGTGGGAACAATTTCCCCCTGTCTACTCTGACCAGAGAGGTGTTGGTTGAAGGATGAATATTTTTCAGTACACAATTCCTCTGAAAAAAATAATGCCATGGATCTTTTATGAGACCTGAGAGGCCAGATGGGGCCTTGGGTGTCACCCACTTGGATCTTTGGCAGTGTAGCACTCCCTCAGTACTGCATCAAAGTGTTGGCCTAGATTTTGTTCTCAAGCCTCTGGAGTGGCCACCATTGAGTCACAGGTAACACGATTTTGTTACCACGAGATACCAAGCAAGTCCCTGGAATGATAATGGCAGATCAAGTGAGACTACAGCACCACTCAAAACATTGAGAATTCTGTTTGGATCCCTGGAGATGCAGACACAAACATTGCACACCGGAAAGAAAAAACAAAAATGCATTCTTTCCAATGGCATGAGAAACCCCTGGTTCATAAGTCTAAAATTTCCATTCCTTTCCTACATTGCTGTGTACTGACATGACAGCTTGCCCATGGTTTAGTCAAGTCCTGGGGATGGTGCCAAATTTCTTGAGTTGCAGCCATTCAGGCAAGTGGGGAGTATTACATCACACTCCTGACTTGTGCCTTATGGATGGTAGACAGGCTTTGGGGAGTCAGGAGGTGTTCCTAGCCTCTGACTTGCTCTTGTAGCCACTGTGTTTATGCGATGAGTCCAGCTGAGTTTTGGTCAATGACAACTCCAATGGGGCGGCATGGTAGCGCAGTGGTTAGCACTGCTGCTTCACAGCTCCAGGGTCCCGGGTTCGATTCCCGGCTTGGGTCACTGTCTGTGTGGAGTTTGCACGTTCTTCTCGTGTCTGCGTGGGTTTCCTCCGGGTGCTCCGGTTTCCTCCCACAGTCCAAAGATGTGCGGGTTAGGTTGATTGGCCAGGTTAAAAATTGCCCCTTAGAATCCTAAAATGCGTAGGTTAGAGGGATTAGCGGGTAAATATGTGGGGGTAGGGCCTGGGTGGGATTGTGGTCGGTGCAGACTCGATGGGCCGAATGGCCTCCTTCTGCACTGTAGGGTTTCTATGATTCTATGATTCAAAGCTTTTCTGCTCTGTTATCTGGGCTGTGCTGGATAGGTGATCTCAGTTGTGGTTGAAATAGCTCCACTCCAGTCAAAATTAGTGCTGTCGGATAGGGAGAAGAAAGTAGAACAGGGACCAAGGTGCTGATTGCTATACAGTGGGCAATCTGATGCCACATGCGGTCCATCTGAGTTCTGAGTGTGGCCCATGAGGCATTTTGTTGACTGTTACACACACATAGAGTTGCCACATTCCACTGATTTCCATCCATGCAGTTTTCTTTCCTCCCAATTTAACTGAAGTGATACTCAAATAGAGAAAAGGCAAGAGAAGTGATGTGCAGGCTAATTGCACACGACATTGCCTCTGTGCTCTGTGCGCTCCCTCTACGTCCAAAGCATAAATATTTATTTTGTTCTTACCATTTGAAGTTGATGACAGTTCTATAAATATGTGAATGATTAAGCACTTTCAATAGCTTGTGATGAAATACTTGCCGTGTACTCAATCTTATTCACAGGGTCACGGTTAGTCAACAAGCCTAATTTCAACCTTGCGGCCTACTTGAGGTGAAGGAGGGCCACTCATGCGGCCCACTCGCTAACCCAGGCTGCCTATCACTGTTATACCCAGTTCCCCAGGATGGGTTGGAATAGATCTGGAGGAATGGCAGATCCCCATCTACTTTCCTGCCTCCATTTCCCATTGCCTAAACTCTGAAATCTCCCAAGGCTCGGCCATTTGCCTCTTTTTCGTCCATGTGTGACAATGAACAAAGAACAAAGAAAATTACAGCACAGGAACAGGCCCTTCGGCCCTCCACACTTGATGGTGAGGACAGGATAAGGCTTGGCCATGGTTGTCACATGAATGAGTTCCCAGTACTCCTTTCTCAGGAGGCTAAGGAAATTTGACATGTCCACTTTGACTCTCACCAATTTTTACACTTGACCATAGAAAGCATGCTAACTAGATGTATCACAGCTTGGTATGGCTCCTGCTCTGTCCAAGATCATAAGAAATTACAAAGGGTTGTCAAAGTAGCCCAGTCCATCACTCAAACCAGCCTCCCATCCACTGACTCTGTCTACCCCTCTCACTGCCTCGGCAAAACAGCCAGCGTAATTAATGACCCCATGCACCCCAGACATATTCTCTTCCACCTTGCTCCATCAGGAAAAAAATACAAAAGTCTGAGATCACGTACCAACCGACTCAAGAACAGCTTCTTCCCTGCTGCCACAGACTTTTCAATGGACGTACTATATATTGAACTGATATTCCTCTATACCCTAGCTATGACTGTAACACTACATTCTGCACTCTCTCCTTTCCTTCTCTATGTCCGGTATGTTCTGTCTATATAGTGCGCAAGAAACAATACTTTTCACCGTATACTAATACATGTGGCAATAATAAATCAAATCAAATCAAATCACCATCTGGGAGCCAAATAGTGTCACCAGTGGTTCAGTGTTTGCCACTTTCAACTCCGTGTCAGAAGGCGGTGGTTTCAGGTCACACTGCAGAGATTTGAGCACAATTCCTGGGCAGACACTCCTTTGCAGTATAGAGGGAGTGCTGCACTGTCAAGGGATGCCAGGCTGAATTCTTCAACGACTATAAGAGGCAGGCCTGGAGGCAGATGGGCCCACCATTCCACTGTGTTTCTTTGGTTGAAAAATGTGCTGGGACATTCCCAAGTTGTGAGTGGCGTTTTCCTTTTTTTTACCTCCTTTCAAACAGTGACTCGGGCAAGCAAGGACCCAATGGCTAAGGGGAAGGATGAGGTGAGGAGAAGATGAGCTAAAGGGACAATGATCACAGTATGAGACAGCTGGCTGGTTCCTGTTGCTGTCTGAAGAAAATTAATAGCTAATTCAACATAATTAAAACGGCGTTACTGTATCATCACTTCCGTGTGCAGTCAATGTTTTGCTATCAATCTGCCAAGGAAAGAGCAAAGTGTCAAAAAGTCGCACATTTGTCATTGCTGGACTGTTGACAAATGGCAAAATAATATCAATAATGCCACATCCTTTCACTAAGATGCCTGTAAAGCACAGAGAAAGAAATCCCTGGCCAGTTGCTGCTTCACTGCCTTTTCTCGCTGATTATCTCCTCTCATCTCTTAAAGCTGGCAGTCTGGATCCTCTATGTTTGTGTGACTTCCCCCCACCCAACTCCCCAGTTCCCCAGGATGGGTTGGAATAGATCTGGAGGAATGGCAGATCCCCATCCACTTTCCTGCCTCCATTTCCCATTGCCTAAACTCTGAAATCTCCCAAGGCTCGACCATTTGCCTCTTTTTCGTCTATGTGTGACCATAAACAAAGAACAAAGAAAATTACAGCACAGGAACAGGCCTTTCAGCCCTCCAAGCCTGCACCAACCATGCTGCCTGACTTAACTAAAACCCCCTACCCTTTCGGGGACCATATCCCTCTATTCCCATCCTGTTCATGTATTTGCCAAGACACCTCTTAAAAATCACTACTGTATCTGCTTCCAATACCTCCCCAGCAGCAAGTTCAAGGCATCCACCACCCTCTGTGTACAAAATCTGCCTTGTACATCTCCTTTAAACCTTGCCCCTCACACCTTAAACCTGTGCCCCCTAGTAATTGACTCTTCCATCCTAGGAAAAAGCTTCTGACCATGCCACTGCTATCAGGTCGCCCCTCAACCTCTGTCATTTCAGTGAGAACAAATCAAGTTTCTCCAACCTCTCCTCACAGCTAATGCCCTCCATACCAGGCAACATCCTGGTAAATCTTTTCTGTACCCTCTCCAAAGCCTCCACAACCTTCTCGTAGTGTGGCGACCTGAATTGAATGCTATATTAGTTTTTTGAGGAGGTGACCAAAGAGGTGGATGAAGATGAGGGTAAAGCAGTTGATGTGGTGTATATCAATTCCAGTAAAGCCTTTGATAAGGTTCCCCACGGTAAGCTATTGCAGAAAATACAGACGCATGGGATTGAGCGTGATTTAGCGGTTTGGATCAGGAATTGGCTAGCTGTAAGAAGACAGAGGGTGGTGGTTGATGGGAAATGTTCATCCTGGAGTTCAGTTACTAGTGGTATACTGCAAGGATCTGTTTTGGGGCCACTGCTGTTTGTCATTTTTATAAATGACCTGGATTAGGGCATAGAAGGATGGGTTAGTAAATTTGCGGATGATACTAAAGTCGGTGGAGTTGTGGACAGTGTGGAAGGTTGTTGCAGGTTACAGAGGGACATAGATAAGCTGCAGCTGGGCTGAGAGGTGGAAAATGGAGTTTAATGCAGAAAATTGTGAGGTGATTCACTATGGAAGGAGTAACAGGATTACAGAGTACTGGGCTAATGGTAAGATACTTGGTAGTGTGGATGAGCAGAGAGATCTCGGTGTCCATGTGCATAGATCCCTGAAAGTTGACACTCAGGTTGACAGGGTTGTTAAGAAGGCGTACGGAGTGTTAGCTTTTATTGGTCGAGGGATTGAGTTTCGGAGCCAGGAGGTCATGTTGCAGCTGTACAAAACTCTAGTGCGGCCGCACTTGGAGTATTGCGTACAGTTCTGGTCGCCGCATTATTGGAAGGATGTGGAAGAATTGGAAAGGATGCAGAGGAGATTTACTAGGATGTTGCCTGGTGTGGTGGGAAGGTCTTATGAGGAAAGGCTGAGGGACTTGAGGTTGTTTTTGTTAGAGAGAAGAAGGTTAAGAGGTGACTTAATGGAGGCATATAAGATGATCAGAGGATTAGATAGGGTGGATAGTGAGAGCCTTTTTCCTCGGATGGTGATGGCTAGCATGAGGGGACATAGCTTTAAATTGATGGGTGAGAGATATAGGACAGATGTTAGAGGTAGGTTCTTTACTCAGAGAGTAGTAAGGGCGTGGAATGCCCTGCCTGCAGCAGTAGTGGACTCGTCAACATTAAGAGCATTCAAATGGTTATTGGATAAACATATGGATGATATTGGAATAGTGTAGGTTAGAGGGGCTTTAGATTGATTTCACTGGTCGGCGCAACATCGAGGGCCGAAGGGCCTGTACTGCGCTGTAATGTTCTATGTTCTATGTTCTGTCTTTGTCCCATCCGCTATGATCCTCATGGTGGGCGGGACAGGAAAATTAAGCCCTGAGTTTCACTGTCTATTCAATGGCAAGGGCCTATAAACTGAACGTTCGCACAAGGCCTCTGCAAGGCAAACAAGGCCCTACTTAGTGCACTGGTTCCCCTAGGGACAGAAAATACCAGAATATTGGGCGGTTGAAACTGTCTCTGTGAAGAAACCCACTAGTAAATCTTGTACTGAAGCTTCTCCTCAAGAACTACTCCACAGTCAGGTGTCAGGGGACACAGCTCTTCATTCAGTCTACTCGCTCCACACTCCAAACGTCGACTGCCCACTCTGGGAGGATCCTAACAGCTCACCCCACACCTGAGATCACATGACCCATTCCCTTAAAGAGGCTGTGCCCCAACATACACAGTGCCACCCAATTTTCCTCTCTTCAGATTGAGGCAGGCTTGTGATGTCACCGCTTCTCTTGACCAGACAGACAACTCAACCATGAAACTGGCAATTCCGCTGCCACATCTGGATTCTAGTGCTTGCCACCTCGTGCAGGTTTCCGGAGGTGCCCGAAAGATGGTGAAGTGGAAGGCTGCACTCTACAATATTCTGCCAGTACCTCAGAGAATACTCTTACCAACCCCTATAATCATGCCATTGAAACTTTTTGAGCCACTGAGCCATGTGGGATTTCTATTACATTTACAGCACTGTTAAGAACCCCATTGATGTTAAATATTCTTAACTCTATGAGCTAAATCCAGCAGAAAGTGACAGGTTATTTGTCCACGTTTGGGAAGATTGTCTTCAGTTTCAGCGAAGGTGACACCTTCTTGGTTCAAGTTTTGGAGCTTAACCGGCTGCCTGTTTAACACTAACTAGTTCCTGGGAAACTTTCTGTAGCTGGGTGTGATGGTAGCTGCTGCTACTGTGTTATTGTGCTATGGATATATCATTCTTTCCCTTTGATGTTACCCACCCAGTGGACCGGGCTTTTAGCGTATAAGTGTCAATTTCTTTATCGCTCCCCTTCGAAGTCACATCTTCTCTACCCCATTGTTTTTCCCCTAGTCACATGGTAAACACTTGCTTTCCTCACAATATGCTAATTTGCATGAAATCTATTCAGACAGTTGTCCTTGTCAATTCTCCTCCTTTATTTTACTAGTACCAGAGGGCACAACCTCAGGCTAAAGGGACGATCCTTTAAAACAGAGATGAGGAGGAATTTCTTCAGCCAGGGAGTGGTGAATCTGTGGAACTCTTTGCCGCAGAAGGCTGTGGAGGCCAGGTCATTGAGTGTCTTTAAGACAGAGATAGATAGGTTCTTGATTAATAAGGGGATCAGGGGTTATGGGGAAAAGGCAGGAGAATGGGGATGAAAGAAATATCAGCCATGATTGAATGGCGGAGCAGACTCGATGGGCCGAGTGGCCTAATTATGCTCCTAATTATGCTCCCGGCTCGGGTCACTGTCTGTGTGGAGTTTGCACATTCTTCTCATGTCTGCGTGGGTTTCCTCCGGGTGCTCCGGTTTCCTCCCACAGTCCAAAGATGTGCGGGTTAGGTTGATTGGCCAGGTTAAAAATTGCCCCTTAGAGTTCTGAGATGCGTGGATTAGCGGGTAAATATGTGGGGGTAGGGCCTGGGTGGGATTGTGGTCGGTGCAGACTCGATGGGCCGAATGGCCTCCTTCTGCACTGTAGGGTTTCTATGATTTCTATGATGTCTTATGGTCTTATTTTAATCCCACTTTCATTTTTTAATCTTAACCTTTCCCATCACCGAAACAGGTCAATAGATTTATTCTGTGCTGGTGTTCTTGCTTCACGCAAATACATCCAACCCTATCAGCGTCTCCTTTTTCTTTCTCCTTTGCACTTATTTAGCTTTCCTTTAACTGTACCAATGCTCGCTTGGTATTACAGAGCTCGAACTTTGCTGAACAGAAAGACATTGCCAAAGTTTTATGTCTTCTGCTCAACAGGATAGGCGCAAGAACAAATTTCAAATGAGCACAGCAGCATGTTAGTTTATTCATTCCATTTGAAATTTTTTATTCTCGCATTTGTCCTGATGAGTGAAAGACGTGAGGCCTGGATGACAATTCGCCCTTTTCAGCAATTTATCTATTCTTTTAGCCTCAACTGTTCTTTGCGGTACAAAATCAGAAAATGCTGGAAAATCTCAGCAGGTCTGATAGCATCTGTGGAGAGAGAATAGAGCCAACGGTTTGACGCTTCGTCAGAGCTCCATTCCTCCAGAACAACTTTGAGTCTGTTGACTAAACCAAGGGCAGAAAATTAACTGGTGGAACTTTCCAGCCTTCTCCACACATATCCAAACAAAACAAACTGACTCACAAAAGTCAAGTCACGCAGTGTGTGGAATGAGGAAATCACGGACACGTGGTCTTTCTCCCTAAAAGGAGTCGGCCATTTTATGTGGCCAACATTGTTGGAAAAGCTTTCCTTCAGCAGGAGTCAGCTCTCTGATCCAATTATGGTTCCTCGTGATACCAGAGTGCGAAGCTGAATCATGACCAGTTTGCACCAACTCTGACACCTTCTAATTAGAAAACACAGTTCCTGAATTAGGCCTAATTGACCATAAGAAAAAGCATCCGTGTCGTGTAGAATCGAACAAACTCCCGCTCACAAGTCAGTTTGTATTAAACAAACAACGCAAAGTCAACTTCATTACACTGCTGGGTGTCATTCCAATTAGTGCGGCATGGTGGCACAATGGTTAGCACTGCTGCCTCACAGCACCAGGGATCCGGGTTCGATTCTGGCCTCAGGTGCGGAGTCTGCATGTTCTCCCCGTGTCTGCGTGGGTTTCGCAGAGTCCATAGAATCCCGAAGATGCAGAAGGAGGCTGTTCGGCCCATTGAGTCTGCACCGACAACAATCCAGCCCAGGCCCTATCCCCGTAACTCCGCATATTTACCCTGCTAGTCCCTGGACACGAAGGGACAATTTAGCATGGCCAATCCATCTAACCTGCACATCTTTGGAATGTGGGAGAAAACAGGAGCACCTGGTGGAAACCCATGTAGACAAAGAACAAAGAACAAAGAACAATACAGCACAGGAACAGGCCCTTCGGCCCTCCAAGCCCGCGCCGCTCCCCGGTCCAGGATTGAATCCTGATTCCAGGATCCCCGCCCAATTTTCCAGCCTATCTACATACCAATATCCTATCCACCGAGCTGTCCCTCACAGCTACGATGCTTTGTTCATTACAACCTATTAACTCACCCCCACCCCCCCATTCCAGACCATGTGATCTCCAGGGAGAGGCGAAAACCCAGAGTGAAAAACCCCAGGGCCAATATGAGGAAAATAAAAATCTGGGAAATTCCTCTCCGACCCCCTGAGGCGATCGAAACGAGTCCAGGAGATCACAATGGCCCTGATCGGAAAATGCTTCCCAACCCGTCATTTCCACTTCCACGAACACCATATGAATTCCCTGCCCCCGAGACAGGTTCCCAACTATCCGCAGTCTCGCTCTGTACTGGCACCAGCAAGATGATCATAGAATGAAGCCTTGAAACGAGAAACCAGGAACAATTAGCCCGCGCCGCTCCCTGGTCCAAACTAGACCACTCTTTTGTATCCCTCCATTCCCACTCCGTTCATATAGCTGTCTAGATAAGTCTTAAACGTTCCCAGTGTGTCCGCCTCCACCACCTTGCCCGGCAACACATTCCAGGCCCCCACGACCCTCTGTGTGAAATATGTCCTTCTGATGTCTGTGTTAAACCTCCCCCCCCTTCACCTTGAACCTATGACCCCTCGTGAACGTCACCACCGACCCGGGGAAAAGCTTCCCACCGTTCACCCTATCTATGCCTTTCATAATTTTATACACCTCTATTAAGTCTCCCCTCATCCTCCGTCTTTCCAAGGAGAACAACCCCAGTTTCCCCAATCTCTCCTCATAACCAAGCCCCTCCATACCAGGCAACATCCTGGTAAACCTCCTCTGTACTCTCTCCAAAGCCTCCACGTCCTTCTGGTAGTGTGGCGACCAGAACTGGACGCAGTATTCCAAATGCGGCCGAACCAACGTTCTATACATCTGCAACATCAGACCCCAACTTTTATACTCTATGCCCCGTCCTATAAAGGCAAGCATGCCATATGCCTTCTTCACCACCTTCTCCACCTGTGACGTCACCTTCAATGATCTGTGGACTTGCACACCCAGGTCCCTCTGCGTCTCTACACCCTTTATGGTTCTTCCATTTATCGTGTAGCTCCTCCCTACATTATTCCCACCAAAATGCATCACTTCGCATTTATCAGGATTGAACTCCATCTGCCATTTCCTTGCCCAAATTTCCAGCCTATCTATATCCTTCTGTAGCCTCTGACAATGTTCCTCACTATCTGCAAGTCCTGCCAGTTTTGTGTCGTCCGCAAACTTACTGATCACCCCAGTTACTCCTTCTTCCAGATCATTTATATAAATCACAAACAGCAGAGGTCCCAATACAGAGCCCTGCGGTACACCACTAGTCACAGGCCTCCAGCCGGAAAAAGACCCTTCCACTACCACCCTCTGTCTTCTATGACCAAGCCAGTTCTCCACCCATCTAGCCACCTCCCCCTTTATCCCATGAGATCCAACCTTTTTCACTAGCTTACCATGAGGGACTTTGTCAAACGCTTTACTAAAGTCCATATAGACAACATCCATGGCCCTTCCTTCGTCAACCATTTTGGTCACTTCTTCAAAAAACACCACCAGGTTAGTGAGGCATGACCTCCCTCTCACAAAACCATGTTGACTATCATTAATGAGTTTATTCCTTTCTAAATGCGCATACATCCTATCTTTAAGAATCTTCTCCAACAACTTCCCCACCACGGACGTCAAGCTCACCGGCCTATAATTACCCGGGTTATCCTTCCTACCCTTCTTAAATAACGGGACCACATTGGCTATCCTCCAATCCTCTGGGACCTCACCTGCGTCCAGTGACGAGACAAAGATTTGCGTCAGAGGCCCAACGATTTCACCTCTCGTCTCCCTGAGCAGCCTTGGATAGATTCCATCAGGCCCTGGGGATTTGTCAGTCTTTATATTCTCTAACAATATACACATGGAAAGAACTGCTTACAGGAAAACATGGAAACACATGAAAAAAAAACACATAGACGTGGGGAGAATGTGCAAATTCCACACAGACAGTGACTTCAGTTTCCTCCGGGCGCTCTGGTTTCCTCCCACAGTCCAGAGATATGCAGGTGAGATGGATTGGCCATGCTAAATTGCCCCTTAGCGTCCAAAGCTGTGTAGGTTTAGGGGATTCGCAGGATAAATATACAGGATAAGGACCTGGGTAAAATGCTCTGTCAGAGAGTCGGTGCAGAATCAATGGGCCGAATAGCCTCCTTCTGCACTGTAGGGATTCTATAATATTCTAGTGTGAAGAATGCAGGACAATTGGCACGGAAATTGCAGAAAGCTATGAAAACCCTCCAGTTGTGAAAATGGGAGTCGGGTTCTATCACTGCTCTGGCTGATCGAGACCAGGGCCTTCCTCCTCTCCCTCTCTGTAATTAAAAAATCACAGCACTTTGCCGTGGCTCAGTGAATAATCAGCAAGCACCTGCCTTCGGGCGGTGAGCTGAAAAAGAAGCAGTTATAACCGGGGTCTAATATAAACTAGCATAAAGGGCAGCAAGGGGGAAGGATTCTGAAGAGTGTTCAGCAGGGTTTTCTAGATCAGTGTGATTCTGATCCAACCAGACAAAGGCAGTGATGGTCAGCATGCACCAGTTGGACCAAAGGGCCTGTTTCCGTGCTGTATTGTTCTATGACTCTATGACCTGAAATCCTGTACATCTGCTCAAGGTAGAGTGAAAGATGTGCTGTTTTATAGTGATGGGGTGCTATGCCATTGAAGGATCAATATGTTGTTCTGCTACTGAAGTGTGGTGGTAACTTAGTGATGATGTGGAGATGCCGGCGTTGGACTGGGGTAAGCACAGTAAGAAGTCTCACAACACCAGGTTAAAGTCCAACAGGTTTATTTGGTAGCAAATACCATAAGCTTTCGGAGCAGAGCTCCTTCGTCAGATGGAGTGGATATCAGATATCCACTCCATCTGACGAAGGAGCTCTGCTCCGAAAGCTTATGGTATTTGCTACCAAATAAACCTGTTGGACTTTAACCTGGTGTTGTGAGACTTCTTACTGTAACTTAGTGAGACAGAGTTATTGAGGGTGACTGTGGTGACTGTCATTTTAAGGGCAACACAGCAGAATAAGGGTCAGCTGATTTGGGTGACCAATTGGGATGCAGAGTGGGTAATCACCCGAGGGGGTGGAGTTCTCTCTTCAGGAGACGTATCAGGAACTAGGTGCAGCCGTGTGTCTGCTGTACGGTTCTTGTTAATAAACCTCGTTGTGTTTCTAATGAAGTGTGTGAAAGTTGCAGTGACATTCCTGATATACAGTCTCCAGGTGTAATCTTTATCAACACAGGGTCTTAGAATGTGTCAGTATGGACAGGAGGTCTCAGCAGTGTGTGTCTATATCTGGGGACAGGGATTCAAATCCCACCACAGCTGATGGAATTTGAATTCAATAAAAATAATCTGGAATTAAGCATCTACTGATGACCATGAAACCATTGTCGATTGTCGGGAAAACCCATCTGGTTCACTAATGTTCTATCGGGAAGGAAATCTGCCGTCCTTACCTGGTCTGCCCTACATGTGACTCCAGACCCACAGCAATGTGGTTGACTCTCAACTACCCTCTGAACAAGGGCAACCAGGGATTGGCAATAAATGCTGGCCCAGCCAGTGACGCCCATGTCCCATGAATGAATAAGAAAAAGTGGAGCGTGTCAGTACGGACACAGGAACCCTGGTTGTGTGTCAGTATGGGCAAAAGATCACTGGCTATGTATGTCAGTTTGAACACAGAGTCCCTGGCTATGTATGCCAATTTGGACACAGGGTCCCGGGGTATGTGTGTCAGTTTGGACACAGGGTCCCTGGCTATGTGAGTCCTGAGAGTCTATCAGTTAGATGCTAGGGTCTGGAAGCATATCAGTATGGCTTGGAGTCCTGGGTGTGTATCAGTGTGGACACAGAGTCCGGGTAGTGTGTCGGTATGGATGGGGGGTCCCAGGAGTGTGTCAGAATGGACACAGACTGTGTCAGTGTGGATACAGAGTCCAGGTAGTATGTCGGTATGGACGGGAGGGATCCCGGGAGTGTGTCAGAATGGACACAGAGTTCTGGGAGTGTGTCATTAGTGCTGGGGTCCTGAGAGTGTATCAGTGTGGACACAGTATCTCAGGCCAAAAGAGAAAATGACCCAGTATCTCAGGGGTGTGTTGGGAGGGATTCTGTGATTCTATACCTGTTCAACTAGGTACAAGGTACCTCCTTCACAGTCAGAAAGCCCCAAAAGTCAAACACAGGTTCATTGAAGAGACTCAGCCGAGGGCGCATTTGTAATTAATGCATCCTGATGACAGGGGAATTAACCTTGGGTCTGGGAGATCTCAGTATCCCCTCATCTCAGACCGGAAGCACTGGGACTAATAAATGAGACCTCTGTTAAACTTGCACGTGTTCAGAATAATGATCACAGCAGCACCACTCGAGAACTCAGCGTGAATGAGGCCACTCATTTTGGTTGGAGCTTTGGGTTCAGTCAGTTACTGAACCATGAGAGGGCAGAGCTGGAGGAAGCACAGATACATAGGGAGCTAGCAGATTTAAAGACTGGAGTTTGCCCTTCATTGTCTCCCTGATACACACTTAATCCTGATACAAGTGTAATAGCTCCACGGAGGCGAAAGTCCCGTCATCAAGTAACTTTATTTACACCACACAGCCAGCTCTCCAGTTGCTCCCTGCTGAATGCAGGCTGGGAGTCTGACACACCTGCTTTAAATAGGGAGCATGAGGTTCCCTGATTTAATCACCAATTAGGACTCATCAGTTATCTCTTTTAAGGTACCAACCAAATAAACTAACTCAAATTAACTTCAGGACAAGTTAAAAGGGGCAGTTCCCCAAAAGGAGGGGGAACAGCACGAACAAAAAATCAAATCACAAAGGAAACTTAAAACATTAAATCAAAAGGTGATTATCAAGGCCGATAATACACCCCAGCCCCT
This sequence comes from Mustelus asterias, assembly GCF_964213995.1. Taxonomy (NCBI): domain Eukaryota; kingdom Metazoa; phylum Chordata; class Chondrichthyes; order Carcharhiniformes; family Triakidae; genus Mustelus; species Mustelus asterias. Next base: position 184,425,919 of record NC_135801.1, on the reverse strand, counting down.
ACGGCGCCCAGCGGACAAAAAGGACTCATCAGGTAATTCATGCTCTGGCAAGCCAACCTCATTGCCTGGCTGAAACCTATAAAATAATGAGGGGCATAGACAAGGTAGATAGTCAATATCTTTTCCCAAAGGTAGGGGAGTCTAAAACTAGAGGGCATAGGTTTAAGATGAAAGGGGAGAGATACAAAAGTGTCCAGAGGGGCAATTTTTTCACACAGAGGGTGGTGAGTGTCTGGAACAAGCTGCCAGGGGTAGGAGTAGAGGCGGGTACAATTTTATCTTTTAAAAAGCATTTAGATAGTTACATGGGTACAATGGGTATAGAGGGATATGGGCCAAATGCGGGCAATTGGGATTAGCTTAGGGGTTTTTTAAAAAAAGGCGGCACGGACAGGTTGGGCCGAAGGGCCTGTTTCCATGCTGTAAACCTCTATGACTCTATGACTCTCAGTCATCACAACAAGCTAATTACCAGGGCTAAAAGAAATCACCCAATTTTGGGCATCAGTGGGCAGAATTCTCCCAAAAAAGTGTCAAATTCGCACGATAACTGGAGTAACTCACACTGGTTTTTTCAGTGGGAGTTCAGAGAAGAATCTCCCACACTTTGTGCACTGCATGAGGCCACCAGCAAAATATCATTAAATTTCAGGGGCCTGTTCCCACTGGAGAGTCTGAAATCAGCGCTGAGCCGGCTACTGTGCATGCGCTAATCTGTTAATGCTGAGATCAGAGCTGTGTGTAGTGGCTCCGCTGGCCTCCCGATTGCTGGCCAGCCCCACGACCCCTGTAACGCTGGCCATGTGTCTCCTCCCTCCCCACGGCCTGATCGCTGACTCCCCCTGCCTTCCTGGGCCCAGCCCTGACCCTCCTCCGGCCCACCCTGATCTCTCCAGCCACACCCCCCCAATTCCTCCATCGCGACAGTTAACCCCCCGCAGTGCCAACCCCCCCAACAGGCTGTCCCCCACCCCCCCTCGCCCCCCAGCCCTTCCTGATCGCTGGCCTCCTTCCTTTCCCTACTGATCGCTATGCAGAGTGGCAGCAGGATCCACCACCCCAACAATTCCCCCCTGGGCCCTGTCCCTTAGGTCCCCAATAGGCCCCACCCCCTTGGGGCTGCCCGATGCCCGGTGGGCAGTGCCAAGGTGCCCCCTAGACATTGATACTTTGCCCATTTGGGCAGTGCCAGGGGGGCATGGGCTGGCACTGCCAAGGTGCCCATGCCCAGGGGGCACCACCTCTGCTGCCTGACCCCTTTGGAGGCCCCAATTGCCCCCCCTCTTCACTCCAGCGGGATCGGGCCACTATTTTCCCGAAAGTGTAATCCCCGCTGGAGTGAAATACTCCTGGCGGGGTGGGAAAGGCTAGCGAGCCCGGAGAATTCAGTCCTGGGCTCGCTAATCACATTTAAATTATAGAGAAATTATTATTTAAATAATTTCTGCATCTCCCTGTCAAGTTCCAGATTGGAGCAGATGCTGCTGGAAATCTGATGCTGGGAGTTGCAATGTTCACGCGAACCCTGCGAATCGGCCAAAGCGAGATTCTCCCGGCCTGCCGCACTAAACAAATTAGCGCAGCGGGATGGGAGAATCGCGGCCACCGGGTGTCTGTCTCCTCAATCTTTTCAATCCATTCATTGTAATGTATTCCTGACCACACAGCTGCCCGTGCCCCTGACTTGCAAAGCACATTTGTTCCGGAGTTACTTGCTGTGGTGACCAGATTAGTGGCACAGTGGTTAGCACGGCTGCCTCACAGCACCAGGGACCCGGGTTCAATTCCCGGCTTGGGTCACTGCCTGTGTGGAGTTTGCACGTTCTCCCCATGTCTGCGTGGGTTTCCTCCGGGTGCTCCGGTTTCCTCCCACAATCTGAAAGATGTGCTGGTTAGGTGCATTGGCCATGCTAAACTCTCCCTCAGTGTACCCGAACAGGCGCCGGGGTGTGGCGACTGGGGGATTTTCACAGTGACTTCATTGCAGTGTCAATGTAAGCCTACTTGTGACACTTAAAAAATAAAACTTAAACTATATAAATGTGAATTTATTTTTCTTTATTTCTCTTTGAAGTCACATGCCTTCAATGTAAAAGTTCCTCAATTACTCATGGCCATTCTATATCACTTTGAAGAGAGGTGGCCAGATCTACCTGTTGGGAAACACAGGCACTCAGCCTTTCCCTCCAAAATGTTGACTGTATCGATCTCAGCTTGTTGCCAGACCAATTGACCCTATGATCCACTAAACAGCTGAGTTTTGGCTTGGACTCTCCATGCTCAGTAACAACTTGTTTCGTTGCATCTTCCCCGCTGTTCCTTTCTACCTTCGTACTTCCAGCTAAGCGTCTTTGTATATATATATTTTTAGAAGCTATCTAAGTTTAGGCTCTCTGAATCCCTGAGGCGAGGGGGCGGGGGGGTGGTGCGGGGGTGGGTGGGGGAGGTGGTGTTCAGCCGTCAAAAGATTTCTGTGCCAATTTTCTTTTAACTCTCCTCAAATTGCACTTCAGTACTGAGTATTGAATAAAGCTTTTAAGAACTTAAAGTATTTTTCATTTCTGATCTGTGAATCCAGTCTTAAGTACATGGCAAAAGCCGTACCGTTCTTTGTTGGAGTGTTGTCTTTATGAGAGCGATGCCTCCCAGCTGTCACATTTACAATAAAGAATTCAGGGACTCTGTTGTCTGAGAATAAAATGTCTTTGCCGGGCTGCCAGAGCTCTCTCTATTTTGCAAACGTCTTTAACCAGAGGACCAACGGAGAATCTTAACTTAAGAGTAGAATAAATAGAAGCAGGGTTTGCCCTTTCATGCCAGACCTGCCATTCCTCAGGGTCATGGCCGATTTTCTACTCTTCCTATCTCCCTACCTCCCTTAGTACCACAAAAATCTATCGACCTCTGTCTTGAACAGACTCAATGGTTGAGCTTCCATAGATTTGGTTGGTTGAGGGAGGGCAGTGGGGTGGCGGGGTGGGGGGGGGGGGGGTGAGTTGAGGGGGAGGGGAGGGAGTGTGGAAATTTCCAAAGATCCACAAGTCTTTGAGTGGAGAAGTTTCTCCCTGTTTTGGTCCTAAATTATTCTCAGACTGTGACCCAATTGCGCTACAGCTGGGTAAAAATTTTCCCTGCCACCTTACCCTGTCAAACTCCTGGAAAATTTAATTTGTTTCATTCAGATCATGCCTTGCTCTTTTAATATGGGATATTAGTGTGGGATAATCTGCCCTTCAGATCAGATGCCAATCCGATGATATGTGATACGACAGTACGATATCTTTAAGAGAAATGTATTTATATCGTGTTTCTTAGGAGGGGTATGTTTAAAATTCAGCTCCATTTGCATGATGCCGATTTGTCTGCACCAGGCAGCTCACATGCTGAGAATGCAGCCTAATAATTGACCTTAGCTAATGGGGTGTTTGTTTCAATCTGAGTAAATACATTTTGCTCATTTTGGTTTTTCCCCTGGGGTTTTATTAGATTGACTGACAAGAGACAGTCATGTGTTAATGGGAGGAGCTCAGCTTACAGGGAAAAGCAAGCTGTTTCTGCTTCGTTCTTAATGGAGCAAGAGATGTCTCTGGAGGCTGCTGTTTGGAACTGTCAGAAGACAGGTCTCTCTCTCGCTCTCTCGAGAAGTATTCAAAGGCTCAAGGCTGTTAGCAAGTAAACACATGTAAGCCCGTGTGTTGCTAACTGATTTTGAAGAGGTGCTTGAGTCTATAAGAGGAATATTGCTTAAAGATAAATTAGCAGTTAAGAATTGTATCTTGTCATGTTTAAGTATTTCAACTGATAAAGTTAAGGTCATTTGTTCATTTTAATTAAACTATTGTTAAATAAAGTTTGTTTTGCTAAAAGCTTCCTAGTGTGTCAAAAGAATCATACCTGGATTGAAACACGTTATCCTCACACTAACGCCAAAATAGAAAAATTGTTGAGCTCTGGTCAGGCTTTGTGACATACTTTTGGATTTCAGCGCTGGTACTCGAACAATGGGCCAATATTTATCCCTCAGTGAACACTATCAAAATTGATTATCTGGCCATTTATAAAATCTATTCTTTCATAGGATGTTTGTGTCTCTGGCAAAGCCAGCATTTATTGCCCATCCCTAACTGTCCATGAACTGAGTGGCATGCTGGGCCATTTCAGAGGGATGGTTAAGAGTTAACCGCTTTGCTGTGGGGTCTGGAGTCACATGTAGGTCAGGTAATGACGGTGGATTTCCTTCCCTAAAGAACATGGTAAAACCAAGTGTGTTTTAAACAGTTGGTGATGCTTTTGTGTTTGACATTACTGAGACTATCTTTCACTTTCAGGCTTTATTTCATTAACTGAATTTGATTTCTACCAGTTCTTAGAACATAGAACATAGAAAGCCACAGCACAAACAGGCCCTTCGGCCCACAAGTTGCGCTGATCATATCCCTACCTCTAGGCCTATCTATAGCCCTCAATCCCATTAAATCCCATGTACTCATCCAGAAGTCTCTTAAAAGACCCCAACGAGTTTGCCTCCACCACCACCGACGTCAGCCGATTCCACTCACCCACCACCCTCTGAGTGAAAAACTTACCCCTGACATCTCCTCTGTACCTACCCCCCAGCACCTTAAACCTGTGTCCTCTCGTAGCAACCATTTCAGCCCTTGGAAATAGCCTCTGAGAGTCTACCCTATCCAGACCTCTCAACATCTTGTAAACCTCTATCAGGTCACCTCTCATCCTTCGTCTCTCCAGGGAGAAGAGACCAAGCTCCCTCAACCTATCCTCATAAGGCATGCCCCCCAATCCAGGCAACATCCTTGTAAATCTCCTCTGCACCCTTTCAATGGCTTCAACATCTTTCCTGTAATGAGGTGACCAGAACTGCGCGCAGTACTCCAAGTGGGGTCTAACCAGGGTCCTATAAAGCTGCAGCATTATCTCCCGACTCCTAAACTCAATCCCTCGATTAATGAAGGCTAGTACGCCGTACGCCTTCTTGACCGCATCCTCCACCTGCGAGGCCGATTTAAGAGTCCTATGGACCCGGACCCCAAGGTCCTTCTGATCCTCTACACTGCTAAGAATGGTACCCTTCATATTATACTGCTGCTTCATCCCATTGGATCTGCCAAAATGGATCACTACACACTTATCCGGGTTGAAGTCCATCTGCCACTTCTCCGCCCAGTCTTGCATTCTATCTATGTCTCGCTGCAACTTCTGACATCCCTCCAAACTATCCACAACACCACCTACCTTGGTGTCGTCAGCAAACTTACCAACCCATCCCTCCACTTCCTCATCCAGGTCTTGTGATGGGATTTGAAACTGCATCCTCAGAGCTTTAAGCCTGGGTCTCTGGGTTGCTAGCTACATCACTGCCCTCATCTCTCTGCTATTGCATTGCTGTTTGTGGAACCGAGTTGTACACAGGCTGGATACTGGTTCCTACATCACACCCATGATATGGGGAGGTGACGACCTAGTGGTATTATCACCCGCAAATTAATCCAGAAACTCAACTAATGTTCTGGGTACCGCGTTCGAATCCTGCCACAGCAGCTGGTGGAATTTGATTTCAATAAAAAATATCTGGAATTAAGAATCTACCGCTGATCTTGAAACCATTGTCGATTGTCAGAAAAATCCATCTGGTTCACTAATGTTCTTTAGGGAAGGAAATCAGCCATCCTTAGCTGGTCTGGCCTACATGAAACTCCAGAGCCACAGCAATGTGGTTAATTCTCAATTGCCCTCTCAAGGGCAGCTAAGGATGGGCAATAAATGCTGGACAACCAGAAACGCCCATGTCCCAAAGTTAAAAAAAAATCTACACTTCCAAAAATATGTACTTGGCTGTCCTTAGGTTGTGAAAGCTGGGAAATCTGTACAAGTTCTACTTAAATTCTTTCTCTCCTACTTTCAAAGGGATAAAAAGATTATGGATGATGATTTTCTGCCCAGCAATCTGGTTTCCGTAAGGACCACCATAAGCATATGCTCCAGGGATTAAATATGAGATTTACTGCTCCACACCAGAAATTGTAGAGTGTACGGCAACCAACTCGTCTAAAATTAATTAAATTAATCTTAGAGTATTGTACAACTATAATGTCCTTTACGGAAGGAAATCTGCCGTCCTTTCCTGGTCAGGCCTACATGTGACTCCAGAGCCACAGCAATGTGGTTGACTCTCAGCTACTTTCTGAAATGGCCTAGCAAGCCGCTCAGTTCAAGGCGACTAGGGATGGGCAATAAATGCTGGCCAGCCAGCAATGGGGGGTAGCATTGAGGCAATATATATCTGGAGGAGAAAGGTCACAATCTCAAATTGCCAAACTCAATGTTGAGTCACGGAGGCTGCAACATGCCCAACCAGAAGATGAGATGCTGCTCCTCCAGCATTGCAACAAGCCAAAGAATATTAAATTTAAACTCAACAACATTTGAAATCCCTCAAACCTTTGGCCAATTTTGAGTAAAGTATCTAGAAATACCAACACAACCCAAGGGAAACAAATTTCCATCACAGAATCTGAAGGCTAGAGCAGAAAGTGACATTGTGATACTGAGGGGCCTGATAACTCTGGACTATTGGCATCTGCTATGCAGTTACCCAAAGGTTTGAGAGATGGTACTTACCCAACACTCCTCCAGCAGTTGAATCCCACTTGATGTTAAAAGAGATTGCTTGATAAGTTTGGAGGAAAATTGGTGAGAGCTTTGGTGATATTAATAGAGCTTTTATTTTTCATTCTTCATTCTTGGGACATGGGCTGCAGTCTATTGCTGAGCAGATGCTGCTTGATAGCACTGTCGATGACCCTTTCCATTACTTTACTGATGATTGAGGGTAGACTGATTGGGTGGTAATTAGCCAGGTTGGATTTGTCCTGCTTTTTGTGTACAGGACATACCTGGGCAATTTTCCACATTGTTGGGTAGATGCCAGTGTTGTAACTGTATTGGAAGAGCTTGGCTAGGGGAGCAGCAAGTTCTGGAGCACAAGTCTTCAGTACTATTGTCAGAATGTTATCAGGGCCCATTGCCTTTGCAGTGTCTTGCTACCACATGGAGTGAATCGAATTGGCTGGAGACTGGCATCGGAGATGCTGGGGACCACTGGAGGAGGCCGAGATGGATCATCCACTTCGCACTTCAGGCTGAAGATTGCTGCGAATACTTCAGCCTTATCGTTTGCACTGATGTGCTGGGCTCCTCCATCATTGAGGATGGGGATATTTCTGGAGCCTCCTCCTCCAGTGAGTTGTTTAATTGTCCACCACCATTCACGACTGTATGGAAGCACTGTAGATCTTAGATCTGACCCATTGGTTGTGGGATCACTTAGCTCTGTCTATCACTTGCTGTTTTTGCCATTTGGCATGCAAGTAGCCCTGTTTGGTAGCTTCACCAGGTTGATACCTCATTATTTGGTATGCCTGGTGCTGCTCCTGGCATGCCGCCGTCTTTCCATTGAACCAGGGTTGATCTCCTGGCTTGATGTTAGTGGTTGAGTGGGGGATATGCTGGGCCATGAAGTTTCAGATTGTGCTGGAGTACAGTTCCGCTGCTGTTGATGGCCCACAGCGCCTCATGGATGCCCAGTCTTGAGTTGCTAGATCGGTTCGAAGTCTGTCCCATTTAGCACGATGATAGTGTCACACAACACGATGGAGGTTATTCTCAATGTGAAGGCGGGACTTTGTCTCCACAAGGACTGTGTGGTGGTCACTCTTACTGATACCATCATGGGCAGATGTATCTGCAGCCGGCAGATTGGTAAGGATGAGGTCAAATATGTTATTTCCTCTTGTTGGTTCCTTCACCATCTGCTGCAGACCCAGTTTAGCAGTTATATCCTTTAGGACCCGACCAGCTCAATCAGTAGTGCTGCTGCCGAGCCACTCTTGGTGGTGGACATTGCAATCCCTCATCTAGAGTACATTTTGTGCCCTTGCCACCCTCAGTGCTTCCTCCAAGTGTTGTTCAACATGGAGGAATACTGATTCATCCTGAAGGAGGAGGGTATGTGGTAACCAGGAAGAGGTTTCCTTGCCCATGTTTAACCTGAAGAAATGAGACTTCATGGGATCCAGAGTCGATGCTAGGGACTCCCAGGGTAACTCCCTCCAGACTGTATACCACTGTGCAGCCACCTCTGCTGGGTCTGTCCTGCTGGTGGGACAGGACATATCCACGGATGGTAATGGTGGTGTCTGGGGTGTTATCTGTAAGGTATAATTCCATGAGAATGACTATATCAGGCTGTTGCTTGACTAGTCTGTGAGACAGTTCTCCCAATTTTGGCACTAGCCCCCAGATGTTGGTAAGGAGGACTTTTCAGGTTCGACAGGGCTGCTTGTTTTGCCGTTGTCTTTTCCGGTGCCTAGGTTGATGCCAGGTGGTCCATTCGGTTACATTTCTTTGTTGGGACTTTGTAACAATTGATACAACTGAGTGGCTTGCTAGGCCATTTCAGAGGGCAGTTGAGACTCAACACATTACTGTGGCTCTGGAGTCACATGTCGGCCAGGCCAGGTAAGGACGGCAGATTTCCTTCAGATGAGTGTTTCTGACAATCAACAATGGTTTCATGGTCATCAGTAGATTCTTAATTCCAGATATTTTTATTGAATTCAAATTTTACCATCTGCCGTGGCGGGATTCGAACCTGGGTCCCCAGAGCATTATCTGGGTTTCTGCAGTTGCAGTTTCTACATTCTCCCTCCTTTCAGTGCTGACGAAGAGTCTACGGACTTGAAACGTCAACTCTGTTCCTCTCCTGATAGAGGATGGCAGACCTGCTGAGATTTTCTGTTGTCCTCTGTTCTTGTTTCAGATTCTAGTATCCGCAGTATTTTGCTCATTTCAATATCTGTGATATTTTGTGTTGCTTTAGAAAGCATCATGTTGGCCTCATTCACAACACCGAACACTCCCTCGGACTGAACTACTTTAGAAGAGTGAGGGGTGATTTGATTAAAGTATATAAGATCGTGAACGTATTTGACAAGTTAAAGTTTAAAAGCAAAATACTGCAGATGCTGGAATTTGAAACAAAAACAGAAAATGCTGGAAAATCGCAGCAGGTCTGACAGCATCTGGGAGGAGAGAAAAGAGCCTAATTACCACTTCTATATATATCAAAGAATATCTTTTGTGCATGGGGAGGGGACGGCCCAGTGGTATTATCGCTAGACTATGAATCCAGAAACTAGTTATACACAGACTGGATGTGGTTCCTACATCACACCAGTGCCATAGGGAGACAATGGCCTAGTGGTATTATTGCTCGACTATTAATCCAGAAACTCAGCTAATGTTCTGGGGGGACCTGGGTTCAAATCCCACCATGGTAGACGGTGGAATTAAAAAAAAATCTATAATGAAAAGTCTGCTGATGACCATGAAATGATTGTTGGAAAAACCCTATTTGATTCACTGATGTCCTTTAGGAAAGGAAATCTGCCGCCCTTACCTGGTCTGGCTCCAGAGCCACAGCAATGTGGTTGACTCTAAGCTGCCCTCAGGCAACTGAGGATGGGCAATAAATGCTGGCCAACCAGTGATGCCCATGTACCACAAACAATAAAAAAAAACCAATTACATAGAATATATTGCTGGTTCACGGGTGATTTTAAGTTTGGTGATATGCAAATGAGCTTGATCAGCAAAGAAAGAACTTACATTTCTATAGCGCCTGCCATGACTGCCAGACTTTCCAACATGCTTTACAACAAATCAAGTATTTTTAACATGCCATACCCTCACACCACAGGTTCAGACAGGTAGATGGGTGACCGCCAGGAGAGGCAGGCAGGTGGTGCAGGAGTCTCCTGTGTCTATTCCCCTTTCAAACAGGTAGACTGTCTTGGATACTGTTGAGGGGGACAGCCTGTCAGGGGGAGATACCAGCAGCAGCCAGGCCTGTGGCACCACTCCTGGTTCTGCTGTAGAGCAGGGTCGGGCAAAGAGCAAGCGAGCAGTAGTAATAGGGGACTCGCTAGTTGGAGGCACAGACAGGCATTTCTATGGCCGCGATCGAGGCTCCAGGATGGTGTTTTGTCTCTCTGGTGCCAGGGTTAAGGATGTCTCTGAGCGGTTGTAGAACAAGCTTAAGGGGGAGGGTGAGCAGCCAGAGGTTGTTGTACACATTGGTACCAACGACATAGGTAAGAAAAGGAATGGGGTCCTGAAGTGTGAATATAGAGAGTTAGGTAGAAGGCTAAAGTGCAGGACCTCGAGGGTAGTAATTTCTGGACTGCTACCGGTGCCACGTGCTAGTGAGAGGAGGAATAGGAGGATTAGGCAGATGAATGCGTGGCTTGAGAGCTGGTGCAGGGGGCAGGGATTTAGATTTTTGGATCATTGGGATCTTTTCTGGGGAAGGGCTGATCTGTTCAAGAGGGACTGGTTACACCTGAACTAGAGGGGACTAATATCCTGGCGGGGAGATTTGCTAGAGCCACTCGGGAGGGTTTAAACTAGTTTGCCCGGGGGGTGGGATCCAAAGCAGTAGGGAGACAGAAGAGAACGTTGAGGACAGCAGGGAGGACAGAGAGGATTGATAAAAATGTGTATGGTGAAGTAGAAAGCTTATATTGGTGCCTGCTGAAGAATATTTTCTCAGTCAATGTTATTTATTAGTTTATTTATTAGTGTCACAAGTAGGTTTACATTAACACTGCAATGAATTTACTGTGAAAATCCCCTAGTCGTCACACTCCGGCGCCTGTTCGGGTGACACTGAGGGAGAATTTAGCCCGGCCAATGCACCTAACCAGCACGCCTTTTGGACTGTGGGAGGAAACTGGAGCAACCAGGGGAAATCTATGCAGACACAGCGAGAATGTGCAAACTCTGCACAGACAATGACCCAAACCGGGAATCGAACCTGGGTTCCTGGCACTGTGAGGCAGGGGTGCTAACCACTGTGCCAAGTCAAGTCAGGATGCTCCAGTACAGCTGCAACACTGACATCTGTCCGACAATGTGGAAAACTGCAGGACAAACCCAATCCGGCCAATTAACATCCAATGGCTGCCGGGGGAGGTAGTGGAAGCGGATACGATAGTGACTTTTAAGGGGCGTCTTGACAAATACATGAATAGGATGGGAATGGAGGGATAGGGTCCCTGGAAGGGTAGGGGGCTTTAGTTCAGATGGGCAGCATGGTCGGTGCAGGCTTAGAGGGCTGAAGGGCCTGTTCCTGTGCTGTAATTTGCTCTTTGTTCTTCTTTGAAGACCCACGTAGACACGGGGAGAACGTGCAGACTCTGCACAGACAGTGACCTAAGCTGGGAATCGAACCCGGGTCCCTGGTGCTGTGAGACAGCAGTGCTAACCACTGTGCCAACTTGCCGCCCTCTTGTTAAGCTAACAAGGATCGATTATCCCTTTGTTTATTTCTTTACTGTTTGCGGACTGTTGCTGTGTGGAAATTGGCTGCAGTGCTGATCTCCAAAACAACAGTGGCTACACTTGAGAAATGATTTGTTGGATATGAAATGCTTCAGGGTGCCTCTTGGACCTGGTAAAGTGCTTTCTAAATGCTACTTTCCTTCCGTTCTTAGTGTATGTGTAATACTCATTTATCATTCATACAGTGAAACAGAAAGGGAATGGAATTCAGCAAGTCCGGTGGTATAAATAACAAACACAGCTCCCTGAGCTACACATCAAACACATTCTCATATTATACATTACTGACCCAGTTCTGTGGAAATAAATTACCACTTGCCTTTTCCCATAATAGCCAGACTAATGGATGTGTGATCATCACAAGCATACATTTCAGTGGCTTTGAATGATATCACATGTTGATGGCTGAGACGTGAATGGGTGGATTTTAGCTGCTCCTGACTGGGATGAGTCATCCTCGCAGACGTTCAACAGAACATTGTCAGTTTTCGAACGCATAAGCACTCCTTCTGTTCGAAGACCTGATAGACATTTGGCTGCCTCAAAGGGTGAGGGAAAGAAAGACCCCATTCAGCGAACACGGCTTCTGCGTCTTTTGAAATCGGCATATGTCAACGTTTCAGCCCTTCGACTCTGTCCCCTCCTCACCCTCTCCTGCTTGTGGCAACCGAAATAAGGCCTGAAGTACAAAGGCCTGTCTTATGCTCGCCCTGACGTTTCTACCCTGTGAGAGAGAATGTAAAGTCAACAGTTCTGTGCTGAGGAAAGTCTGAACAGTGTGAGCTGAACAAGCTGCGCTAATGGAATTGTTTCTACTTGTACAAGCTCTGGAGGCTATTCCAGAAATAATTTGCGAGTTGGGTACGTGTTCCCCGAGGATATGAGTGATGCGGCAAACATAACATTCAAATTGTTTAATGTCTGTGCCATTACAGCAACAAGATAACATTGAAGTATCCCATTACAGAAGTTATTGTCTAATTTTTTTTAAAATTAAAGCACCCCTTCAATACATCTTCAAAATTATCCAGTGCAAGGAATGATGGTCAATCTCAAATTCCACTGTGTTCCAGAAACATAGAAACCAGGAGCTTGAGTCGGCCCTTCGAGCCTGCTCCGCCATTCATTATGATCATGGCTGATCATCAAATTCAATATCTTCATCGGCCCCTTCCCCCCATATCCCTTCATCCCTCTAACCCCAAGAGCTATACCTAATTTCTTTTTGAAATCAGACAACATTTTGGCCTCAACTACCTTTTGTGGTAGTGAATTCCAAATATTCCACATTTTCCACACACTTGGAGTATTGTGAGCAGTTTTGGGCCCAATATTTAAGGAAGGATGTGCTGGCCTTGGAAAGGGTCCATAGGAGGTTCACAAGAATGAGCTTGTCGTATGAGGAACAGTTGAGGACTCTGGGTCTGTACTCGTGGGAGGTTAGAAGGATGAGGGGGGAAACTGATTGAAACTTACAGGATACTGCGAGGCCTGGATAGGGTGGACGTGGAGAGGATGTTTCCACTATTGGAAAAACTAGAACTAGAGGGCACAATCTCAGACTAAAGGGACGATCCTTTAAAACAGAGATGAGGAGGAATTTCTTCAGCCAGAGAGTGGTGAATCTGTGGAACTATTTGCCGCAGAAGGCTGTAGAGGCTAGGTCATTGAGTGTCATTAAGATAGAAATAAATAGGTTCTTGATTCATAAAAGGATCAGGGGTTATGAGGAAAAGGCAGGCGAATGGGGATGAGAAAAATAGCAGCCATGATTGAATGTTGGGGCAGACTCGATGGGCCAACTGGCCTAATTCTGCTTCTATGTCTTATCGAGTCATAGAGGTTTACAGCATGGAAACAGGCCCTTCGGCCCAACTTGTCCATGCCGCCCTTTTTTTTTTAAAACCCCTAAGCTAATCCCAATTGCCCGCATTTGGCCCATATCCCTCTATAACCATCATATGCATGTAACTTTCTAAATGCTTTTTAAAAGATAAAATTGTACCCGCCTCTACTACTACCTCTGGCAGCTTGTTCCAGACACTCACCGCCCTCTGTGTGAAAAAATTGCCCCTTTGGACACTTTTGTATCTCTCCCCTCTCACCTTAAACCTACGCCCTCTAGTTTTAGACTCCCCTACCTTTGGGAAAAGATATTGACTAACTACCTTGTCTATGCCCCTCATTATTTTATAGGCCTCTATAAGGTCACCCCTCAGCCTCCTACGCTCCAGAGAAAAAAGTCCCAGTCAATTCAGCCTCTCCTTATAACTCTTATGGTCTTATATTCACCAGCCCCTGGGTGGTAAGAAATTTCTCCTCATCTGACATGGTGGCATGGTGGCACAACGGTTAGCACTGCTGCCTCACAGCGCCAGGGACCCAGGTTCAATTTCCTCCTTGTTTGATTGCCTGCGTGGAGTTTGCACATTCTCCCCGTGTCTGCGTGGGTTTCCTTCGGGTGCCCCGGTTTCCTCCCACACTCCAAAGATGTGCAGGTTAGGTTAATTGACAATGATAAATTGCCCGTTAGTGTGAGGAGGATTAGCGGGGTAAATACGTGGGGTTAAGGGGATAGAGCCTGGGTGGAATTGTTGTTGGTGCGGACTCAACGGGTCAAATGGCCTCCTGCACTGTAGGGATTCTGTGAACTGTGCCTATCCCTTAGTTCGAGCCCACAAAGTTAATAGGAGACTATCGTCTTGGATCTATTTATATAACTTTTCTCATCAAGTGTAAAACTGGAAATTGATTTATAGAGAGGATTTTATAATGGTTGTTAATTAGGACGAGAAATGTGCTAATGGATTCATGGTGATAACGACAGCACCGGATACACACAAGCCATGTAGCAAAGATGCTATAGGAAGGATAGAACAGGAGGTAAGAGAGGAGGGAGAGTTCCACTTTTGATTAAAGAAAACATTATGGCCGTACTGAGGGGATATATCTGAGGGTTCGGCCACTGAGTCTATATGGGTAGAACTGAGAAATAAGAAGGGGGAAATCACTTTGATAGGGTTGTACTATAGGCCCGCAAATAGTCAAGGGGAAATTGAGGAACAAATATATAAGGAGATTACAGATAGCTCCAAGAAAAAAAGGGTGGTAATGGTAGAGGACTTCAACTTTCCCAACATTGACTGGGACAGCCGTAGTATTAAAGGGTTGGATGGAGAGAAATTTGTTGAGTGTATTCAGGAGGAATTTCTCATTCATTATATGGATGGCCTGACTAGGGAGGGGGCAAAACATGACCTCCCCTTGGGAAATAAGGAAGAGCAGGTGACAGAATGTAAGTGAGGGACCAGTGACCATAATTCCATTAGTTTTAAGATAGCTATGGATATTGATAGGTCTGGCCCAAAAGTTAAAATTCTAAATTGGAGCAAGGCCAATTTTGATGGTATCAGGCAGGAACTTTCAAAAGTTAATTGTGGGGAGTCTGTGGGAAGGCAAAGGGATGTCTGGTAAGTGGGAGGCTTTCAAAAGTGTATTAACCAGTGTTCAGGGTAAGCACATTCCTTTTAGAATGAAGGGCAAGGCTGGTAGAAGTAGGGAACCCTGGATGACTTGGGATACTGAGGCCCTGGTCAAGAAGAAGAAGGAGGCACATGCCATGTATCGGCAGCTGGGATCAAGTGGATCCCTTGAAGAATATAGAGGGTGTAGGAGAAGAGTTAAGAGAGAAATCAGTGGGACAAAAAGTGGACACAAGATTGTTTTGGCAGGTAAGGCAAAGGAGAATCCAAAGAGCTTCGACAAATAGATAAGAGGCAAAACAGTAACCAGGGAGAGAATAGGGCCTCTTAAGGATCAACAAAGTCATCTATGTGCGGATCCACAAGAGATGGGTGAGATCCTAAATGAATATTTCTCATAGAACCACAGAACCATAGAAAATTACAGCTCAGAAACAGGCCTTTTGGCCCTTCTTGTCTGTGCCGAACCATTTTTTGCCTAGTCCCACTGACCTGCACTTGGACCATATCCCTCCACACCCCTCTCATCCATGAACCCGTCCAAGTTTTTCTTAAATGTTAAAAGTGACCCCGCATTTACCACTTTATCCGGCAGCTCACTCCACACTCCCACCACTCTCTGCGTGAAGAAGCCCCCCCTAATATTCCCTTTAAACTTTACTCCTTCCACCCTTAACCCATGCCCTCTGTTTTTTTTCTCCCCTAGCCTCAGTGGAAAAAGCCTGCTTGCATTCACTCTATCTATACCCATCAAAATCTTATACACCTCTATCAAATCTCCCCTCATTCTTCTACGCTCCAGGGAATAAAGTCCCAACCTATTCAATCTCTCTCTGTAACTCAGCTTCTCAAGTCCCAGCAACATCCTTGTGAACCTTCTCTGCACTCTTTCAACCTTATTTACATCCTTCCTGTAATTAGGTGACCAAAACTGTACACAATACTCTAAATTTGGCCTCACCAATGCCTTATATAACCTTGATGTGGAGATGCCGGCGTTGGACTGAGGTAAACACAGTAAGAAGTTTAACAACACCAGGTTAAAGTCCAACAGGTTTATTTGGTAGCAAAAGCCACACCAGCGTTCGGAGCTCCAAGCCCCTTCTTCAGGTGAGTGGGAATTCTGTTCACAAACAGGGCATATAAAGACACAAACTCAATTTACATGAATAATGGTTGGAATGCGAATACTTACAGCTAATCAAGTCTTTAAGATACAAACAATGTGAGTGGAGAGAGCATCAAGACAGGCTAAAGAGATGTGTATTGTCTCCAGACAGGACAGCCAGTGAGACTCTGCAGGTCCAGGCAGCCTGTGGGGATTACAAATAGTGTGACATGAACCCAATATCCCGGTTGAGGCCGTCCTCATGTGTGCGGAACTTGGCTATCAGTTTCTGCTCAGCGACTCTGCGCCGTCGTGTGTCGTGAAGGCCGCCTTGGAGAACGCCTACCCGAATATCAGAGGCTGAATGCCCGTGACCGCTGAAGTGCTCCCCAACAGGAAGAGAACAGTCTTGCCTGGTGATTGTCGAGCGGTGTTCATTCATCCGTTGTCGCAGCGTCTGCATAGTTTCCCCAATGTACCATACCTCG
Source organism: Mustelus asterias (assembly GCF_964213995.1). Lineage (NCBI taxonomy): Eukaryota > Metazoa > Chordata > Chondrichthyes > Carcharhiniformes > Triakidae > Mustelus > Mustelus asterias. Next base: position 184,409,420 of record NC_135801.1, on the reverse strand, counting down.
GGACATCCTTTCCTGCAGCGTATTAGGTAGACAACGTTGGCCGAGATGCAAGAGTAGGTACCGTGTACCTGGTGGGTGGTGTTCTCACGTGAGATGATGGCATCTGTGTCGATGATCCGGCACGTCTTGCAGAGGTTGCTGTGGCAGGGTTGTGTGGTGTCCTGGTCACTGTTCTCCTGAAGGCTGGGTAGTTTGCTGAGGACAATGGTCCATTTGAGGTTGTGCAGTTGTTTGAAGGCAAGAAGTGGGGGTGTGGGGATGGCCTTGGCGAGATGTTCGTCTTCATCAATGACATGTTGAAGGCTCCGGAGGAGATGCCGTAGCTTCTCCGCTCTGGGGAAGTACTGGACGACGAAGGGTACTCTGTCCACCGTGTCCCGTGTTTGTCTTCTGAGGAGGTCGGTGCGGTTTTTCGCTGTGGTGCGTCGGAACTGTTGATAGATGAGTCGAGCGCCATATCCTGTTCTTATGAGGGCATCTTTCAGCGTCTGGAGGTGTCTGTTCCGATCCTCCTCATCCGAGCAGATCCTGTGTATTCGGAGGGCTTGTCCGTAGGGGATGGCTTCTTTAACGTGTTTAGGGTGGAAGCTGGAGAAGTGGAGCATCGTGAGGTTATCCGTGGGCTTGCGGTATAGTGAGGTGCTGAGGTGACCGTCCTTGATGGAGATGCAACCGATTCCGGAGAGTAGTCCATGGTGAGTCTGATGGTGGGATGGAACTTGTTGATGTCATCATATAGTTGTTTCAGTGATTGTTCACCATGAGTCCAAAGGAAGAAAATGTCATCAATGTATCTAGTGTATAGCATCGGTTGGAGGTCCCGTGCGGTGAAGAAGTCTTGTTCGAACCTGTGCATGAAGATGTTGGCATATTGAGGTGCGAATTTGGTCCCCATGGCTGTTCTGTGTGTCTGGATGAAGAACTGGTTGTTGAAGGTGAAGATATTGTGGTCCAGGATGAAGCGGATGAGTTGTAAAATTGCATCTGGAGATTGGCAGTTGTCGGCGTTGAGTACTGAGGCAGTTGCAGCAATGCCATCGTCGTGGGGGATGCTGGTGTAGAGTGCCGAGACATCCATTGTGACGAGGAGCGCTCCTGGTTCAACTGCTCCATGTGTGCCGAGTTTCTGTAGGAAGTCCGTAGTGTCCGCAAGCATGCCGTATGTCTTCTTGACTACCTTCTCCACCTGTATTGCCACTTTCAGTGACCTGTGTACCTGTACGCCCAGTTCCTTTTGCCTATCAATACTCTTAAGGGTTCTGCCATTTACTGTATATTTCCTATCTGTATTAGAGCTTCCAAAATGCATTACCTCACATTTGTCCAGATTAAACTCCATCTGCCATCCCTCCGCCCAAGTCTCCAACCAATCTATGTCTTGCTGTATCCTCTGATGGTCCTCATCGCTATCCGCAAATCCACCAACCTTTGTGTCGTCCGCAAACTTACTAATCAATCCAGTTACATTTTCCTCCAGATCATTTATATATATTACAAACAGCAAAGTCAGATAGTCAGAAGCTTTTTCCCACGGTGGAAGAGTCAATTACTAGGGGGCATAGGTAGAAGGTGCGAGGGGCAAGGTTTAAAGGAGATGTACGAAGCAGATTTTTTACACAGAGAGTAGTGGGTGCCTGGAACTCGTTGCCTGGGGAAGTAGTGGAAGCGGATACGGTAGTGACTTTTAAGGGGCGTCTTGACAAGTACATGAATGGGATGGGAATAAAGGGAGATGATCCCCAGAAGGGTAGGGGTTTTTAGTTAAGTCGGGCAGCATGGTCGGTGCAGGCTTGGAGGACCGAAGGGCCTGTTCCTGTGCTGTAATTTTCTTTGTTCTTTGAACCCGATCTTTGTTCAGGGTACGGCCACCATCTAACTGATCCACAAGGGCAGCTTGCTGGACAGAAATAACTTTCCTTCAGGAATATTTAAAAAAAATTATTTCAAACCTGATTTTGAACGCATACATTATTTTTTCCTTTTCCATGCATATCTTTTCAATCTGCAACTCCTTCATGGTGAATTCTCTTCCTTGCCTCAAACCCTTATCTTTTCCTGCAGGTAGCAGGTAGTGGCTGTGTTGTAAGTTTAGTGGTTATTAAATAATGCAAGTCCATTGAATCAGACACAAATATGCTCGGCTGCAAGCTGCTGTTAGCTGGACGCAACAAATAGGATCATTAAAAGCAACGAGAAAAGGAAATGCAAGGCTTGCTTAGTGGCTCAGTTGTTTGAAGAATTTAGTCATCAAGGAACCATGGTCACGTTCATATCTTCCTGCATTTAGCACTGGTAATTTCCTCACAGAAGCGTGCTCCAAAAAAATCAAAGCAGAAGATGCAGACATCAAATCAGTGTGGCCGTGGTTCAGTGGCATTCTGACTTTTAAATCTCAATTGGGGCGGCATGGTGGCACAGTGGTTAGCATTGCTGCCTCACAGCGCCAGGGATCCGGGTTCGATTCCCGGCTTGAGCCACTGTCTGTGTGGAGTTTGCACATTCTCGCCGTGTCTGTGTGGGTTTCCTCTGGGTGCTCCGGTTTCCTTCCACAGTCTGAAAGATGTGCAGGTTAGGTAAATTTGCCATGCCGAATACTTCCTCAGTGTACCCGAACAGGCGCCGGAGTGTGGCGAGTAAGGGAATTTCATAGTAACTTCATTGCAGTGTTAATTTAAGCCTTACTTATGACTAATAAATAAACTTTACTATCAATCACCATCATTACAGAAAGTTCAAAGGAAAATTGGGAGAGAAAAAAAACAAATCAGGGAAGCAATGAATATAAGAAGAGATGGCAGCTAACATAAAAAGGACGGCACGGTGGTACAGTGGTTAGCACTGCTGCCTCACAGCGCCAGGGACCCAGGTTCGATTCCAGCCTCAGCTCACTGGCTGTGTGGAGTTTGCACATTCTCCCTGTGCCTGTGTGGGCTTCCTCCGGGTGGTCTGGTTTCCTCCCACAGTGTGAAAGACGTGCAGGTTACGTTGATTGGCCGTGCTAAATTGACCCCAATGTCGGGGGGATTAGCAGGATAAATGTGTGGGGTTGTGGGAATAGAGCCTGGGTGGATTGTTATCGGTACAGACGCGGTGGGCCGAATGGTCTCCTTCTGTATTGCAGGGATTCTATGAATTCAAAAGTCTTCTGTTATTGGCGAACACAAGTTAAAAGTGAGGGGTGGGAGGTTTAGGGGGAATTTGAGGAAAGTAATTTTTACCCAGAGGGTGGTGACGGTCTGGGATGCGCTGCCTGGGAGGGTGGCGGAGGCGGGATGCCTCACATCCTTTAAAACGTACCTGGATGAGCACTTGGCACATCATAACATTCAAGGCTATGGGCCAAGTGCTGGCAAGTGGGGTTAGGTGGGCAAGTCAGGGCCTTTCATGCATCGGTGCAGACTCGATGGGCCAAAGGGCCTCTTCTGAACTGCAGTATTCTGTGATTCTGTGTTTCCACAGGCATATGCATAGTAAAAGGGTGGTTAAAGGGGGAATGGGGTCCATTATAGTGCTAAATGGAGATTTACAAATGGAGACGGGGGCATGGCTGACGTACACAGTGGTCTAAAATTCGTGTGGGTGGAAAGGGTTTCCATCTCAGCGAAACATTGATAGAGGGATGAATCTGGAAGTTCTGTCCCCGAAGCTGGCCCCCACCTGTTTTGTGGTGGTGGGGTAGGGCGGGAGGGTGGGGGGTGGGGGGGGGGGGGTGGGGGGCGTGTGTGCGGCGGGGTGGGGGGGGGGGTGCCGGAAATGGTGACGGGTTCTAAATTACACAGCTGTGGTTCATGGCGCCAAAGGCACTTGTTGAAGTTCAGCCGCCTCAGTCACACCTGATTTTAGCTTTGTTCAAGAACGTGACGTGTGCATTTCAGACCTGGTTGAGGAAGGTCCAAATCTACCAGAGATTCTTTGCAGAGGTAGCGTACCATTTTCAAGAGGTCACATCTCCTTTTGGATTTGGTCCCTCTGGAGAGGCAAGGTGTAAAATCATAGAAACAGAGAAAATAGGAGCAAGAGTAGGCCATTCAGCCCTTGGAGCCTGTTCCACCATTCAAAATGATCATGGCTGATCCTCTATCTCAGCACCATACTACCATGCTCTCCCCACACCTCTAGATGCCTTTAGCGTCTAGAAATCTATCTGTTCGCTTCTTAAATACATTCAGTAATTTGGCCTCCACAGCCTTCAATTGTAGAGAATTCCACAGGTTCACCACCCTCTAAGTGAAGAAATTTCTCCTCATCTCAATCCTAAATGGGCTCCCCTGTATCCTGAGACTGTGACTCCTTGTTCTGGACACCCACCAACCAGAGGAAACAACATTCCTGTATTCAGTCTGTCCAGCCCTGTCAGAATTTTGTACATTTCAATGAGATCCCCTCACATTCTTCTAAATTCCAGTGAATACAGACCCCATTCGACACAATCTCTCCTCACAGGACAATCCTGCCATCCCAGGAATCAGCCTGATGAAACTTAGCTGCACTCCCTCTATGGTAAGTACATCCTGTCTTAAGTAAGGAGACCAAAACTTCACACAATACTGAAGTAAGACATCCTTGTACCTGTATTCAGGTCCTCTTGCATCTAAGGCCAACATACCATTTGCCTTCTGAATTATTTGCTGTTCAATGAGTGATGTGCAAGGACACCCAGGTCCTTTTGTATGCCTACATTTCCCAAGCTATCGCCTATTTAAATAATAATCTGCCATTCTGTTTCTCTCTCCAAAGAAGATAACTTCACATTTATCCATGGTATACTGCATCTGCCATGTATTTGCTCATTCACTCAACTTGTCTAAATTACCCAGATCGGAAATATACAGTAAATGGCAGAACCCTTAAGAGTATTAAAAGGCAAAGGGAACTGGGTGTCCAGGTACACAGGTCACTGAAAGTGGCAACGCAGGTGGAGAAGGTAGTCAAGAAGGCATATGGCATGCTTGCCTTCATCGGCCGGGGTATTGAGTTTAAAAATTGGCAAGTCATGTTGCAGCTTTATAGAATCTTAGTTAGGCCGCACTTGGAATATAGTGTTCAATTCTGGTTCGCCACACTACCAGAAGGATGTGGAGGCTTTGAAGAGGGTACAGAAAAGATTTACTAGGATGCTGCCTGGTATGGGGGGCATTAGCTATGAGGAGAGGTTGGAAAAACTTGGTTTGTTCTCACTGGAGTGATGGAGATTGAGGGGAGATCTGATAGAAGTCTACAAGATTATGAGGGGCATGGACAGAGTGGATAGTCAGAAGCTTTTTCCCAGGGTGGAAGAGTCAATTACTAGCGGGCATAGGTTTAAGGTGCGAGGGGCAAGGTTTAAAGGAGATGTACGAGGCAGAGGTTTTACACAGAGAATAGTGGGTGCCTGGAACTTGTTGATGGGGAGGTAGTGGGAGTGGATACAGTAGTGACTTTTAAGGGGTGTCTTGACAAGTACATGAATAGGATGGGAATAGAGGGATATAGTCCCTGGAAGGGTAGGGAGTTTTAGTTCAGTCGGGCAGCATGGTCCGTGCAGGCTTGGAGGGCCGAAAGGCCTGTTCCTGTGCTGTAATTTTCTTTGTTCTTTGTTTTTTGTCCCTTAACATCCTCCTGACTACTTACATTCCCACCAAGTTTCATACTATCAGCAAACTTGGAAAAATTACTTTTGGTTCCCTCATCCAAATCATTGATGCATATTGTGAGTACATGGAGCCTAAGCACTGACCCCTGTGGGAAACCTGTCAGTGCCTGCCACTTTGAAAAAATCTCATTTATGCCTACTCTCTGTTCCCTGTCTGCCAATCAATTCTCAACTCATGCCAATATATTCCCCCAATCACACACGCTTTAATTTTGCACTTATAGACTCATAGAGGTTTACAGCGTGGAAACAGACCCTTCAGCCCAACTTGTCCATGCCGCCCAGTTTTTACCACTAAGCTAGCCCCAAATGCCCACGTTTGGCCCATATCCCTCTGTACCCATCTTACCCACGTAACTGCCTAAGTGCTTTTTAAAAGACAAAATTGTACCCGCCTCTAAAACTGCCTCTGGCAGCTTGTTCCAGACACTTACCACCCTCTGTGTGAAATAATTGCCCCTATGGACACTTTTGTATCCCTCCCCTCTCACCTTGATAGAGGTGTACACAATTATGAGGTGAAGAGATAGAGTGGACAGAGTAAAATTGTTGCCCTTGGTGGAGAATTCTAGAACCAGGGGTAGATTCAAGATAAGTGGCGTTGAGGGAACATGAGGAAGAACTTTTTTACGCAGCGGGTGGTGGGTGTCTGGAATTCATAGCCCGAGTTGGTGGCACTCAGCTGATGAAGGAGCGGCACTCTGAAAGCTTGTGCTTCCAAATAAACCCATTGGACTTTAACCTGGTGTTGTGAGACTACTTACTGAGTTAGTGGTGGAGGCAGAGACCCGAAACTCACTTAGAAAATATCTGGATCTGCACCTTAAGTGGTGTAAGCGACAGGGCTATGGGCCGGGTGCAGGACAATGGGATTAGAAAGGGCGCCTGGGTGTCCTCGGGGTGGCATGGACAAGATGGGCTGACTGGCCGCCTTCTGTGCTGTAAGTATTCTCTGGTTTCTATGGTAAGTTTGCATGGAGGGAGTAAGAGCAAAGTATGCTCTTTGAGGGGGCATGAATTGACACTAGGTTGACATAGGGACTATACAAAACATTGGGGTTGTGAAGGGCATTGGGGTATGAGGCAGCATGTAGGGTGGGTAGAGGGGCATGAGGTGGCATGGGGGTATGAAGGGCACGATGTATGGGTGGGGGGGCCATGAGGTTGCAAAGGTTGGTATGGGAGGGGCACGGGGAGTGTGTGGGGGTGTGAGGTGGGAGGGCTGTTTTTCGAAATGCTTTTTAAACAAAGTGCTTAGACGCAGAGGCAGGCCTTCCATCCAGCTCTCCTCCGTATCTGACAGCCTCCGGACTCATTCCGGGCGGGTGGCAGGCGAGAGTTCCAATCCAGCCCGCACCTCCGGAATGAAATTCCCAACTTTGAACCGTCATTTTTAAAGGCTGAGTTTGCAAAGTTGGGAATTCTCCCGTCACTGCACCCACGACCTGGGCCTCTTAGCTCCAAGAGTGTTGGGTAGCTGGAACAAGTATTGCATTCCAGACTAAAAGCTCTGTGTAAAAACAAAATCTCCCATCTCACCTCTGGATCCCTTGTCATCAGAGCTACCAGTGAGACAACAGTATGTCCTTGTACAGTAGGTATATCTGTGTTAGCCTGACTGGATTAATTAGTTTAGTTTATTTATTAGCATCACAAGTAGGCTTACATTAACACTGCAATGAAGTTACTGTGAAAATCCCCCAGTTGCCACACTCTGGCGCCTGTTCGGGGACACTGAGGGAGAATTTAGCATGGCCAATGTACCTAACCAGCACGTCTTTCAGACTGAGGGAGGAAACCAGAGCACCCGGAGGAAACCCACACAGACACGGGGAGTATGTGCAGCCTCCACACAGACAGCGACCCAAGCTGGGAATTGATCCCAGGTTCCTGGCACTGTGCTAACCATTGTGCCACCATGCCGAGTGGCACAGTGGTTAGCACTGCTCAAGGCATAGTTCAATAGTTGGATGGACCAAGCATTGAGCAATGTCCTGTTCCTCAGTATTTCACTGTTTCTACCTGGTTTTAATTCGTTCTATACAGACAGAAGGCAATGGGGAACAATGTTAGCCAGCAGACATCAAGGTCTCTGCTATATGCGGGCAATGTGAGCATCCATTAAAAAAATGTTATTTGGAAGGAACTGTGGCTGCGTCACCATAGCAACTGTGTTCTGGTCTCCTCCCTTTCTTTAACAGAACAGAGTTGGAGAAGAACATATTACTCGTGGAAGGAGATCGGTCATTTAGATATCGAATGCCGAAAAGACCATCTGGTGCAAATATGGAGAAAGGAGGAAAGTCGGACAGAACCATTTTCACCCACAGACTAATAGAGTTGCGAAGAGAGAAGAAAGACTTGCATTTGTAATACAGCCTTTCAAAGCACGTCACAGCTGATTACATAACATTGAAGAGCAGTCATGGTTGTAATGTAGGAAGCGTGGCAGCCAACTTGTGTGCACCAAGCTCCCACAAACAGCTACGTGGCAATAACTGGATCATCTCTTTTACAGAGATAGATATGAGAGATAAATATCGGCCATAGTGGCACAGTAATTAACACTGCTGCCTCACTGCGCGAAGGTTCCAGGTTCAATTCTGGCCTCGGGTCACTGTCTGTGTGGAGTTTGCATTGTCTCCCCGTGTCTGTGTGGGTTTCCTCTGGGTGCTCCGGTTTCCTCCCACAGTTTAAAGATGTGTGTTTAAGTTGATTGGCCAAGCAAAATTGCCCCTCATTATCAGGGGAATTCGCGGGGTAAATAGGTGGGGATGCAATGGCTGAGTGGTATTATTGCCAAATTGTTAATCCAGAAACTCAGCTCATGTTCTGAGGACCCGGGTTCGAATCCCGCCACGGCAGATGGTGAAATTTGAATTCAATATAAAATATTTGGAATTAAGAATCGACTGATGACCATTGTCGATTGTCAGGAAAAACCCATCTGGTACCCTCATATCCTTTAGGGAAAGAAATCTGCTATCCTTACCTGGTCTGGTCTACATGTGACTCCAGAGCCACAGCAATGTGGTTGACTCTCAACTATCCTCGGGCAACTAGGGATGGGCAATAAATGCTGGCCAGCCAGTGATGCCCATGTGCCACGAATGAATAAAAAAAACACAGGGATCGGGCATAGAATCCATAGAATCCCTACAGTGCAGAAGGAGGCTATTCGGCCCATGAAGTCTGCACTGACCACAATTCCACCCAGGCCCTATCCTTGTAACTCAACGTAATCCCCTGACACTAAGGGGCAATCCCACCCAGACCTGTTCCCCATAACCCCATGTATTTTTCCCACTGCTCCCCTAACCTACACATCTATGGACACTAAAGGGCAATTTAGGTGGCCAAGCCACCAAACCTGCACATCTTTGGAGTGTGGGAAGAAAACCGGAGCACCCGGAGGAAACCCACGCAGACACGGGGAGAATGTGCAAACTCCACACAGACAGTCATCCGAGGCCAGAATTGAACCCTGGACTCTGGGCATGGGTGGGATTGTTGTCGGTGCAGGCTTGATGGGCCGAATGGCCTCCTTCTGCACTGCAGGGTTCTGATGATTCTGTGATTCCATGGATCCTGGGACACCAGTGGGAGGAGCTAACCTTGTCAAAATACTGTGATGGAATCTTTTATACCCACTGAGTGGACGAGTAGAGCCTCAGTTTATCTCTGACCATGCAACACTCCCTCAGTACTGCACTGAAGTTTGGAGCTTGTGTTCCAGTTGATGAAGCGGGGTTGAATCACCTGAGTCAGAGGCAGGAGACGTTCTTGACTGCACCATTGCTGTAAAAGCAGTCCGTGTGGGCGTAATTTTCTTGGTGCCCACTAGGGCTGTCAAATCACACCTACATAAACATCCCGAAAGAAAGAAACCATCACTTTAAAACCTTCATCATTTTTTGCCATTTATAACTGATCAGAAAATGAGGCAAGTCCACTGTCTCGGAAGATAAGCAACTTGTAGTCGAAATAAAAAAAATAGACTACTTTTTTATTACCTCAGGGGATGTTGGTAAGATTGACTAGGCCAGCATTTGTTACCCGTCCCTGGTTACCCTTGAGAAGGTGGTGGTGAGCTGCCTAAGTGAACTGCTGCAGACCATGTATCACAGAACTGTAGTATGGCTGTAACATCGAATCTCTACAGTACAGAAGGAGGCCATTCGGCCCATCGAGTCTGTACCAACCACAATCCCACCCAGGCCCCATCCCCGTAACCCCACACATTTACCCTGTTAATCTGCCTGACACTAGGCTCAATTTTAGCATGGCCAATAAACCTAACCCGCAGATCTTTCGGACTGTTGGAGGGAACCGGAGCGTCCAAAGGAAACCCACGCAGACACGGGGAAAACATGCAAACTCCACACAGCCAGTGACCCAAGCCGGGATCGAACCCGGGTCCCTGGTGCTGTGAGGCAGCAGTGCTAACCACTGTGCCACTGTGCCACCCTTACAATTGCGAGGGTGGCACAATGTGATGTAAGTGCACCCACAGTGCTGATAGGGAGGGAGTTTCAGCGATGATAAGGAACGACGATATATTTCCAAGTCAGGATGCTCTCTACCTTGGAGGGGAATTTGGAGGTGGTGGCATTCCCATGTCTTTGTTGTCCTTGTCCTTCGAGATGGTAGTGGTTGCAGTTTGCAAGGTGCTGTTGAAGGAAGCTTGGTGAGTCGCTACAGTGCTTTTTGCAGATTGCACGCACTGCGTGGGCTTCTATAAACCTCGCCTGCCTGTTAAGAGGTGGGTGAGCTGTGTTAAAATAGAAAACAAACGCGTTTTTGAAACAGTTCTTCCTGTCACACTGTGTGACAATGACAGAGGAATATTTCTCATCCCTCTTGAACTGTCTGCTGCCTTAAACACAGTTGATAACTGTGATGAGAGAGGTTTAAAACATTTTTTAAGGGATTCTCTTGCCATTCTGCTTAAGTAAAGAAAGTTTTGTGTGTGAGTGTGTGTGTGAGTGTGTGGGTGTGGGTGTGTTAACTAAACCAGGGAAGGTTACAAGAGACAGGTTGTCTGTGAGGAGATGAATGGTTAATGAATGAATTGTGAGTTTCAGTTACAAGTGAATGAGGGGAGGCAATGGCCTAGTGGTATTATTACTAGACTATTAATCCAGAAACTCAGCTAATGTTCGAGGCACCCTGGTTCGAATCCTGTCATGTCAGATTATGAAATTTGAATTCAATAAAAATCTCTGGAATTAAGAATCTACTGATGACCGTGAATCGATTGTTGGATAAAACCATCTGATTCACTAATATACTTTAGGGAAATAAATCTCTGGCCTACATGTGAATCCAGAGCCACAGGTTGGCTCTCGACTGCTCTCTGAAATGGCCTCACAAACCACTTAGTTCAAGGACAACTAGGGATGGGCAATAAATGCTGGCCAGCCAGTGACACCCATGCCCTACGAATGAATTTAAAAAAACTGTACCTAAAATTTGCATTGTGAGATAAGTGTGAAAATTAGTTTTTTGGCTGTTGAACTTCAAAATGGAATTCAGAGGTTCCATGTGTAAACAGGGGAATATATATTGTGGCGGGTTTTACCGCGCAACTCTCCATGTGTTACTCAGTGGTGGGAGGAGGCCCGCCATTGGCAGGCAGCGGGATCATCTGGTCCTACCAATGTCACTGGGGTTTCCCATTGAAATAACCCCTTGCCACCAGGAAGCCCGCAGCGGGGGTTTGTCAGGGGATTTTCCACAGTAACCTCATTGCAGCGTTAATGTAAGCCGACTTGTGATTAATAAATAAACTTAACTTTACTTTACTTTTCACTGGTTCGACCAGAAGATCCTGCCAGCATGAGGTAGAGGCAAAATAGAAAACACGAAAGATTTTGTTATATTTGGAGAAGTTTGAGTTCAAAGAAGGGCGAAAGGAGAATGGAAGCTGAGATGAAAGAGGGAAACCAATCCCTTGACTTGGGTAATATTTCTGGATTTTTATTGTTGAAATATATAAGCGTGTTGTTGCCAAGAAGGCAATTTACTCGTGTAGTTTTGACCAAAAAAGTTTTCTCTTTTGGGATTATTCTGCAAGATTGTTTGAACAGTCTAACTTTAATGTTCTTTTAATGTTTAAAATTCTAAAGTTGTTACTGGAATTGGGGTGGCATGGTGGCACAATGGTTAACACTGCTGCCTCACAGCACCAGGGACCCGGATTCAATTCTGGCCTTGGGTGACTGTCTGTGTGGAATTTGTACATTGTCTCCATGTCTTCCAGGTTCTCCAGTTTCCTCGCACAGTCCAAAGATGTATGGGTTAGGTTGATTGGCCGTGCTAGGTTGCCCTTAGTGTAAGGAGGGTTAGCAGGATAAATACAGGGATAGGTCCTGGGTGGGATGGTTGTCACTGCAGACACGATGGGCTAAATGACATTCTTCTGCACTGTAGGGATTCTATGATATTATGATTCTATTCTATGATTCATAACCCCTGTTCCTTCATCACTTGGTATCCCCCTCTTAGCCTGTTAACAGATTGGGTTAAGTCGGTTTGTTTGCAACCTTGTTGCCACATCTGATTTTGAGATAAGCTCCTGGCCATATCTCTGTGCCATAATTAAGACCATCTACTTCTGTCATAATGATAACAGAATGCATTCAGATTCCTAACTAATACCTGTAGTTACTAGAATCATAGAGTCAGTACTGTGCAGAAGGAGGCCATTTGGCCCATCGAATCTGCATCGACCCCATTCTCACCCAGGCCCTATTCCCGTAACCCCACATATTTACCCTGCTAATCCCCCTGACACTAGGGTCAATTTATCATGGCCAATCAACCTAACCCACACATCTTTGGAGTGTGGGAGCAAACCGGAGCACCCGGAGGAAACCCACACAGACATGGGGAGAATATGCAAACTCCACACAGACAATGACCTGAGGCCGGAATTGAACTCGGGTCCCTGGTGCTGTGAGGTAGCAGTGCTAACCACTGTGCCACTGAGCCTCCCCTAATAGTAAGGGTTTGAACGGTCATGGTGAACGGGCCGGAAAGTGGAGTTGAGGCCAAGATGAGATCAGCCATGAAGCCGGAACAGGGGCTGAATTGCTACTCCTGCTCCTAGTTTTTGTGATTCTTACAATATCACATTTTGCATACTGATGAAGGTCCACCAAGATCAGATACCATGTGGTCAGGAGTTAGCCAACATGGTGGTTTAAATGCTGTGACACCTGCAGCTGAATCTCTGCAGCTACTTTGTGCAGCCTGAGATGTGACACTGGCGATGAGGATAAATACAAGGATATTTAGGATTGTGACACACAGGTTGGCACGGTGGCACAATGGTAAGCACTGCTGCCTCGCAGCGCCAGGGACCTGGGTTCAATTCCAGCCTTGGGTGACTGTCTGTGTGGAGTCTGCACGTTCTGCCCGTGTCTACGTGGGTGATTTGATTTGATTTGATTTATTATTGTCACATGTATTGGTATACAGTGAAAAGTATTGTTTCTTGCATGCTATACAGACAAAGCATACCGTTCATAGAGAAGAAAAGGAGCGAATGCAGAATGTAGTGTAGTGTTACAGTCACAGCTAAGGTGTAGAGAAAGATCAACTTAATACGAGGTAGGTCCATTCAAAAGTCTGATGGCAGCAGGGAAGAAGCTGTTCTTGAGTTGGTTGGTACGTGACCTCAGACTTTTGTACCTTTTTTCCGAAGGAAGAAGATGGAAGAGAGAATGTCCGGGGTGCGTGGGGTCCTTAATTCTGCTGTCTGCTTTTCTGAGGCAGCGGGAAGTGTAGACAGAGTCAATGGATGGGAGGCTGGTTTGTCTGATGGATTGGGCTACATTCGCGACCCTTTGTAGTTTTTTGCGGTCTTGTTCTTAACTGCCCTCTGAAACAGCCCAGCGAGCCACTCAGTTCAGGGGCAAATAGAGATGGGCAATAAATGCTGACCCTAGCCAGCGGTGCTCACATCCCATGAACAAATAACAAAAATATGGGCTCTCCCTGATCTGTATGACACTCTGGGTGTGTGGGGTGTCATGGCAGGGGTTAGTATCTCTGTCAGGGGAATATGTTGGCTCTTTCTCTGAGCAGTATGCCTGCATTGGACACTCAGCTGTCACCTATAGCTCCATGTAGCTGTTTGCATGCAATAGCAGCCACACCCAGAGAACTGCCTCAATGGATGGGCTAAACGAGCTGAGGGACGCCGATGGGCCTAAGCCCTCAGTGAGTTAGGGCTCATTTACCTGAGGATGTGAAGTCTGTTCCTGGTGGACTGCACGAAGGAAGGCAGAATCAGCAACGTATTGTGGAGCACGAAGAGCAGCACAAGATGTCCAGGTCATCCACTGGGCCCTGTTCTATCTCCAGCCGTCTGGACTCTGTCCTGCCACAAGTGGAAGTGAAAGTAGAGAGTCGGGACTTGAGAAACTGAGTTACAGAGAAAGGTTGAATAGGTTAGGACTTTATTCCCTGGAGCGTAGAAGAATGAGGGGAGATTTGATAGAGGTGTATAAAAACTATGATGGGTATAGATAGAGTGAATGCAAGCAGGCTTTTTCCACTGAGGCTAGGGGAGAAAGAAACTAGAGGACATGGGTTAAGGGTGAAGGGGGAAAAGTTTAAAGGGAATATTGGGGGGGCTTCTTCACACAGAGAGTGGTGGGAGTGTGGAATGAGCTGCCAGATGAAGTGGTGAATGCGGGCTCACTTTTAACATTTAAGAAAAACTTGGACAGGTACATGGATGAGAGGGGTGTGGAGGGATATGGTCCAGGTGCAGGTCAGTGGGACTAGGCAGAAAAATGGTTCGGCAGAGCCAAGAAGGGCCAAAAGGCCTGTTTCTGTGCTGTAATATTCTATGGTTCTATGGTTCTAGAGAGTGAGGCCAACGATGCGCAACGTTCCCTCACTTAAATCTAATTAATGCGCAAGTCAGCTTCATACATCTGTCCGAAATTCAAGTCCTGTGGCGATGGGTGAATGGTGAAGCAGCAGGAGTGGCTCACTGGGAGCTGTCGCTGCAAACCTGTCGACAGACGGTTCAGACCATAGCGCCGTCTTTCACTGAAACCGAAACAGCGGCAAAACTGGCAGCCTCCTGTGGCCAAACGGACCAAAGATGGTGATTGAAAAGCACGACGGGATAGGATGGCCAAGTGTGTTGAAAGACTGAGACAAACAGGCCGCAGCCTTAGACATCAGGAATACACAGAAAATAGGCCATCCCAAGACAATGGATACTCTCTGGTCAAACATACTGGTACACCAGACAAAGGAGTGCCTTAACTCCTTGTTTGGGAGGGAGTTATGTGACCTACGTGCTTCCAGCACCCACAGGCATGGCTGCTGGTGTACACACCCTGAAATCGATGTGGTAGCACCTGATTGGACTCCATCGATCAGGGTGATCGAGCCCTGATCGATTGATTGACAGTGATCGAGGGCCCACCCTAAAGGGCGTGAAATAATCAAAGGATAAAGGTGCTACGCAACGCACCACTAGCAGCAGCAACTAGAGACCAGCCACCGTGAAGGATGAACCTGGACCATCCAGAGGAGAAGAAGGAAGGACAGATCAGACCCAGAAGAAGAGGACCAGACCAGACCAAACATCAGACCATAGCGAGGCGACTGCGGAGACCAACACATGGATACAGTCCAATATCTGCTGGGTTCTTGTAAGCTGCTCAAAGTGAAGTCAAAGTCCAGCTTTAAGTTTGAATCTTGATTGTTCTGTAAAATTAACTACCGTAACTAATACTAATTGTGTGAATGAGCAAACATTATTGTATTAATAAGAAGTTGACCCAATTGCCTGCATTCGGCCCATATCCCTCTATACCTTTCTTACTCATGTAACTGTCTAAAATCTTTTTAATTGACAAAATTGTACCCGCCTCTACTACTACCTCTGGCAGCTCGCTCCAGATACTCACCAAGCCTCTGTGTGAAATAATTGCCCCTTGGACCCTTTTGTATCTCTCCCCTGTCACCTTAAACCTATGCCTTCTAGTTTTAGACTCCCCTACCTTTGGGAAAAGATATTGACTATCTAGCTGATCTGTGCCCCTCATTATTTTATAGACCTCTATAAGATCACCCCACACACTGTGTGGCAAGACGCCACACTCCTGAGCAGTTGAGCAGCCATTTTCAGGACCACACTGCTTGCCTCCATTGTCTAAGCAAGGGGCTACAAAAGGTGCCCCAAATATTGGCTGCTTCACCAAGACCTGGCCAGCTTTCCGCGGCTGGCAGGCACCACTTTAGTGGTTGCAATATCCAAAAGAGAAGGAAAGCAAATGTGACACATCTTACTTTTGGTGCATGGAATGTACGCACTCTCATGGTCAATGCCCAAGCTGATAGACCAGAATGGAGAGTTGCCCTAGTGGGCAGAGAGCTAGCCCAATTCAGAGATGACATTGCCGCACTCAGCAAAATGCACTTTGCAATGGAAGACCAACTCGGGGAAATAGGGGCAGGATGCACATTCCTCTGGAGTGGTCATAGAGTCATAGAGGTTTACAGCATGGAAACAGGCCCTTCGGCCCAACTTGTCCATGCTGCCCTTTTTTTTAAACCCCTAAGCTAATCCCAATTGCCTGCATTCGGCCCATATCCCTCTATACCTTTCTTACTCATGTAACTGTCTAAAATCTTTTTAATTGACAAAATTGTACCCGCCTCTACTACTACCTCTGGCAGCTCGTTCCAGATACCCACCAAACCTCTGTGTGAAATAATTGCCCCTTGGACCCTTTTGTATCTCTCCCCTCTCACCTTAAACCTATGCCTTCTAGTTTTAGACTCCCCTACCTTTGGGAAAAGATATTGACTATCTAGCTGATCTGTGCCCCTCATTATTTTATAGACCTCTATAAGATCACCCCTCAGCCTCCTACGCTCCAGAGAAAAAAGTCCCAGTCTATTCAGCCTCTCCTTATAACTCAAACCATCAAGTCCTGGTAGCATCCTAGTAAATCTTTTCTACACTCTTTCTAGTTTAATAATATCCTTTTTATAATAGGGTGACCAGAACTGTACACATATTCCAAGTGTGGCCTTACCACTGTCTTGTGCAACTTCAACAAGACGTCCCAACTCCTGTATTCAATGTTCTGACCAATGAAATCAAGCATGCTGAATGCCTTCTTCACCACTCTATCACCTGTGAATCCACTTTCAAGGAGCTATGAACATATACCCCGAGATCTCTTTGTTCTGTAACTCTCCCCAACGCCCTACCATTAACTGAATAAGTCCTGCCCTGGTTCAATCTACCAAAATGCATCACCTCGCATTTATCTAAATTAAACTCCATCTGCCATTCGTCAAGCCAAAGAAGACTGGCGCAAGGCTGGTGTTTGCTTTGCAGTCAAAAATTAACTGGTGAATAAGCTGACCAGCCTTCCAAAGGGTCTAAATGACCATTTCACATCACTCAAGATCCCACTGCCAGGCAAGAGGCAAGTTACCATCATCAGCGCCTATGTTCCAAAGTGACCAATCCTGAAGTCATCAAAGAGAAATTCTATGAAATTCACTCCCTGAATACAGCAACATCAAAGTCAGGCAAGTCGATCATACTTGGTGACTTGAACAGCCTTTCAGTATGGTGCCCTCAACTACCTGCCAGTCTCAATGCCCTGTCCTCACATCACTAGAACCTTCCATGCCAAGATGGGACTCATTGGCTCGCTTTACACTCACACAGCCCAACGCCAGCTTGACAAAGGAAGGTGGTCTCCATCACTAATAAGACGGCACGGTGGCACAGTGGTTAGCACTGCTGCCTCACAGTGCTAGGGACCCAGGTTCGATTCCCAGCTTGGGTCACTGTCTGTGTGGAGTTTGCACGTTCTCCCCGTGTCTACGTGGGGATGCTCCGGTTTCCTCCCACAGTCCAAAGATGTGCAGGTTAGATGCATTGGCTATGCTAAATTCATCCTTGGTGTCCTGGAATGCAAGATTGGAGGCATTAGCGGGGTAAATATGTAGGCTTATGGGGACAGGGCCTAGGTGGGATTGTTGTCGGTGCAGACTCGATGGGCCGAATGGCCTCCTTCTGCACTGTAGGGATTCTATTCTATTCTATTCTGTAAGATACAGGAGCAGAATTGGGCCATTCGGCCCATTGAATCTGCTCCACCATTCAACCATAGCTGACATGATTCTCATCACCATTCTCCTGCCTCCTCCCCGTAACCCTTGATCCCCTTATTGATCAAGAATAATGGAGGATGAACAAACCTTGCATGAACTCACTAAACCACGGTGGAAAGGAACAATTGCTTTCATTTTGAACATCATTCTGAGTGTCCTCATGATTTTTTACATTGCTTTAAAAGCACTTTAGCGATCCCCTGGAGCTAACTCACTGATATATTTTCACATTTCAGCTAAGCCATTGAATGGATGGCTCATTACACTGCAGTGGTTTAATGGTACTTGGGTCCTGTGCTGAGGCATCAAAATGAGACACATGGCCAGGTTTGTAAACAGGGGAAAACGCAGTGACAAAATCAATAGCCCAATGATCTTATTGCCGAGCCCATCTTAGCTAATGGCATACTTTGAAAGCAGCTTGATTAAATATTGACACAAAACTAAAGTGAAGCCAACAGGTGACGGGTGGAATAATCCTTGCAAAGCTCCATATTTTCACAAAGGGAGCACAGCGAAGGTTTACCAGGCTGATTCCTGGGATGGCAGGTCTGTCATATGAGGAGAGACTAAGTCGGTTAAGATTATATTCACTGGAGTTTAGACGAGTGAGAGGGAATCTCATAGAAACTTAGACAATTACAACAGGGTTAGACAGGGTCGATTCAGAAAGAATGTTCCCAATGGTGGGAGAGTCCAGAACTAGGGGTCCTAGTTTGAGGACAAGCGGTAAACCTTTTAGAACTGAGGTGAGCAGAAATTTCTTCACCCAGAGGCTGATGAATGTGTGGAATTCACTACCACAGAATGTAGTTGAGGCCAAAATTTTGTGTGATTTCAAGAAGAAATTAGATATAGCTCTTGGGGCTAAAGGGATCAAGGGATATGGGGGTGGGTGTGGGGGGGGGGGGCTGGTGGGATCAGGATATTAACTTTAATGATCAGCCATGATCAAAATGAATGGCGGAGCAGGATCAAAGGGCTGAATGGCCTACTCCTGCGTCTATTTTTTATACATGTAATTACCCCTTCTTATTATTGCATTATATTATATAAATGTTCTTTACTTGCTGGCACAATTAAACTTAATAATATTGCTTTATTCATTTTTGATATTTGCCAGTCTTAAAACTTCTTTTTATTCCTCTTTGAAGTCCTACGAGTAAAACAAACATACCTTTCTTTATCTCCTCATGCAAATTTCTATCTTTTTAAAAATCCCATTTTAGCTCTGCTCATCTCCACTTCAAAAGGTTTGATTTTAAACCTAACTCTTTGATGACTTAAAAATTGCAGTCTGGCTGTTTTCGGTTCAACTAAATTAATCACACACATACCCCCAAACACACATAAGGTTACCCCCCCCCCCCTCCCAGCCCACCCCCACGAGCCTACTTCACTGTGAGCCACAGTAATATTGGAAAATTATATTTCTTCACACTTCTACTGTAAAGACAGATACAATACATTTGTTCACTATCTCTATGATTTCCTTATTCCCTGTTCTAATCTTTCCAATCGCTGCTTTTAAGGGATTAGTGTCTATGTTAGCTTCTCTTTTCCTTGCTTTACACTGGCAGAAACATTTACAACCTGTTCTTCATGGAGAATTTTGATTTGATTCGATTTGATTGTCACATGTATTAACATACAGTGAAAAGTATTGTTTCTTGTGCGCTATACAGACAAAACATACCGTTCATAGAGAAGGAAACGAGAGTGTAGAATGTAGTGTTACAGTCAGAATTTAGCATGCACCTAACCAGCACGTCTTTCAGACTGTGGGAGGAAACCTGAGCACCCGGAGGAAACCCACCCAGACACAGGGAGAACGTGCAAACTCCACACAGACAGTGACCCAAGCCGGGGATCGAACCCGTGTTCCTGGCGCTGTGAGGCAGCAGTGCTAACCCCTGTCCATCGTGCTGCCCAATCTTCTTGGATAGGTTACTCTCATATTCAATGATTTCTTTCCTTGCCATCAACTTTTTGATGGCCCTTAGTTAATTTTTAAAACTCTCCCAGACCTCAGACTTATGACCATTCTTTGCAGTACTCTAGCCTCTTCATGAAATCTAATGTTATCCTTCGCTTCCCGAGCCACGGATGGGTTTCCTTCCGGGTCTTTGTTCTAAAATGGAATGTATTTTTGTCAGCCGTTTTGAACTGTTTCTTTCATTATTTCCCACTGTTCACTTACTGCTATACACTTTATTTTATTCACTCAATCAAACTTTCCAGCTCCCCCTCATATCTACATCATTGGCTTTCTTTAAATTTATGATTCTTGTGCGTGATGGCAGTACGTCATTTTCAAACAGAGTGTGGAATTCAAGGCCAGGATTTTCCAGCCGGGTTAAATTCAATGGGAAATCCCATTGACAGTGGTGGGAGCACAAGACCCCGCCATCGGCCAACAGTGGGCCATCTCCACTGTTGCGAAACTCACCACGGAGGGAGGCCGGGGGGGCAGGTGGAGAGAATTCCACCTCCCCCCCCAAAAACAATTGTATTATGATCACTATTATCCATTGGAGCTTTTACTATGACATTACTAAGTAATCATTGCACAACACTAAATTTAAAATAGTTTATTTTTAATTGGTTCCACAATATATTGCTCTCGGAAACTGTCACAAAACATTCTACAAACTCATATTCCAGATGACATTTTGCAAATTTGTTTGGCCTGGCCTCTACAAGGTAATGAGGGGCATGGACAGAGTGGATAGTCAGACGCTTTCTCCCAGGGTGGAAGAGTTAATTACTAGGGGGCACAGGTTTAAGGTGCGAGGGGCAAGGTTTAAAGGAGATGTAAGAGACAGGTATTTTACACAGAGGGGGGTGGGTGCCTGGAATTCGCTGCCAGGAAGCAGATACGATAGTGACTTTTAAGGGGCATCTTGACAAATACATGAAAAGGATGGGAATACAGGGATATGGTCCTGGGAAGAGTAGGGGGTTTTAGTTAACATAGAAAGCCACAGCACAAACAGGCCCTTCGGCCCACAAGTTGCGCCGATCATATCCCCACCTCTAGGCCTATCTATAGCCCTCAATCCCATTAAATCCCATGTACTCATCCAGAAGTCTCTTAAAAGACCCCAACGAGTTTGCCTCCACCACCACCGACGTCAGCCGATTCCACTCACCCACCACCCTCTGAGTGAAAAACTTACCCCTGACATCTCCTCTGTACCTACCCCCCAGCACCTTAAACCTGTGTCCTCTCGTAGCAACCATTTCAGCCCTTGGAAATAGCCTCTGAGAGTCTACCCTATCCAGACCTCTCAACATCTTGTAAACCTCTATCAGGTCACCTCTCATCCTTCGTCTCTCCAGGGAGAAGAGACCAAGCTCCCTCAACCTATCCTCATAAGGCATGCCCCCCAATCCAGGCAACATCCTTGTAAATCTCCTCTGCACCCTTTCAATGGCTTCAACATCTTTCCTGTAATGAGGTGACCAGAACTGCGCGCAGTACTCCAAGTGGGGTCTAACCAGGGTCCTATAAAGCTGCAGCATTATCTCCCGACTCCTAAACTCAATCCCTCGATTAATGAAGGCCAGTACGCCGTACGCCTTCTTGACCGCATCCTCCACCTGCGAGGCTGATTTAAGAGTCCTATGGACCCGGACCCCAAGGTCCTTCTGATCCTCTACACTGCTAAGAATGGTACCCTTCATATTATACTGCTGCTTCATCCCATTGGATCTGCCAAAATGGATCACCACACACTTATCCGGGTTGAAGTCCATCTGCCACTTCTCCGCCCAGTCTTGCATTCTATCTATGTCTCGCTGCAACTTCTGACATCCCTCCAAACTATCCACAACACCACCTACCTTGGTGTCGTCAGCAAACTTACCAACCCATCCCTCCACTTCCTCATCCAGGTCATTTATGAAAATGACAAACAGCAAGGGTCCCAGAACAGATCCCTGGGGCACTCCACTGGTCACTGACCTCCATGCAGAGAAAGACCCCTCCACAGCCACTCTCTGCCTTCTGCAGGCAAGCCAGTTCTGGATCCACAAGGCAACAGCCCCTTGGATCCCATGCCCTCTCACTTTCTCAAGAAGTCTTGCATGGGGGACCTTATCGAACGCCTTGCTGAAGTCCATATAGACCACATCCACCGCTCTTCCTTCGTCAATGTGTTTGGTCACATTTTCAAAGAACTCAACCAGGCTCGTAAGGCACGACCTGCCCTTGACAAAGCCGTGCTGACTACTTTTGATCATACTAAACTTCTCTAGATGATCATAAATCCTGTCTCTCAGGATCCTCTCCATCAACTTACCAACCACTGAGGTTAGACTCACCGGTCGGTAATTTCCCGGGCTGTCCCTGTTCCCTTTCTTGAATATAGGGACCACATCTCAGTTCAGACAGGCACGGTAGCACAGTGGTTAGCACTGCTGCTTCACAGCTCCAGGGACCTGGGTTCGATTCCCGGCTTGGGCCACTGTCTGTGTGAAGTTTGCACATTCTCCTCGTGTCTGCATGGGTTTCCTCTGGGTGCTCCGGTTTCCTCCCACAGTCCAAAGATGTGCGGGTTACGTTGATTGGCCATGCTAAAATTGCCCTTAGTGTCCGTAGGTTAGAGGGAGTAGTGGGTAAATATGTAGGGATATGGTGGTAGGGCCTGGGTGGGATTGTGGTCGGTGCAGACTCGATGGGCCGAATGGCCTCTTTCTGTGCTGTAGGGTTTCTAAGATTCTAAGAGGCAGCATGGTGGGTGCAGGCTTGGAGGGTCGAAGGGCCTGTTTCTGTGCTGTAATTTTCTTTGTTTTCTTTGTTAAGATCCCCCATAACTATTCCCCTTAGTTGAAGGGTCAGTCACGAGGGGACATAGATTCGAGGTGAGAGGCAGGAGGTTTCGGGGGGATGTGAGGAAAAACCGTTTTACCCAGAGGGTGGTGATTGTCTGGAATGGGCTGCCTGGGAAAACCAAATCATATGTGAGAAAACTCAACAGGAGGAGGACTGATGTGACCGATCTAAAGATGGATCTGTCACAGATCAGACCCAAAGCTTGAGAGGTAAAACAGTAATTGAGCAAAGCGAGGGCTTCAGAGAGGAGACAGTTTGGTTATAAAGTGGACACAATCCAATGAGAAGGGAAAGGAATGGAAGGACATCCAATGCTGGAGCTTCCTGGATAACTAAAGATTTTTTGTTTATTAATTCATGGGACATGGGACTGGCCAGCCAGCATTTGTTGCCCATCCCTAGTTGCCCTTGGAGGACATTTAAGAGTCAACCACATTGCGGTGGCTCTGGAGTCACATGTAGGCCAGACCAGGTAAGGACAGAAGAAGTCCTTCACTAAAGGATATTAGTGAACCAGATGGGCTTTTCCACCAATCAACAATGGTTTCACGGTCATCAGTAGATTGCTAATTCCAGTTATTTTTTAATCGAATTCAAATTCCACCATCTGTCGTGGTGGGATTCGAAACCAGGTCCCCAGAACATTAGCTGAGTTTCTGGATTACCAGTCTAGCGATAATACCACTAGGCCATCACCTCCCCTGCACTGAAGTCTTAGAATGGTTAACGCCCAGAAGAAGACCATTCAGCCCATTATGTGTGTGCCAGCTCTCTGAGGAGCCATTCACCGAGTACCGCACCACCCCACACACATCTGTTGCCTTTCATCCCACACTTCTTTATTTCGACATACTGATCCCAGGTAACATGACAGGAAACCCAAAAGTCTATGATAAACAAAGAAACAGTAAAAGGTGAGGGGTCACTGAGGAAATATTCTTCTAAAGGGACACTGCAAGGTTGAGTATTTGTTTTTGGAGGACATTGCCAATTCACAGTACAGGTGGAACTAAAAATTAATTGGCTAAAATTAAATAAAGAGATGTGGCACAATGGCACAATGGTGAGCACTGCTGTCTCACAGCGCCAGGGACCCGGGTTCGATCCCCGGCTTGGATCACTGTCTGTGCGGAGTCTGGACATCCTCCCTGTGTGTGCCTGGGTTTCCTCCCACAGTCCAAAGATGTGCGGGTTAGATGGACTGACCATGCTAAATTGCCCCTTGGTGTCAGAGGGACTAGCTAGGGTAAATGCATGGGGTTATGGGTATAGGGCCTGGGTGGGATTGTGGTCAGTGGAGAATTGATGGGCCGAATGGCCTCCTTCTGCACTGCAGGATTCTATGATTAAAAGGTTGGAAGTCCTCAAATCAGCAAATCACCTAGTCGTACGCGATTGAGGGAAATGAGGGTGAAAACTGCGGAGGTGCTCTCATCACAGACATAGATTTCTACAGCGCAGAGGGAGGCCATTCAGCCCATCGACCACAATCCCACCCAGGCCCTATCCCCATAACCCCATGCATTTACCCTGGCTAGTCCTCCCGAAACTAAGGGGCAATTTAGCATGGCCAATCCACCTAACCCCCGCACATTTTTGGACAGTGGGAGGAAACCGGAGCACCCGGGGGAAACCCACGCAGACACGGGGAGAACATGCAGACTCCGCACAGACAGTGACCCAAGCCGGGAATCAAATCCGGGTCCCTGGCGCTGTGAGGCAGCAGTGCTAACCATTGTGCCACCATGCCGTCCATAGGACTTATATCCTCCTTGGAAATGGGAGGGATGCCCAAGGGTGAAAATGCTCACCCTGTTCAGAAAAAAAGAGGGAGCAATTAATCCAAAAATTACAGGCCGGTAAGCCTAACATTGATGGTGAGAAAAGTTTGAGACATGACTGCGGGACCGAATTGATTGGCATTTGGAACCAAAAGACTTTTAATAAATGAAAGCCCGCAAAGACCAAGGTGAAGGCAAAATATTGTGGGTGCTGGAATTTGAAACAAAAACAGAAAATGTTGGGATCCAGACTCGAAACGTTGGCTCTATTCTCTCTCCACAGATGCTGCCAGACCTGCAGAGATTTTCCAGCATTTCCTGTTTTTCTTAAAGACCAAGGGTAGTGTTAATGAGTCATGTATAGCAACGAAAGATGGGCACAGAGGAATTAAAAATGGATATTGTGGAATAGCAGAACAGTTGGTAAGCATGGATAAATAGGCTAAATTGAAAGTTTGCTGCTAATGTCTGTCATGTCAAATACTCCAGTTGCCCTGTCTTTGATTATGTGAGTCTGGCAACTGATCTATGCTCACTGTGCTTCACTGGGCGTGAACTCAGCGTCAAGTAACCAGAAGCTGCTCGAAGCTAAAACTGAGACAAGCATGGTGTAGACATTTTGGGGTATTTTAAACTCTTGTAACTCAACCCATTGCACACAGAAACTAGCGTCATCGCTGCATTACTCAGAGATAGATAAAATATACCACAATGTCCTTTCGCCTTAAACCTGCATTTCTTTCCCACTTTAAGTATTTATCCAATTTGTTTTGAATACTAATGAATCTATTTCCACCACTTGTTCAGGCACTCAGTTAAAGGGGCAATTAGGGATGGGCAAGAAATACTGGTCTTTGCCAGCGATATTCACATCCCACGAAAGAAAAAAAAATCTAGACTGTTAATAAAGTCACAACATTGATTGCTTAGGGGAGAGAGTGCAAAGGAGGTTCACCAGGATGTTGCCGGGTCTCAAGGGCGTTGTCCTCAGGAGAGGTTGAATAAACTGGGATTGTTTTCACTGGAAAGATGGAGGCTGAGGGGAGACCTGATAGAGGTTCACAAAATTATGAGAGGCACAGGCAGGGTGGATAGTCAGAGGCTTTTTCCAAGGGTGAAAGTGTCAATTACAAGGGGGCACAGGTTCAAGGGGAGAGTGGGGAAGTTTAAGGGAGATGTGCGGGGGAAGTTTTTCACGCAGAGAGTGGTGGGTGCCTGGAACGCGCTACCAGAGGAGGTGATGGAAGAGGCACATTAGCAACATTTAAGAGTCACCTTGATGGGTACATGGATAGGGAGGAAATAGAGGGATACGGACTGAGTAAGGGCAGAAGGTTGTTTTTTAGTTTACTTAGGGCATCATGATCAGCACAGGCTTGGAGGGCCGAAGGGCCTGTTTCTGTACGGTACTTTTCTATGTTCTTTGTTCTTGCCAATTCTCTTCAGTCTCCGAAACAACAGTTTTCTCTGTTGTCTGGCTCTTTGCTAATTTTGTATGCCTGCTGCCAATGTCCATGTAATCCCACAGGTTTCAAACCTGCTCACAATATAAAAGAAAGGTCATCAGTCAGAAGTGTTATATCTCAGCTTCTCTCTCTTCGCAGGTGCTGACCGACTAGCTGAGTGTTTTCCAGCACTTCCAGCTTTGATAGCGGAGTTATTTTCTTTGAAATGGCCCCGCGCT
This sequence comes from Mustelus asterias, assembly GCF_964213995.1. NCBI lineage: Eukaryota > Metazoa > Chordata > Chondrichthyes > Carcharhiniformes > Triakidae > Mustelus > Mustelus asterias. Next base: position 184,383,318 of record NC_135801.1, on the reverse strand, counting down.
GGTGTTCCGAGGAAGCCACGAGTAGTTACAAAGAATTTCAAGGGATGTGTAATCTCCCATTGTTACGGTGGTTATTAGTTGTTAAGCTAAGCATTACAAGCGCATAATAGAAATGTGTTAAAAATGTCGGTAAAGCATTCATCTGTAATGCATACATGACAGCTTGTGCCTTCAGCTCCAGAACATGTTGGAATACATTTTCCCATAAGTAATAATTATCTCATTTTATATTGCATGGAAAATAAGATAAGTTGCGAGGAGGAAAGGGAATTGAAGTGCTCGCCCGAATATTTTGTGGTCCTGGGTCCCATCCCTTTGTTCATTCCTGACAATTTCAGTCTAATTACAATGGTGTCATTGCCATCCATCATGTGGCATCCTGGCAACGCTGGGTGAGAACTCCATGGAGATGAATGGACCAATGGCCTCCTTCTGTACTGTTCTCTGATTCTATGGCCATTCCTGATGGAGACTTGGGAGTGACTGAGTTACAATTTTAGAAGGCTCAGAATGATAAAGCTTTTTTATTAGTGTCCCAAGTAGGCTTACATTAACACTGCAATGAAGTTACTGTGAAAATCCTCTAGTCGCCACACTCCAGCGCCTGTTCGGGTACACTGAGGGAGAATTTAGCACGGCCAATGCACCTAACCAGCACAATTTTCAGACTGTGGGGGCACCCGGAGGAAACCCACGCAAACATGGGGAGAACATACAGACTCCTCACAGATAGTGACCCAAGCCGGGAATCGAACCCGCATCCCTGGCGCTGTGAGACAGCAGTGCTAACCGCTGTGCCGCCGTGCCTCTATGGCCATTCCTGATGGCCCTTCCTGGTGGGGCCTTGGGAGTGAGATATAGTTTTAGAAGGTTCAGAATGATGAACTACAACCTGAACCTTGAAAAATGTAGCGCAGTCCGTTAAAAAAATCACGAGTTGAAGAAAGGCACCGTCGGTTGATTCAGGAGAAACATTTGCGTTGACTCTGCATTACTTTAAGCTTGTGCTTAATGCAATATTAGCAAAAGTATTAGTTAACCTTCCTGTAATTATTCAATGAAAGTGAAACTAATTTATTTAAATTCAGAGGCAAATAACTAATGGTCTGGAGACCAGAGTCCAAATCCCACCACTGTAGTCGGGGAGGATTTTAATCCAATAAATAAACTGATTCAATGAATAAATCTGCAATACATTGCTAATCACAATAATGATGATTGTGAAGCTACCAGATTGACATAAAACTCACTGCTTTGGTGAAGGAAATCTGCTGTCTTTAACTGAAGACTGTCTTTATGTGTTGATTAGGTGTATTGGCCATGCTAAATTCTCCCTCAGTGTATCCAAACAGGCGTCGGAGTGTGGCGACTAGGGGATTTTAACAGTAACTTCATTGCAGTGTTAATGTAAGCCTACTTGTGGCACTGATAAATAAACTTAAACTTAAACTGAAATGGTCGAGCAAGCCACTCAGTTTTATTAAACCACAACATTCTGGGTGTATCTACACCACATATATTGCAGCGATTTAAGATTGTGACACACCATTCCCTTCTCAAATGGAGGTGATGGCCTAGTGGCATTATCGCGATACTATTAATTCAGAAAGTCATACAAAGAACAAAGAACAGTACAGCACAGGAAACAGGGCCTTCGGCCCTCCAAGCCTGTGCCGCTCCTTGGTCCAACTAGACCAATCGTTTGTATCCCTCCATTCCCAGGCTGCTCATGTGACTATCCAGGTAAGACTTAAACGATGTCAGCGTGCATGCCTCCACCACCCTACTTGGCAGCGCATTCCAGGCCCCCACCACCCTCTGTGTAAAAAACATCCCTCTAATATCTGAGTTATACCTCGCCCCTCTCACCTTGAGCCCGTGACCCCTCGTGATCGTCACCTCCGACCTGGGAAAAAGCTTCCCACCGTTCACCCTATCCATCCCCTTCATAATCTTGTACACCTCTATTAGATCTCCCCTCATTCTCCGTCTTTCCAGGGAGAACAAGCCCAGTTTACCCAATCTCTCCTCATAGCTAAGACCCTCCATACCAGGCAACATCCTGGTAAACTGTCTCTGCACTCTCTCTAATGCCTCCACGTCCTTCTGGTAGCGCGGCGACCAGAACTGGACGCAGTACTCCAAATGTGGCCTAACCAGCGTTCTATACAGCTGCATCATCAGACTCCAGCTTTTATACTCTATACCCTGTCCTATAAAGGCAAGCATACCATATGCCTTCTTCACCACCTTCTCCACCTGTGTTGCCACCTTCAAGGATTTGTGGCCTTGCACACCTAGGTCCCTCTGTGTTTCTATACTCCTGATGACTCTGCCATTTATTGTATAACTCCTCCCTACATTATTTCTTCCAAAATGCATCACTTTACATTTATCCGGATTAAACTCCATCTGCCACCTCTCCGCCCAATTTTCCAGCTTATCTATATCCTGCTGTATTGCCCGACAATGCTCTTCGCTATCCGCAAGTCCAGCCATCTTCGTGTCATCCGCAAACTTGCTGATTACACCAGTTACACCTTCTTCCAAATCATTTATATATATCACAAATAGCAGAGGTCCCAGTACAGAGCCCTGCGGAACACCACTGGTCACAGACCTCCAGCCGGAAAAAGACCCTTCGACCACTACCCTCTGTCTCCTGTGGCCAAGCCAGTTCTCCACCCATCTAGCCACTTCTCCTTGTATCCCATGAGCCTTAACCTTTTTAACCAACCTGCCATGTGGGACTTTGTCAAATGCCTTACTGAAATCCATATAGACGACTTCCTTCATCAACCGTTTTTGTCACTTCCTCAAAAAACTCCACCAAATTTGTAAGGCACGACCTCCCTCTTACAAAACCATGGTGTCTGTCACTAATGAGATTGTTCTGTTCTAAATGCACATACATCCTGTCTCTAAGAATCCTCTCCAACAACTTCCCTACCACGGACGTCAAGCTCACCGGCCTATAATTTCCTGGGTTATCCCTGCTACCCTTCTTAAACAACGGGACCACATTCGCTATCCCCCAATCCTCAGGGACCTCACCTGTGTCCAAAGAAGCGACAAAGATTTCCGTCAGAGGCCCAGCAATTACATCTCTTGTCTCCCTGAGCAGTCGAGGATAGATGCCATCAGGCCCTGGGGCTTTGTCAGTTTTAATGTTCCCTAAAAATCCAAACACTTCCTCCCTTGTAAAGGAGATTTTCTCTAACGGGTCAAAAGCTCCCTCCGAGACACTCCCGGTTAACACGCCCCTCTCCTTCGTGAATATCGATGTAAAGTATTCATTTAGGATCTCCCCTATTCCCTTGATTTCTAAGCATAATTCCCCTCCTTTGTCCCTGAGAGGTCCGATTTTCTCCCTGACAACTCATTTGTTCCTAATGTATGAATAGAATGCCTTAGGATTCTCCTTAATCCTGCCTGCCAAGAACATCTTGTGACCTCTTTTTGCCCTTCTAACTTCCCGTTTGAGTTCTTTCCTACTCTCTCTGTATTCCTCCAGAGCTCCATCTGTTTTCAGTTGCCTGGACTTAACGTACGCCTCCCTTTTCATTTTAATCAGATCCTCAATTTCCCTGGTTATCCACTGCTCTCGAACCCTACGTTTCCTATCTTTCCTTTTTACAGGCACATGCCTATCCTGCATCCTCATCAACTGTTCCTTAAAAGACTCCCGCATGCCAGACGTGGACTTACCCTCGAACATCCTCTCCCAATCAACGTCCACCAATCATGTTCTGGGATCCAGGTTTCAAATCCCGCCACGGCAGGTGGTAAAATTTGAATTCAACAAAAAATATCTAGAATTAGGAATCTTCTGCTGCCGATGAAATCATTGTTGATTGTTGGAAGGGAGGGAAATCTGCCATCCTTACCTGGTCTGGCCTATACATGACTCCAGTGCCACAGCAATGTGGTTGACTCTCAACTGCCCTCCAAGAACCACAAGGGGTCGGCAATAAATGCTGGCCAGCCAACGACGCCCATGTCTCACGAATTAATTTAAAAAAAGGTCAATGTCTCTTTGTAAACCATTTGTATCCCTTTCGTAACTTGCCTTTTCCTCCTATCTTTTTCTCATCTGCATATTTGGCTACAGTATATTTGCTTTGTTCCTCCAAATCATTTAATATATATTGTAAACATTTGCAGTCCCAGCACTAATCCCTGTGGAACCCCACTGGTTACAGGTTGCCAACCTGAAATAGATCCCCTGATCTCCACTCGCTCTTTCCTGGAGTACTGTGAGCAGTTTTGGTCCCCTTCATTGGAAGCAGTACAGAGAAGGCTCAGTAGGATGATTCCCCATATGGAAGAATTGTCTTATGAGGAAAGGTTAAACAGGTTGGGACTCTATTCATTGGAATTTAAAGTTTATTTATTAGTGTCACAAGTAAGCTTACACTGCATTGAACTTACAGTGAAAATCCCCTCGTCGTCACACTCCGGTGCCTGTTCGGGTATACTGAGGGAGAATTTAGCATGGCCAATGCATCTAACCAGCATATCTTTCGGACTGTGGGAGGAAACTGGCGTACCCAGAGGAAACCCACGCAGACATGAAGAGAATGTGCAGACTCTGCACAGATAGCGACCCAAACCAGGAATCGAACCATGGTCCCTGGCCCTGTGTAGCAGCAATGCTAACCATCGTGCCACCATGCCACCCATGAGATGTGATCTCATTGAAACGTAGAGGATTCTTAAGGGGCTTGACGGGGTAAATGCTGAGAGGATGTTTCCCCTCATATGGACCAAACGCGGGCAATTGGGACTAGCTTCGGGGTTAAAAAAGGGGGCGGCATGGACAAGTTGGGCCAAAGGGCCTGTTTCCATGTTGTAAACCTCCATGACTGTATGACTCATGGGAGAGTCTAGCACCAGAGGGCACAGTCTCAGAATAAAGGGGTGTCAGTTTAAGACTGACATGAGGAGGAATTTCTTCTCTCAGAGGGTTGTGAGTCTTTGGAACTCCTTGCCACAGGGAGCTGTGGGGGGCAGAGTTCTTGTGTATATTAAAGGCTGAGATAGATTTTTGATCAGTAAGGGAATCAAGGGTTATAGGGAAAGGGCAGGAAAGTGGATGTGAGGAATGTCCAATCAGCCACGATCCTATTGAATGGCGGAGCGGGCTCCAGGGGCTGAACAGCCAATCCTGTTCGTATTTTGTATGGTCTTACGGAGTCCTGATGACTCTTCATCAAAAGAGGAAGAATTCACACCAACTCGAAACATCTGTTCCTCTCTTCACAGATGCTGCCAGACCTGTTGAGTTTTTGCAGTATTTCTCTGTCAAAATCAATGTGTTACTTGTAGCAGAAGCTGGATCTTCAGTTCACGAGTGATTTGGATCCAGATTTTCCCAGTAATGTAAATTTTTGGGTAATCAGAAAGCAATTTTACTGTATTTGAAGTGAAAATGGAATAGTAACACATGCTGATTGAAGGAGCGGGCACAAGACGTGACAAGCAATCTACTATACCACAGAATCAGCATCCAGACATCTATATGTTTTAAGGACAATTAGCACCTTCAGATTGGAACAATGTTGATAGCATTTGAAGGAAGAATATTGTCGGGATATCGATAGTGCAGCTGCACTTTATTCAGGGATGGCACTCTGGCAATATTCTTTTTTTAAATTCATGCTTCTGTACTGGGGCATTGAATGCTGGGAACATATATTCAGAATTCAAGTGTGGATTCATGGAAATCTTAGGAATCATAGCATCATAGAATCCTTCAGTGCAGAGGGAGGCCATTCTTTAAGACCATAAGACATGGGAGCAGAATTAGGCCACTCGGCCCATCGAATCTGCACCGCCATTCAATCATGGCTGATATTTTTCTCATCCCCATTCTCCTGCCTTTTCCCCATAACCCCTGGTCCCCTTATTAATCAAGAACCTATCTATCTCTGTCTTAAAGACACTCAATGACCTGGCCTCCACAGCCTTCTGCGGCAAAGAGTTCCACAGATTCACCACCCCCTGGCTGAAGAAATTCCTCCTCATCTCCGTTTTAAGGATCATCCCTTTGGGCCTGAGAAATTTCAGTAAGATCCCCCCTCATCCTTCTAAACTCCAACGAGTAGAGACCCAGAGTCCTCAACTGTTCCTCATATGACAAGCTCTTTATTCCAGGAATCATTCTTGTGAACCTCCTCTGGAGCCTTTCCAAGGCCAGCACATCCTTCCTTCGATACGGGGCCCAAAACTGCTCACAATACTGCAAATGGGGTCTGACCAGAACCTTATACAGTTTCAGAAGTACATCCCTGCTCTTGTATTCTAACATTACATTTGCCTTTCTAACCGCCGACTGAACCTACACGTTAAACTTAAGATAATCTTGAACATGGACTTCCAAGTCCCATTGTGCCTCTGATTTCCTATGCATTTTGCCATTGAGCATTCGGCCCATCGAGTCTGCACCGACCACAATCCCACCCAGGCCCTACCCCCGTATCCCTACACATTAACCCGCTAATCCCTCTAACCTACACATCTCAGGACTCTAAGGGGCAATTTTAGCATGGTCAATCAACCTAACCCACACATCTTTGGACTGTGGGCGGAAACCGGAGCACCCGGAGGAAACCCATGCAGAGACGGGGAGAACGTGCAGACTCCACACAGACAGTGACCCAAGACGGGAATCGAACCCCGGTCCCTGGCGCTGTGAGGCAGCACTGCTAACCACTGTGCCACCGTGCTGCCCCAAAATCTCAGTCTTGAATTGATCCTCCCGCATCAACTTGCTTTGGGTGGAAGAGCTGGAGGGAATGAATCTCAGATTTCCCTTACTCTTTGTAGAGAAAAAGTGTTTTTTTAAATTCAGCCGAGAGATGTGGGAGTTGCTGGTTGGCCAGCATTTATTGCCCATCCCCAGTTGCCCTTGTTCAGAGGGCATTTGAGAGTCAACCACATTGCTGTGGCTCTGGAGTCACATGTAGGCCAGACCAGGTAAGGATGGCAGATTTTAAGAGACAGGGTCTACAGGCATTTAGAGAGGCAAGGGCTGATTAGGGACAGTCAGCATGGCTTTGTGAGTGGAAAATCATGTCTCACAAATTTGATTGAGTTTTTTGAAGTGGTAACCAAGAAGGTGGATGAGGGCAGTGCAGTTGATGTTGTCTACATGGACTTTAGCATGGCTTTTGACAAGGTACCGCATGGTAGGTTGTTGCATAAGGTTAAATCTCACAGGATCCAGGGTGAGGTAGCTAAATGGATACAAAATTGGCTTGATGACAGAAACCAGAGGGTGGTTGTAGAGGGTTGTTTTTCAAACTGGAGGCCTGTGACCAGTGGTGTGTCTCAGGGATCAGTGCTGGGTCCACTGTTATTTGTCATTTATATTAATGATTTGGATGAGATTATAGGAGGCATGGTTGGTAAGTTTGCAGATGACACTAAGATTGGTGGCATAGTGGACAGTGAGGAAGGTTATCTCCAATTGCAGCGGGATCTTGATCAATTGGGCCAGTGGGCTGACGAATGGCAGATGGAGTTTAATTTAGATAAATGCCTATGGGTGGCACGGTGGCACAATGGTTAGCACTGCTGCTTCACAGCTCCAGGGACCTGGGTTCGATCCCCGGCTTGGGTCACTCCCTGTGTGGAGTTTGCACATTCTCCTCGTGTCTGCGTGGGTTTCCTCCGGGTGCTCCGGTTTCCTCTCACAGTCCAAAGATGTGCGGGTTAGGTTGATTGGCCATGCTAAAATTGCCCTTAGTGTCCTGAGATGCGTAGGTTAGAAGGATTAGTGGTTAAATATGTAGGGATATGGGGGTAGGGCCTGGGTTGGATTGTGGTCGGTGCAGACTCGATAGGCCGAATGGCCTCCTTCTGCGCTGTAGGGTTTCTATGATGTCTATGATTTCTATGAAATGCAAGATGATGCATTTTGGTAGATTGAATCAGGGCAGGACTTACTTAGTTAATGTTGGGAGGAGTTCGAGAACAAAGAGATCTCGGGGTACAGGTTTGTAGCTCCTTGAAAGTGGAGTCACAGGTGGACAGAATGGTGAAGGAGGCATTCAGCATGCTTGGTTTCATTGGTCAGAACATTGAATACAGGAGTTGGGACGTCTTGTTGAAGTTGTACAAGACATTGGTAAGACCACACTTGGAATACTGTGTGCAGTTCTGGTCACCCTATTATAGAAAGGATATTATTAAACTAGAAAGAATGCAGAAAAGATTTACTAGGATGCTCCTGGGACTTGATGATTTGAGTTACATATAAGGAGAGGCTGGATAGCCTGGGAATTTTTTCTCTGGAGCGTAGGAGGCTGAGGGGTGGTCTTATAGAGAGACATAAAATAATGAGGGGCATAGATCAGCTAGATAGTCAATATCTTTTCCCAAAGATAGGGGAGTCTAAAACTAGAGGGCATAGGTTTAAGGTGGGAGAGGGGAGAGATACAGAAGAGCCCAGAGGGGCAATTTTTTCACACAGAAGGTGGTGAGTGTCTGGAACAAGCTGCCAGAGGTACTAGTAGAGGCAGGTACAATTTTGTCTTTTAAAAAGCATTTAGACAGTTCCATGGGTACGATGGGTATAGAGGGATATGGGCCAAATGCAGGTAATTGGGACTAGCTTAGGGGTTTAAAAAAAAAGAGCGGCATGGACAAGTTGGGCTGAAGGGCCTATTTCCATGTTGCAAGCCTCTATGACTCTATTTCCTTCCCTAAAGGACATTAGTGAACCAGGTAAGTTTTTCCGACAATCGACAATGGTTTCATGGTCATCAGTAGATTCTTAATTCCAGATATTTTTTATTGAATTCAAATTCCACTATCTACGGTGGTGGGATTTGAACCTGTATCCCCAGAACATTTTGAAACCTATTGGAATGAATGGCAGAACGTCCTGTGGGACCCACTGACTTCCAAAGCAGAATTCCTGATGTGCGATCTTAATAGGATGGAGAACAATGTCACACCTCACGGATCTCCAACTGTATCCCTGAAATGTGCCACTGATGGAAGAAGCTTGTAATGGAATCCATGGTTTCAAAGCTTTCAAAGTCCCGGTGCTCCGAGCTTGTTGTGAGAGCTGGGGGCTGTGGGAGGGGTGTCGGTGTGAAGGGGAGAGCTGGGGGTGTGAGGGGGCTGGGGGTGTGAGAGGGGGGAGAGCTGGGGGTGTGAGGGAGAGGGAGACCCGGGGGTGTGAGGGGGCTGTGGGAGTGAGGGAGAGGGAGACCCGGGGGTGTGAGGGGGCTGGGGGTGTGAGGGAGAGGGAGACCCGGGGGTGTGAGGGGACTGGGGGTGTGAGGGAGAGGGAGAGGGAGACCCGGGGGTGTGAGGGGGCTGGGGGTGTGAGCGAGAGGGAGACCCGGGGGTGTGAGGGGGCTGTGGGAGTGAGGGAGAGGGAGACCCGGGGGTGTGAGGGGGCTGGGAGTGTGAGGGAGAGGGAGAGGGAGACCCGGGGGTGTGAGGGGACTGGGGGTGTGAGGGAGAGGGAGAGGGAGACCCGGGGGTGTGAGGGGGCTGGGGGTGTGAGGGAGGGCGGCACAGTAGCACAGTGGGGGCGGCACGGTAGCACAGTGGTTAGCACTGCTGCTTCACAGCTCCAGGGTCCCGGGTTCGATTCCCGGCTCGGGTCACTGTCTGTGTGGAGTATGCACATTCTTCTCGTGTCTGCGTGGGTTTCCTCCGGGTGCTCCGGTTTCCTCCCACAGTCCAAAGATGTGCGGGTTAGGTTGATTGGCCAGGTTAAAAATTGCCCCTTAGAGTCCTGGGATGCGTAGGTTAGAGGGATTAGCGGGTAAAATATGTGGGGTGGGATTGTGGTCGGTGCAGACTCGATGGGCCGAATGGCCTCCTTCTGCACTGTAGGGTTTCTATGATTTCTATGATTTCTATGATTAAATTTTCTGAGACAAACCCTAACTGAAATGGAGATAGCGAGCAAAAGAAGAAAACTGACTATCCCTGTTCCTAAAGAAATGAAAACTGAAACCAGGATCTCTGCAGAGACTGAAACTGTTCCAACTGGAGACTGAAACTGTTCCAACTGGAGACTGAAACTGTTCCAACTGGAGACTGAAACTGTTCCAACTGGAGACTGAAACTGTTCCAACTGGAGACTGAAACTGTTCCAACTGGAGACTGAAATTGGACAACTGATCCAATTGCACAAATCAATCCAATCTCAGTCGTAGCTGATGATGACTCCAGTTGGGCAGTACAGGCGGGTTGAAGAGTACAAAGGCCAGATTTAGAAACTGAGGATAAACCAAAATAGACTTGTTGCGGCTGTTTCTGTTACTTGAAGATGACACTGGTGGACCTATACCATGATGTGGAGATGCCGGCGTTGGATTGGGGTAAACACAGTAAGGAGTCTAACAACACCAGGTTAAAGTCCAACAGGTTTATTTGGTGGCAAACGCCACTGGCTTTCGGAGCGCTGCTCCTTCATCAGGTGAGTGGTCTCCCAGGTGAGTGGGAGACCACTCACCTGACGAAGGAGCAGTGTTCCGAAAGCTAGTGGCGTTTGCTACCAAATAACTCTGTTGGACTTTAACCTGGTGTTGTTAGACTCCTTACTGGATCTATACCACCCAGACTGAGTTGAGAAGGTTCTGCAGATAAGTCTCATTTTTAGTAAAGATGTGTTTAACTCAGGTGGGCTGTATGCTACTGTTTGCTGGGAATTGGACTGAACCCTGGAAGGAAAGGAGTTCATTTCCATGTTGCAAGCCTCTATGACTCTATTTCCTTCCCTAAAGGACATTAGTGAACCAGGTAAGTTTTTCCGACAATCGACAATGGTTTCATGGTCATCAGTAGATTCTTAATTCCAGATATTTTTTATTGAATTCAAATTCCACTATCTACGGTGGTGGGATTTGAACCTGTATCCCCAGAACATTTTGAAACCTATTGGAATGAACGGCAGAACATCCTGTGGGACCCACTGACTTCCAAAGCAGAATTCCTGATGTGCGATCTTAATAGGATGGAGAACAATGTCACACGTCACGGACCTCCAACTGTATCCCTGAAATGTGCCACTGATTCATTGTAAGGAAGAGAGGATTTTGAAGGTCTTTGTGACAGTTTGGTGACCTATACACTGAGTGGACTGGTGAACCAATCTGTAAGATCTGTCTTAGTTGTACTTGCCATTTAATGTGTAGTTTTTAGTTTCTAATCTACTGCTATTTGCCTGTCAATTCATATCTAAACTGTGCTGTTCCTGGGTGTTCGGGTATAGATGGGACCCTCAGCTGCAGAGGTGGTTCTCTGGCCTCTCCATGGTATGATTCTCACAATGGGAAGCAGTGCGCCATTCACCAGCAGCTGGTTCTGGTTCTGCCGCTGTCAATGGGATTTTCCATTGACTCCACCCCAGGCTGCCTAGAAACCTGCAACAGCGGTGTGCCATCGGTGGGACAGAATTCTGGCCACAATTTAATGTTTGCTTTGTTTGACTCTTGTGCAGTATGTGGTGAACCATCGTTGGTTCACCACTGGGGTTTGTTACTATGTTACTGTTGGGCTAGGGTGTTGTTACTGTGGGGGTTGTACTATGTTGTTGGGTTAGGGTGTTTACCTGTTATAAGAGTTATCATGGCACATTCCAGTGGGGTCCCGCCTCCGGTGGCGAGGTATAAGACCCCCTGCTCCGGCAGGACCCCTTCAGTCTGAACTGGTGTATTCGTGTTAGTAGTTCCATTGTTACTTTATTAAAGCCTTCAATACCGAAGCCTTGGTTCCATGTGCTTATTGACGCGCATCAATTTAATAAAGTAAACAGAAAACTCACAACTGTGCAACAAGAAGAAAAAAACAGAGAGTATGGAACAGATTCTAAAACCGGATCGTCTGACACTGGACCCACGTGCGGTCGGTGCAGCTAACACATTCGACCATTGGTGGAAGTGCTTTGAGGACTACCTGGCAGCCTCGGTAGCTATCACTACGGACAGTGATAGACTCCAGGTCCTCCACGCAAGGGTAAGCGACACGATTTACCTAGCCATTCGTGCAGCTCCCACTTACCAGGGTGCCGTCGAGCTCCTAAAGAAAAGATACACTATGCCACCCAACGAGATACACGCTCGTTACCTCCTCGCTACACGACGTCGGCAGTCGAGCGAAACCATGGAGGATTATGCCAATGAGCTCCTGCAGCTTGCCAGGGGTTGCGACTGTAAGGACGTCTCCGCCGAACAGTATATGTACGACCTCGCCCGAGACGCGTTCGTAGCAGGGGTAGGGTCCTCGTACATCAGGCTTAAATTGCTAGAAAAGGGGAAACTCAACTTAACCCAGGCAATGGAGATGGCCGTGAGGTTGGAGGCGGTGTCGAAGAGCTTGGCGCTGTACCCCGAGGACCACGTGCAGTCAACGTGGTTGGAGCAAGCTCAGCTCCCTCCTCGCCCCGCGAACCCGCGCTCCCAGATCGATTCGACGACGGCGGCAGCTCCAGGTGGCCAGCGATGCTATTTTTGTGGAGGGGCCAAGCACCCACGGCAACAGTGTCCGGCAAGAACGGCAATCTGCAGCCAGTGCGGTAAAAAAGGCCACTACGGCAAAGTCTGCAGGTCCAAACCTAAAAACGGCAGTGCAGCTTGTAACCCTCCAGAACGGAGACCATCTCTTTCGGCGTCGCAGTACCCACGAGGTCCGACCACGTGCGATCTCAGGACGGCGCCATCGTGGCAGACAGAGGAGGAGGAAGACCACCAGGAGTCGCTGCGCTTGGCGCCCTCGCCCACGTGCGATTCATGGGGGCGGCCATCATGGTCCACGACGACTAGGAGCGACCAGCAGGGGTCCTCAGCATCCACATCGGCAGCATGCAGTGACGCCCAGGGGCCAACGGTGGCGTCGATCTCCCTGGATCAGACCAGGCATTACAGACTGGAACATTCTATGATGGAGGTAAAGGTTAGTGGCAGAACTGTGAATTGTCTGTTTGACAGCGGAAGCACCGAAAGTTTCATACACCCTGAAACTGCTAAAAGGTGTGGACTCCGGATTCTCCCTGCCAAACAGACAATTTCCATGGCATCACGGTCCCGGTCTGTACCGATCCAAGGACGATGTATGGTAACTCTTGAGGTACAGGGCACAATTTACGAGCAATACAGGCTCCTTGTGCTACCTCACCTTTGCGCGCGAATTCTCCTCGGACTAAACTTTATGGTCCACATGAAGAGTGTGATCCTACAGTACGGTGGGCCACTCCCTTCACTGGCAGTAGGGAATCAGCCGCAGCCTCCAAATTGCCCAAAGCGCCCCGCGTGCAATTTATCCACCCTGAAGATCACGACACCATCCCTTTTTAAAAATCTGGTACCTGGCTGCAAGCCCATCGCTACTAAAAGTAGGCGTTACAGCGCTGAGGACCGGATCTTTATTAGATCTGAGGTTCAGCGGCTCCTCAAGGAAGGGATCATACAGGCCAGTGCTAGTCCGTGGAGAGCGCAGGTCGTGGTAGTCAAAAGCGGGAACAAACCTCGGATGGTCATCGACTATAGTCAGACCATTAATAGATACACGCAGCTGGATGCGTATCCTCTCCCGCGCATTTCTGATATGGTCAATCAGATTGCGCAGTACCGAGTTTTTTCTACCATAGACCTTAAGTCCGCCTACCATCAACTCCCCATCCGTCCAGAGGACCGACAATATACGGCTTTTGAGGCGGATGGTCGTCTATACCAATTCCTCAGGGTTCCATTTGGTGTCACCAATGGGGTCTCGGTCTTCCAGCGTGCTATGGACCGAATGGTGGACCAGAACGGGTTGCGGGCTACCTTCCCGTACCTCGATAACGTCACCATCTGCGGCCATGACCAGCAGGACCACGACACGAATCTCCAACACTTTCTGCGCACTGCATCTCGCCTGAATCTGACCTATAACAGGGAGAAGTGCGTATTCCGTACGCGTAGGTTAGCCATCCTCGGATACGTGGTGGAAAACGGGGTCATTGGCCCTGATCCAGACCGTATGCGCCCACTCACTGAACTTCCCTTGCCCGCTAGCACGAAAGCACTGAGGAGATGCCTCGGATTTTTTTCATATTATGCACAGTGGGTCCCCAACTACGCGGACAAAGCTCGTCCGCTCATTAAGTCCACGACCTTTCCACTTACGCCGGAGGCCCAATTGGCCTTCAAGGTTTTGAAGAGCGACATCTCGAAAGCCACGATGCACACGGTGGATGAATCCATCCCTTTCCAGGTGGAGAGTGATGCATCTGACTTCGCCCTAGCCGCCACACTAAACCAGGCAGGCAGGCCCGTCGCGTTCTTTTCCCGCACCCTTCAAGGCCCAGAAATTCGGCACTCAGCGGTGGAAAAGGAGGCTCAGGCCATTGTGGAGGCAGTCAGACACTGGCGCCATTACCTGGCAGGTAAGCGGTTCACCCTGATCACGGATCAACGATCCGTGGCGTTTATGTTCAGTAACACGCAGAGGGGCAAGATCAAGAACGATAAGATCTTGCGGTGGAGAATTGAGCTCTCCACCTATAATTACGATATTATGTATCGTCCAGGGAAGCTCAATGAGCCCTCGGATGCCCTCTCGCGCGGAACATGCGCCATCATGCAGGAGGACCGCTTGAAGGCTCTCCACAATGATCTGTGTCATCCTGGAGTCACCAGACTCTACCACTTCATCAAAGCCCGCAACCTGCCTTACTCGGTGGAGGATGTCAGGTCAGTGACTAGAAGCTGTCGGATTTGCGCAGAATGCAAACCACACTTTTATCGACCAGACCGGGCACAATTGGTCAAGGCCACTCGCCCTTTTGAGAGGCTGAGTGTGGATTTTAAGGGCCCCCTTCCCTCAACGGACCGGAATGTCTATTTTCTCAACATAATAGACGAGTATTCCCGGTTTCCGTTTGTTTTCCCCTGTGCGGACACGTCAACTGCCACCGTCATTAAGGTTTTCAGTGAACTTTTTACCCTGTTCGGGTACCCCTGCTACATTCATAGCGACAGGGGCTCGTCGTTCATGAGCAACGACTTGAGGCAATTCCTGCTCTCATTCGGGATTGCCTCTAGTAGAACCACGAGCTACAACCCTAGGGGTAACGGACAGGTGGAAAGGGAGAATGCTACAGTCTGGAAGGCTGTCCTACTGGCACTGAAATCCAGGGGCCTTCCAGTCTCCCGTTGGCAGGAGGTCCTTCCAAATGCGCTCCATTCTATCCGCTCCCTCCTGTGTACGGCAACCAATGCTACTCCCCACGAGAAGATGTTCTCATTCCCTCAGAAGTCGTCCTCGGGGACCTCATTGCCAGCCTGGTTGACGTACCCAGGACCCATCCTTCTGCGGCGCCATGTGAGGGCTCGCAAGTCCGACCCCTTGGTCGACCCGGTCCAACTCCTCCACGCCAACCCTCAATATGCCTATGTGGCATATCCTGACGGGCGAGAGGACACTGTCTCCATTAGAGACCTGGCGCCCGCAGGGGACGTAGCAACTCCTGTCGCTCCTATTCCCCCAGTCACGAATCCACTACTCCTCATTACTTCCCCAGACGTGGCGCGGTCAGCACCGGGACCAGTGCATAACACTTTTACTCCCATGTACAGCTTGCCTGAGACTCGGAGATCGGCGCCACCATCATCATCACCACCACCACTACCACCAAACGTTCCAGGATCCCCTGCACCATCGCCTCACCAGGGCCGGCCGGCCCGGGAGTCCTTGAGGGGACAGCCAGACGTTGCTTTGGAAAGAGCGCCACCACAAGCACCTGCTCCGGTTTCGCAACCGGTGTTGAGGAGATCGGCACCTGCTCCGGTTTCGCAACCGGTGTTGAGGAGATCGCAGCGTCGGTGCGGTCCTCCAGACCGTCTAGACTTGTGAATCCTGTGATTTTTCTGTTATTGTCTGTTTATATGACCTGTTTTCGTCCACCTCGCCACCTTTTGTTCTTAAAGGAGGGGTGAATGTGGTGAACCATCGTTGGTTCACCACTGGGGTTTGTTACTATGTTACTGTTGGGCTAGGGTGTTGTTACTGTGGGGGTTGTACTATGTTGTTGGGTTAGGGTGTTTACCTGTTATAAGAGTTATCATGGCACATTCCAGTGGGGTCCCGCCTCCGGTGGCGAGGTATAAGACCCCCTGCTCCGGCAGGACCCCTTCAGTCTGAACTGGTGTATTCGTGTTAGTAGTTCCATTGTTACTTTATTAAAGCCTTCAATACCGAAGCCTTGGTTCCATGTGCTTATTGACGCGCATCACAGTAAAACATTGTTTGTTTTAAACAATGGAATCTTATGGCTTCATTCTTCAAGTAAGTAACCAGGATTTCAGATTTATTCTTTTAAAAAAAGAGTTACCGGTCTCTGGCCAAGATCATAACAAGCTCCAAGTTCAATTGAGTGGACCCTTCAATATCCCGTAAGACCGCTCAATAGATGGTTTTGGAAGTGAAGACCATGAGGGAACAGCCACATATGGATTGCCTATAGTACATCCTAAGTAGCCTGGCCTGTCCCAGATTTTCTAAAGCTTTTTGAGTGCATTGTATAAATAAAATAATTGGTTATGTGCATTTTACAGACACTTGGTTCATGTTTGTGAGTTTCCACGTGTTAATTTCTGACTGGAGTTATACCACACCTTGTGTGGAGCCTGAGCAGTGGGAGGCTCCCTCTCACCTGAATGAGACCAGGAGACAGCTCCTCAATGTCATCCACCTCATGAGTTACATTGTTGAATTTTGGACCCAGAATGACTTGAGTCAAGGCGAAAGTAAGGAGTAAAAGCAAAGTCATGGACACTTTTCCAGGTATTCCTAGCTCTGGGTCATTCTGCACTGCTAACTGTAGGGTCTAATTACTCAAGTCGCAGATCCCCTGAATGTGGAATGTTCAAAATAATCTGGCTGACGAGACAAAAATAGATAATGATTATCCTTTAGTCAATAGTCATTTTGTGGCCTGGGAATGAAACTCTGTAGCTATCACGATTCATTTGCTGATTGTCTGCCTCTGAGCATCTCTCTGTCTCCAACTGCTTTACATTTACAGGAAAACAGAACACTCCCTTCCCTGTCACCTTATACATTTTAAAGAAGGGGCAAGTTAAAGAAGGAAAGGATGAGATAGAGAATGAAAAAGAGGGATAGTTAAAGATTGATGGAAGGTGTAAACATAGGGGGCAGAGTAGGCCGTCCGATTTAAAAATAAAATCAAGCAGAATTTCTTTTAGTCAGGGTGTTAGTCACAAGTAGGATGTTTTTGGAGTGGACAGAAAAAGAACAAAGAGCAAAGAAAGGACAGCACAGGATCAAACCCTTCGATCCTCCAAGCCCATGCCAATCATGATGCCCTAACTAAACCAAAACGGCCTTTACTCGGACCGTATCCCTCTATTCCCTCTCTATTCATGTACCCATCCAAATACTAGCTTTTCTTGTGGGGAGGCAGTGGCACAGTGGAATTATCACTGGACGAGCAATCCAGAGACCCAGAGTAATGCTCCAGGGCCCCGGGTTCGATTCTCACCATGGCAGATCGTGAAATTTGAATTCAATAAAATTCTGGAATTAAAAGTCTAACGATGACCATGAAACTATTGTAGCAAAAACCTATCTGGTTTGCTAATGCCCCCTCGGGAAGGAAATCTGCCATCCTGACCCTATCTGGCCTACATGTGACTCCAGAAGCACAACAATGTTGACTCTCAAGTGGTCTCTGAAATGGAGGGCAGTTAGGAATGGGCAATAAATGCTGGGCCCAGCCAGCGATACCCATGTCCCTAAAAATGAATAAGTAAGAATATATGGAAATTGAATGCGTTTCCAGAAGGTGCAGAAGGTAAGTTTCAAGCCTCACCACATAGGAATCCAGATAGATTACGAAAGCAGAGAGGTCATGATGGAGTTGTTTAGAACTTTGGTGAGGCCACAGCTAGAGTATTGTGTGCAGTTCTGGTCACCACATTATAGGAAGGATGTGATTGCGCTGGAAGTGGTGCAGTGGAGATTCGCCTAGATGTTGCCTGGGATGGAACATTTAAGTTATGAAGAGAGGTTGGATAGGCTTGGGTTGTTTTCATTGGAACAGAGAAGACTGAGGGATGACCTGATCGAAGTTTACAAGATTATGAGGGGCATGGACAGGGTGGATAGGGAGCAGCTGTTCCCCTTCATTGAAGGATCAGTTACGAAGGGGACACAAGTTAAAAGTGAGGGGTGGGAGGTTTAGGGGGGATTTGAGGCAAAGCTTTTTTACTCAGAGGGTGGTGACAGTCTGGAATGCGCTGCCTGGGAGGGTGGTGGAGGCGGGATGCCTCACATCCTTTATAAAGTACCTGGATGAGTACTTGGCACATCATAACATTCAAGGCTATGGGCCAAGTGCTGGCAAGTGGGATTAGGAGGGTAGGTCAGGGCATTTCATGCATCGGTGCAGACTCGATGGGCTGAAGGGCCTCTTCTGCACTGTAGTATTCTGTGATTCTGTGATTCTGATTCTGCAAAAGTTATGACTTCAGCAATGTACGATAAGGGGTTATTCTCCGATGCAGAGCCAGTGAGGCTTTGTGAATGAAGGACAGAATTACTGAGACGTGTGCTGGGACATTGGCCAGGGAATATTTATATAAAGTAAGAAGTGCCGGTGGAGGAAGACCAGGCGTCCTTTGATGCCATGATGCATTTCCCCAGTGAGCTGTTGAGCTAATGTCTGTCAGGAAAGTGCCAAGTTCAATCGCTAGCCCATGTTGAGTTAGCCAGTCACAGTGGGGGTGCTCACAAAAACTAGCAGTGTCCCTCAGCTAGCAAAGACACGCATCAGCAATGGATTCCTCTTCCTGATGACCATCAGTAGCCAGTGACTGGAAAGCTGCTAGTGTGCGTGCATGTGCGTTAGGTAAGGATCGGGTTAGGCTAGGTGGTGATATCTTATTCAGAGGCTGATAGACTGCCAGCGACTCACGGGGTTTAGACCAGATAATCAGCCAATTAAGCAGGCCTAATTCAGCAGAATAGGGCAGGACAAAGTGGGCACACATTCAACATAACATTGATTCAACACTTAGGTCTATTTGCTGAGTTATAGTAATCCGATTTTAATTGCTGTACTGTTAGCAGTGTAGCTTCAGATGCCAAGGGCATTAAACTTTGGAATTCACTCTCTAAACCTCTCCTTCCACCTTTCAGATGCTTCTTAAAACCTACCTCACTGACTCAACCTTTGGTCAACTATGTGGCTCAGTGTTAAAATTTGCTTGCTTTTTTTTATTCATTCGTGGGACATGGGCGTCGCTGGTTGGCCAGCATTTATTGCCCATCCTTAGTTGCCCGAGGGCATTTGAGAGTCAACCACATTGCTGTGGCTCTGGAGTCACATGTAGGCCTGGCAAGGTAAGGACGGCAGATTTCCTTCCCTAAAGGACATTAGTAACCCAGATGGGTTTTTCTGACAATCGACAATGATTTCATGGTCATCAGTAGATTCTTAATTCCAGATAGTTTTGATTGAATTCAAATTCCACCACCCGCCACGGTGGGATTCGAACCCAGATCCCCAGAGCAATAGCTGAGTTTCTGGATAATACCACCAGGTCATCACCTCCCCTCTGTTGCTAACACTCCTTGGGATGTTTTACTGAAAGCTGTGAATAAGTGCAGGTTGTCATTGCAAAGAAACATGATTCTCCAGTGCTTTGTTTCCTAGTTAGAGTTGGACATTAGTTGCAAGAACATAAACGTTTTACGGAACAAGGAAAGTCCATTAGCAATAAAATTGTCCTAAAGTGGCTGATCTCAACCCTTCATCATCTGCATTCTCACCACATCTCTCGACCCCATATCCTGTAGAAATAGATCTAATGAACCCATTGATTGGCAATCCTTTTGTCCTAGAATCATAGAATCATAGAATCCCTATAGTGCAGAAGGAGGCCATTCAGCCCATTGAGTCTGCACCGACTCTCTGATAGAGTATCTTACCCAGGCCCTCTCTCCCTATCTCCTATCTCTGTGACCCCACACATTTTCCATTGTTAATCCCCCTAACCTACACATCTTTGGACACTAAAGGGCAATTTAGCATGGCCAATCCACCTAAACCACACAACTTTAGACATCATGAAGCCAGTGCTGATTTTAGTTCAATTAAAATATATATAATTCTCAGCATCCTTACCAAATCTACAGTTGTGAAAATGAGTAACTTCTGAAAACCAGAAGACAGGTGTATGTCTATTTAATGCCTATCATAACGCCAAGATGATACAAAGCACTTTACAGTACGGGCAGCACAGTGGCACAGTGGTTAGCATTGCTGTCTGACAGCGCTAAGTACCGGGGTTCGATTCCGGTCCTGGGTCATTGTCTTTGTGGAGTTTGTATGTTCTCCCTGTGTCTGCATGGAAAAAGCAAGCAAATTTTAACACTGAGCCACATAATTGACCAAAGGTTGAGTCAGTGAGGTAGGTTTTAAGGAGCATCTGAAAGAAGGAAGGGGAGGTTTAGAGAGTGAATTCCAAAGTTTAATGCCCTTGGCATCTGAAGCTACGCTGCTAACGGTGCAGCAATTAAAATCGGATTACTATAACTCAGCAAATAGACCTAAGTGTTGAATCAATGTTATGCTGAATGTGCGCCCACTTTGCCCTGTTCTGCTCCAGTTTTCTCCCACGCTTTAAAGGTGTGAGGGTTATACAGTCAAAGGGTCATAGAGCAATACAGCAGGGAAACAGCCCCTTTGGCCCAACCAGCCCATGCTGACCATGGTGCCCTCCCAGCTAGTCCCAATTGCCCACATTTAGCCCATATCCCTCTAATCTTTTCCCATCCATGTACTTATCCAAATGCTTTTTTAAATGTTGCTATTGAACCTGCCTCAACCACTTTTTCTCTGGTAGCTCATTCCATATCCACACCATCCTCTGCATGAAGAAGTTGCCTCTCAGATCCCTTTTAAATCTTTCCCCTCTCACCTTAAGCTTATGCCCTTTAGTTTTCAATTCCTCTTCCCTGGGAAAAGGACTACGTGCGTTCATCCTATCTATGCCCCTCATGATTTTATACATCTCAGTAAGGTCACCCCTCATTCTCCTATATTCCAAAGAATAAAATCCTAGCCTGGCCAACCGCTCCCTATAGCTCAGGCCCACCAGCCCTGGCAACATCCTCATGAATATTCTTTGCACTCTTACCTGTTTAAGAATGTCTTTCCTATAACAGGGTGACTAAAACTGCAATATAATATCCCAACTTCTGTACGCAATGCTCTGATTGATGAAGACCAGTGTGCTAAATGCCTTCTTCACAACTCTGTCTACCTATGACGCTGCTTTCAATGAACGATGCACTTGTACTCCTAGGTCCCTCTGTTCCTCAACACTCCCAGGGCCCTACCATTCACTGTATAAGTCTTATCCTAATTTGACTTTCCAGAATGCAACACCTCACTCTTATCTATATTGATATCCATTTGCCAATCCTCGATCCACTTCTCATATTGATCAAGATCCCCCTGTAATTTCTGATAACCTTCTTCGCTATCGACGATTTAGTATCCTAATTTAGTATCATCCGCAAACTTACTAACCGTGCCTTGTACATTCACATCCAACTCATTTATATAAATAACAAAAAGCAAGGGTCCCAACACCAGACTGGGTAAGGTGGATTGGCCATGCTAAAGTGATCCTTAGGCCAGAATGTTACTGCCTCGCCCACCCCAGAATTGGGGCGGGCGAGGCTCGCGGAACAGCATTCTCCGTTGGCCTCAGATGGGAACTTACGAGCCTCGGGCAGGCGAGATTCTGGCGGGTAAAATTCTGGCATTAGTGTCCAAAAATGTGTTGATGAGATCGATTAGCCATGGTAAATGTGTGGGGTTATGGGGATAGGGCAGGGGAGAGGGCCTGAGTAATATACTCTGTCAGAGAGCTGGTGCAGACCCGGTGGGCTGAATGGCCTCTTCTGTAGGGATTCAATGATTCTATGACAGTAAAGTACTTAAGATTCAATGACAGTAAGTACTTCTGAAGTGTAAATCATTGGACATATTTAATTTCAAAATCATATTGAGCTGAAAATGCTTCATGCAAAAAAGGCGTGAAACAGACTCGTAATGAACCACTCGTCCGTTTTACACCCTCACCAATTTCCTCTATGATTGAAGTTACTGGGAGGGAAAGCTGAGCCTGCCATGAGCTCATTTCAGCACTAAGGCCACGGCTGACAGATTCTTTCTGATGTTATTGCCTGCAGTGTTCAATTGTTCGGTGTTTGAATATGTCAGTCTGGTAACTGACCTATGCTCACTGTGTTCGATTGGTTGACTCTGGGTGTTGACTCTGTGATAAGTAAACAAGAGAAGCTGCCAGACGTCAAACTAGAAGCATGGCGTAGACATTTTTAAAGCACTGTATAAAACACAGTAAGGAAAGTTCCTGCACATTTAGAAGCTGGTGTTATCTTCACATTGCCATGTGACTAATCAAATATATCAAATATATAACAAGGATGGGGTGGAGAAAATTTTAAATTTACAGATTTCTTTCTTCATTCCACAAATAGGCAGATTTTGGCAAGGTGTAAAAGTAACAGGGTTGTTGTGTTGGGAGATTTTAACTTCCCCTATATTGACTGGGACTCACTTAGTGTTAGGGGCGTGTATGGGGCAGAGTTTGTAAGGAGCACCCAGGAGGGCTTCTTGAAACAGTATGTAGATAGTCCAACTAGGGAAGGGGCTGCGCTGGACCTGGTATTGGGGGATGAGCCCAGCCAGGTGGTCGATGTTTCAGCTGGGGGGCAGTTCGGGAACAGTGACCACAATTCAGTAAGCTTTAAGGTACTGATGGATAAAGATAAGTGCAGTCCTCAAATGAAGGTGCTAAACTGGGGGAAGGCTAATTACAACAATATTAGGCAGAACTGAAGAATATAGAACCAAAAGAGAAAATGCTGGAAAATCTAAGCAGGTCTGGCAGCATCTGTAAATAGAGAAAAGAGCTGCAGTTTTAAGTCGAGATGACCCTTTGTCAAAGCTTGGAGAAAGGATCATCTTAACTCGAAACATCAGCTTTTTTCTCTCCTTACAGATGCTGCCAGACGTGTTGGGATTTTCCAGCATTTTCTCTTTTGGCTTCAGATTCCAGCATCCGCAGTAATTTGCTTTTATTACTGAAGAATGTAGAATAGGGGCAGGTATTTGAGGGCAAATCAACGTCTGGCATGCGGGAGGCTTTCAAGTGTAAGCTGATAGGAATTCAGGACCAGCACATTCCCATAAGGATGAAGGATAAGTATGGCAAGTTTTGGATAACGAGGGATATTGTGAGCCTAGTCAAAGAGAAAAAGGAAGCATTTGTCAAGATTAGGAGGCTGGAAACACAGGAGGCAAGTGTGGATTGCAAGGAAAGTAGAAAGAAACTTAAGCAAGGAGTAAGGAGGGCTAAAAGGGGTCATGAAAAGTAATTGCCAGTAGGATTAAGGAAAATCCCAAGGCTTTTTACACATATATAAAGAGCAAGAGGGTAGCCAGGGAGAGGGTTGGCCCACTCAAGGACAGGGGAGGGAATCTATGTGTGGAGCCAGAGGAAATGGGCAAGGTATTAAATGAGTACTTTGCGTCAGTATTCACCAAAGAGAAGGACTTGGTGGATGGTGAGTCTGGGAAAGGGTATGTAGATAGTTTGAGTCATGTTGAGATCAAAAAGGAGGAGGTATTGGGGTTCTTGAGAAACATTAAGGGAGATAAGTCCCCAGGGCCTGATGGGATATACCCCAGAGAGAGGCAAGGGAGGAAATTGCTGGGGCCTTGAGAGAAATCTTTGTATCCTCACTGGCTACAGGGAAGGTCCCAGAGGATTGGAGAATAGCCAATGTTGTTCCTTTGTTTAAGAAGGGTAGCAACAATAATCCAGGTAATTACAGGCCGGTGAGCCTTACATCAGTGGTAGGGAAATTATTGGAGAGGATTCTTCGAGACAAGATTTACTCCCACTGGAAATAAGTGGACGTATTAGTGAGAGGCAACATGGTTTTGTGAAGGGGAGGTCGTGTCTCACTTGATTGGGTTTTTCGAGGAAGTGACAAAGATGATTGATGAGGATAGAACAAAGAACAAAGAACAAAGAACAATACAGCACAGGAACAGGCCCTTCGGCCCTCCAAGCCCGCGCCGCTCCCCGGTCCAGGATTGAATCCTGAATCCAGGATCCCCGCCCAATTTTCCAGCCTATCTACATACCAATATCCTATCCACCGAGCTGTCCCCCACAGCTACGATGCTTTGTTCATTACAACCTATTAACTCCCCCCCACCCCCCCATTCCAGACCATGTGATCTCCAGGGAGAGGCGAAAACCCAGAGTGAAAAACCCCAGGGCCAATATGGGGAAAAAAAAATCTGGGAAATTCCTCTCCGACCCCCTGAGGCGATCGAAACGAGTCCAGGAGATCACAATGGCCCTGATCGGAAAATGCTTCCCAACCCGAGTCATTTCCACTTCCACGAGAAACAAGGAACAATTAGCCCACGCCGCTCCCTGGTCCAAACTAGACCACTCTTTTGTATCCCTCCATTCCCAGTGGATGTTGTCTACATGGACTTCAGTAAGGCCTTTGACAAGGCAGACTGGTGCAGAAGGTGAAGTCGCATGGGATCAGAAGTGAGCTGGCATGAAGGATACAGAACTGGCTCAGTCATAGAAGACAGAGGGTAGCAGTGGAAGGGTGCGTTTCTGAATGGAGGGCTGTGACAAGTGACGTTCCTCAGGGATCAGTGCTGGGACCTTTGCTGTTTGTAATCTGTATAAATGATTTGGAGGAAAATGTAACTGATTTGATTAGTAAGTTTGCGGACGACACAAAGGTTGGTGGATTTGCGGTCCTCTGATGAGGACCATCAGAGGATACAGCAGGATATAGATTGGTTGGAAACTTGGGCAGAGAGATGGCAGATGGAGTTTAATCAAATGTGAGGTAATGCATTTTGGTAATACAGATGGAAAATGTACAGTAAATGCCAGAACCCTTAAAAGTACTGATAGGCAGAGGGATCTGGGTGTACAGGTACACAGGTCACTGAAAGTGGCAATGCAGGTGGAGAAGGTAGTCAAGAAGGCATACGACATGCTTGTCTTCATCGGCTGGGGCATTGAGTTTAAAAATTGGCAAGTCATGTTGTAGCTTTATAGAACCTTGGGCCACACTTGGAATATAGTGTTCAATTCTGCACGCCACACTATCAGAAGGATGTGGAGAGGATACAGGAAAGATTTACCAGGATGTTGCCTGGTATGGAGGGCATTAGCTATGAGGAGAGGTTGGAGAAATTTGGTTTGTTCTCACTGGAATGATAGAGGTTGAGGGGTGACCAGGTAGAAGTCTACAAGGTTATGAGGGGCATAGAACATAGAACATAGAACAGTACAGCACAGAACAGGCCCTTCGGCCCACGATGTTGTGCCGAGCTTTATCTGAAACCAAGATCAAGCTATCCCACTCCCTATCATCCTGGTGTGCTCCATGTGCCTATCCAATAACCGCTTAAATGTTCCTAAAGTGTCTGACTCCACCATCACTGCAGGCAGTCCATTCCACACCCCAACCACTCTCTGCGTAAAGAACCTACCTCTGATATCCTTCCTGTATCTCCCACCACGAACCCTATAGTTATGCCCCCTTGTAATAGCTCCATCCACCCGAGGAAATAGTCTTTGAACGTTCACTCTATCTATCCCCTTCATCATTTTATAAACCTCTATTAAGTCTCCTCCGCTCCAGAGAGAACAGCCCTAGCTCCCTCAACCTTTCCTCATAAGGCCTACCCTCCAAACCAGGCAGCAGCCTGGCAGCAACCAGGCGGCATGGACAGAGTGGATAGAGAGAAGCTTTTTCCCAGGGTGGAAGAGTCTATTACTAGGGGGCATAGGTTTAAGGCAAGTTTTTATACAGAGGGTGGTGGGTGCCTGGAACTCACTACCAGGGGAGGTAGTGAAAGCAGATACGATAATGACTTTTAAGGGGCATCTTGACAAATACATGAATAGGATGGGAATGGAGGGATATAGTCCCGGAAGGGTAGGGGGTTTTAGTTCAGTCGGGCAGCATGGTTGGTGCAGGCTTGGAGGGCCGAAGGGCCTGTTCCTGTGCTGTAATTTTCTTTGTTCTTAAATCAAGTCAAATAGAGAAAGATCAGCTTTCTATATAGTAGGTTCATTCAAAAGCCTGATGGCAGCAGGGAAGAAGTTGTTCTTGAGTCGGTTGGTACGTGATCTCAGACTTCTGTATCTTTTTCCCAATGGAAGAAGGTGGAAGAGAGAATGTCCGGGGTGCGTGGGGTCCTTGATTGTGCTGGCTGCTTTTCTGAGGCAGCGGGAAGTGTAGATGGAGTCAACAGATGGAAGGCTGGTTTGCGTGATGGATTGGGCTACGTTCACGACCCTTTGTAGTTTCTCGCAGTCTTGGACAGAGCAGGAGCCTTACCAAGCTGCAATAAATCCGAAATATTAGAGCAGTTCCTCTGTTGTTTACCCTCTGCAGTATCTGCAATTCTGTCTCCACTATCTTTGCACACTTTGCAGATAATAGTTTTATTGGGTTGAAAGTGTTTCAATACAAAAATATTTTATTGGCAAAAAGCCTTATATTTCCTTACATTTATTGCTTATGTCACGCTGCTACTATTCATTAATCTAAAGGAATCGTCGGCTGTGAGAATGTGTTTGTGGAAATAAATTGGTTACAGAAAGATGGATTGAAAAAACATCACTGATAAAAGTCAGGGAAGACAATGGTGCTGGTGTTAAAATTAATGAAAAGCAAAGATGACACTTGCCTTGGACAAGGAGCACACGATGAGAGCACGTAATTCACAACCTTTGAGAAAAGGTGGAAATTTAAAGGAATTGGGTGGCACGGTGGCACAGTCGTTAGCACTGCCGACTCACAGTGCCAGGGGCCTGGGTTCAATTCCGGCCTCGGGTGACTGTCTGTGTGGAGTTTGCACGTTCTCCCCATGTCTGCACGGGTTTCCTCCGGGTGCTCCGGTTTCCTCTCACAGTCTAAAGATGAGCGGGTTCGGTTGATTGGCTGTGCGAAATTGACTATTAGTGTCAGGGGGGGTTAGCAGGGTAAATGCGTGGGGTTGCAGGGGTGGGGTCTAGGTGGGATTGCTGTTGGTGCAGACTCAATGGGCCGAATGGCCTCCTTCTGCGCTGTAGGGATTCTATGAAAAACCCAAATGTTTTGTGGATATTTGAACTTGAGTTCGAATCATAACATCATACAACACAGAAGGAGGTTATCCAGCCCATCATACCTGTGCCAGCACCATGTGAGGTGAAATATGGCAGCCCCTGGCATTGAGAGAGCATCTTAGGATGCACTGAGACTGATGTTCTGGGAGCCGTCTTGGAATCATAGAAGGCTTTCGGCACACAAGGAGGCCACTAGGTCCATTGCAATGAGGCACCCGACCTTATCCCGCTTTCCAGCACTTTGGTCCCTCGCTCTGCAGGTTACAGCAGTTGAGGTGCCTTTATTAATCTTTTAGGTAACGAGTTCCAGACTCATACCACCTTCTGCGTGAAATACATTTCCTGATCTCCCCTCGAATCCGTCTACCAATCACTTTAAATCTATGCCCCCTAGTCATTAACTTCTTTGCTAAAATAAATAGATCCTTTCCATCTACTCTATCCAGGTTCCTTACAAATTGTACATCTCAATCAAATCTCCCCTCAGCCTCTCTGTTCCAAGGTGAACAGCCCCAGCCCAGCTACTCTTTCCTCATAGCCGCAATTTTCCAGTCCTGGCAACATCCTCATAAATCTCCTCTGCACTCTCTCCAATGCAATTACATCCTGTCTGTAATGGGATGGCCAGGACTGCATATAGTACCCAAGTTGTAGCCTAACTAATGTTTTATACAGTTCTAGCATAACCTCCTAGCTCTTATTTTCTATACCTTGGCTAATGTAGGAAAGGATTCCATTTGTCTTCTTACTGACCTAACTGGGCGTCTTCAGGGATCTGTGGACATTCACTCCATGGTCCCTCATTTCCTCTTCATCTCTCAGTAACCTCCCATTTATTGTGTATTCCATAGCCCTGTTTGACTTTCTCAAATGCGTCATCTCACATTTCTCAGGGTTGAATTGCATTTGCCACTTTACTGCCCACCTGACCAATCTTGGAGATATCTGTAATCGTAACATGAGGATGGAATTTAGGTTAAAACCCACAGCCCCTAACACAGTTCGAACATTGTAGAAAGAAAACTGGCGATGAGTTGGGATTCTGCTTCATCAAGAACATCGAGGAAAGATCCTGGGAGAAAAAAAATTGTGGGTCTCCCACTTTGAATATTAAAGGTTGGGAAAAAGCAATACTAAGGATTAAAGATTCGGATGCCAGTGCAGGAAGACAGGTAAGAAAGAACTCCCTGCATTGTCTTAAAGGGTTTTTTTTCTCTGATCAGAGAAAGGTGAGATTTCAGGCAGTATCTGGCACATATAGAAAAGCATTTGAAGTACGGCTGGAGTCATTTGAAAAAATAACATCAAGCCAACGTATAATTTTTGATACACGAAAATTTTGTAATTATTTATATGGTTGCTGTTTTGCATTATTGACTGATCCTTAACTATTATTTTTGGGCTGTATACCATCGTTAGCTGCTAGTCGATTGCTGGGAGAGGGGGCAGATGGAGCAGTAGGGGCTGGATAGATGACCAGCAATGGGAGGCTAGGGACAGATTGACATAGATGTCATGGACTAAAAGACAATGTGAATGGTGGTGATCATGGCTAAGAAGGGTGCTGATAGCGGCACATTAAGAGGCCAGAGTGTGCTAATGACAGCGCAAAGGTTAGCGGAGTGTCAAAGGACAACCTGGGACAGGTAACAGATGACCCGAGTGGGGTTGCATGGGAGGGAGGGGAGACAGTGGTAAGGGAGAAAAATGGAAAGGGGGATAAAGAAAGGGGTGAAAAAGCGAATCAATGGGAGAAATGAAAATAAATTGATGGAAATGAAAAATGGGTGAAGGTGGAGGAGAGAGTTCGTGCTCTGAATTTGTTGAATTCACTGTTAGTTCCAAAGGCTGTAACGTGCCTAATGGGAAGATGGGGTGCCGTTCCTCCAGTTTGCGTTGAGTTTCACCAGAACATTGCACCAGGCCAAGGATGGACATGTAGAGATGAGAGCAGGATGGTGTTCTGTGTCTTCCTTCTTCCTTACTCGTGGTTTCCCACTCTCAACTGTGCTCAGATTCCAGCACCCACAGTAATCAGCTTTTATCATAGTTGATAATGGTTTGGAGTGCTCTTTATCCAGCTTTTTGTAGCATGCATGCCTTGATGCCAGCACAGTTCCATGGGAGAACTCTCACCTTCCAGACAGAAGGCTGTGGGATCAATCTCCAGTCAAGAAGCATGTTCATAAAATCTAAACTGACACTTCTGTGCAGTATTAACATTTTGAATGAATTTTAGGTCTCCATCAACCAGTTCAGGTGGATCCTGTGACAGTATCTGAAAATCAGAAGAGTTCTCCCCAGTGTCCCAGTCAATGTTTATTCCTCAACTCACATCTAAAAAAAAGATCAACTGCTTATTTACTGCACTGCTGCCCAAATACAAATTGGCTGCAACATTTGCCTTGTAACAATGACGCAATCCACTGGCCATGAAATACATTCTGAGATGAAGTTAAAGTTTATTTATTAGTGTCACCACCAGCAGGCTTACATTAACACTGCATTGAAGTTACTGTGAAAATCTCCTAGTCGCCACACTCCGGCATCTGTTCGGGTACACTGAGGGAGAATTTAGCATGGCCAATGTACCTAACCAGCATGTCTTTCAGACTGTGGGAAGAAACCCACACAGACACGGGGAGAACGTGCAAACTCCACACAGACAGTGACTCAAGCCGGGAATTGAACCGGGTCTCCAGCACTGTGAAGCTGCGGTGCTAACCACTGTGCCACCGTGCCGTCCCCTATAATTAAGGAGTTATATGGATGCAAATTATTTATTTGTATGGGGCAGCTGTCAATGCTTATGGACCTCGAGGTGCACCAATGACCCAAAGAACAAAGAAAATTGCAGCACAGGATCAGACCCTTCGGCCCTCCAAGCCTGCACTGACCATGCTGCCCGACTGAACTAAAACCCCCACCCTTCCAGGGACCATATCCCTCTATTCTCATCCTATTGATGTATTTGTCAAGACGCCCCTTAAAAGTCACTATCGTCTCTGCTCCCACTACTTTCCCGGACAGCGAGTTCCAGGCACCCAGAACTCAAAGATTTGCTCGTACATCTCCTTTAAACCTTGCCCCTCGCACATTAAACCTCTGTCCCCTAATAATTGGCTCTTCCACCCTGGGGAAAAAGCTTCTATCCATGTTAAAATTCTCATTCTTGTATTCAAATTTTTTAATGGCTTTTCCCCACCCCACCCAGCCTGAAACCTCCTCCAGCCCTACATCATTTCAAGAATTCCACATTCCTCCAATTCTGGTCAGTTACACGTGCCCTCTCCCCTTGTTCCACCTGTAGAAGCCAGGCCTTCTTGGCCCTGGATCCATGGCAAGCTTAGGCCTTGGGTAGTTGAAGTACTAGCAGCAGCCACAACCTCCCAAGTTCTCTTTATAACTGGAGCTCCTCATTCCTGAGGACATCCTGGCAACTCTACACTAGATTATCATAATATAATAATCTCTCTCTCAATGTCAGTAAAATGAAGGAGAATGTCTTCAGGAAATGTAGTGGAGAACATGCCCCTGTCTACATCAACAGTGATGAGGTGGAAATGGTCGAGAGCTTCAAGTTTCTATGTGTCCTGATCACCAACAACCTGTCCCGGTCCCTCCACACGGATGCCAAAGTTAAGGTGATCTTTCTCTACAGCCTAGTTATGACTGTAACATTATATTCTTAACATTATAATGTTATACACGTACCAACCAACTCAAGAACAGTTTCTTCCCTGCTGCTGTCAGACTTTTGAATGGACTTAGCTTGCATTAAGTTGATCTTTCTCTACACCCTAGCTATGACTGCAACACTACATTCTGCACTCTCTTGTTTCCTGCTCTATGAACGGTATGTTTTGTCTGCATAGCGCGCAAGAAACAATACTTTTCACTGTATGTTAATACATGTGACAATAAATCAAATCAAATCAAATATTCTACACCCTCTCCTTTCCTCCTCCCTATGTACTCTATGAATGGTATGCTTTTCTGTATGGCACGCAAGAAACAATACTTTTCACTGTGTTCCAATACATGTGACAATAATAAATCAAACTAAATCCTATCACAGACAGTCATTGCTGCAGCCATTTTGTAGCTAACTCATCTCAGCACATTACCATTTAACCAATCTGAACGTCTTTTTAACTTACTATTTTAACATTTGAAATTGCTATTTGAGATTTTCGTGTACACATTGTACTCACTGTCCCCTTCGATTCCAAGGATACATATCTGCACAGTTCAAAAACTGCAGAAACTTTCCATCCGCAGATAATGGAATGGAAGTTACGCTTTGAAGTGGCAGCTTTTGCATCGAATCCCTGTGACTCGCTCTTTCACATCCTCCTGTCATGTGTAAGATTATTGTCCAGTCATAAATGGTTCTGCAAGCAGGAAGCACTTAAAAACATTTCAAATACTGCTCCCATTCAGTCCCTCTGTGTTGAAGGTCTGCTCCGGATTGTAAATAATCTGACTCCCACGTTATCAGGCAGTTGGCACTGTGGAAACGGGCACCAGACACATACTGAGGCAAGGATGTATTTAAAGCAATATTGCTGTTTGGAAGTTGGAAATTCAGGAACATCAAAGATTACAAGTTAGATTTACAGTTTAAAAAGTTTATTTGTTAGTGTCACAAATATTAACACTTCAATTAAGTTACTATGAAAATCCCCTAGTCGCCACACTCCGGCGCCGGTTCGGGTACACTGAGGGAGAATTTAACATGGCCAATGCACCTAACCAGCATGTTTTTCGGACTGCAGGAGGAAACCGGAGCACCCAGAGGAAACCCACGCAGACACGGTGAGAATGTGCAGGCTCCACACAGGCAGTGACCCAAGCTGGGAATTGAACCCGGATCCCTGGCACTGTGAGGTAGCAGTGCTAACCTCTGTGCCACCAGGCTGCCCCTTATTGTCCGACAGCACATACCTATAATAAAGTGTCCCCCAGTGTTCAAATTAGGAAGCCTACTTTGTGGTTCTCCTGCACCTTACCTCGAAAAATACATCCATAATAGTGTTGTTCAGGGCATGATTCCAAAATTTGCAGATGATGCGAAGATTGGAAATGTTGTCAACTGTGATGGGAATAGTCTTGAACTTCAAAAGGAGAGACATGTTGGTGGATTGGGGCAGACATGTGACAGATGAAATTCAATGAAGAGATGTGTGAGGTGATTCATTTTGGCAAGACGAATATGGAGAAACAGTCTAAAATACAGGGAGAAACTCTAAAGGAGGTGCAGGAACAGAGAGAGTTGGTCTGTCATGTACACCAGCCATTGAAGGTGGCAGGGCATGTTGAAAGAGCAGTTAATTATGCATTTGGTATCTTAGGCTTTATTAATAGGAATAATGGAATCTTCCCCGGAGTGGAGAAGCTATGGCATCTCCTCCGGAACCTTCAAAATGTCATTGACGAAGACGAACATCTCGCCAAGGCCATCCCCACACCCCCACTTCTTGCCTTCAAACAACTGCACAACCTCAAACAGACCATTGTCCGCAGCAAACTACCCAGCCTTCAGGAGAACAGTGACCACGACATCACACAACTCTGCCACAGCAACCTCTGCAAGACGTGCCGGATCATCGACACGGATGCCATCATCTCACGTGAGAACACCATCTACCAGGTACACGGTACCTACTCTTGCAACTCGGCCAACGTTGTCGACCTGATACGCTGCAGGAAAGGATGTCCCGAGGCATGGTACATTGGGGAAACCATGCAGACGCTACGACAACGGATGAATGAACACCACTCGACAATCACCAGGCAAGACTGTTCTCTTCCTGTGGGGGAACACTTCAGCAGTCACGGGCATTCAGCCTCTGATCTTCGGGTAAACGTTCTCCAAGGCGGCCTTCACGACACACGACAGCGCAGAGTCGCTGAGCAGAAACTGATAGCCAAGTTCCGCACACATGAGGGCGGCCTAAACCGGGATGTCACACTATCAGTAACCCCCACAGCTTGCCTCCTGGACTTACAGAATCTCACTGGCTGCCCTGTCTGGAGACAATACACATCTCTTTAACCTGTGCTTAATGCTCCCTCCACTCACATTGTCTGTATCTTTAAGACCTGGTTGGTTGTAGAGATTCGCATTCTAATCAGTATTCTGTAACTTGATTTTGTCTCTCTGTGCCCTGTTTGAGAGCAGATATCCACTCCATCTGACAAAGGAGCAGCGCTCCGAAAGCTAATGGCATTTGCTACCAAATAAACCTGTTGGACTTTAACCTGGTGTTGTTAAAACTCTTACTTTATTAATAGGGGCATTGAGTAATATTACGACTGCAGCAGATGTTATTTGCTGAAAAAGACTCGGGAAACTTGATATTTTAATCAAACCATTTTTTGTGTTCTGCAAATGAGGAGAAAAGCAACTGATCCCAGAAGCTTACCATTCTACTAACACTTTTAGCATTTAAATTATAATATTTATTTACAAGAAAAAAATCTTAAGCATACAAGATTAGAATTGTCTTGCAAAACATCTCTCCAAAGAACCCATTTGGTCAGAACACTGAAGTAAACAAAGAACAAAGAACAGTACAGCACAGGCACAGACCCTTCAGCCCTCCAAGCCTGTGCTGACCATGATGCCTGCCTAAACTAAAACCATATGCACTTACAGAGTCCGTATCCTTCCATTCCCATCCTATTCATGTATTCGTCTAGATGCCCCTTAAATGTCGCGATCGTACCTGTTCCCACCACCTCCCCGGGCAGCGCATTCCAGACTTTCACCACCCTCTGTGTAAAAAACTTGCCTCACACATCTCCTCTAAATTTTCCCCCCACACATCTTAAAACTATGTCCCCGAGTACTTGATATTTCTACCCTAGGAAAGCGCATTTGACTATCCACTCTGTCCATGCCGCTCACAATCTTGTAGACCTTTATCAGGTCACCCCTCAGCTTCCGTCGTTCCAGTGAGAACAAACCGAGTTTATCCAACCTCTCCTCATAACTAATATTCTCCAGACCAGGCAACATCCTGGTAAACCTCTTCTGTACCCTCTCCAAAGCATCCACATCCTTCTGGTAGTGTGGCGACCAGAATTGTACACAATATTCCAAATGAAACCTAACAACTTGACAACAATTCTCATATAGATTTTTTAGCTATAAAATTCCAGTAACCCAAGGAAATATTGCTGTCACTTTAATAAAGGTATGCCACACAACCTCTCAAACTCCTGCACTCTGCTATGGAAATCCAAGATTGTTCAGAAACAACCTGCTTTCTGAAACAAATACTTTTCACGGCCTGATTTTATGGCTGTTTTAGATTTCTTCTCTCAGCACAGACCTGGCCTCAGGACATCTTCCCCACATAGCCACCATAACTCATCTCAATGTCATTCCTGAAATATCCTTTTCCCATTTCATTGTTGATTCCCTTGTTCTTAGCACCTCTTTGAACTCAACTTTTCCAAAGTACAAAGATCTTTCATGTCTTCCTATTGCATCCACTTTCAGGTCAAATAAAATTTAATAACCTTCCTTTGTTTACTTATTGAGCCTCCACAAGTTGTAAAAGTACTTTAAACTCCCCTTTGAAAAATAACAGCTGAAAATCCAAGTCCCTATCTATCTCCTAATGCAAATTTTAAAGCTCAACCTATTACTTGTAAATCTAACTTCACCATAGCATGCATCTATCATCTTTACCCCTTTTACCTCTCAAATCTCCCAGACAAGTTGTCTCTATTAACCTCCTCCAGCTTAATTAAATCATGCACACACACATAGCTTTTTTGACAGGAAACCAAAATATTCCCAAAATATAAAAAGCACATTTTAATAGTAGAAGAATAAGGAGGTCATGTTAAATTTATATAAGACAATAACTAGGCTTCACCTGGAATGCTACATTCAGTTCTAGACACCATACTTGAGGAAGACATTGGAGAGAGTACAGAAGAGACTTACAAGAATGATTCCAGGGATAAAAAGCTGTAGCTATGAGGATAGGTTGGAGAGGGTGGGACTGTTTTCCTTGGTGAAAAGAAGGCTGGGAGGAAGCTTGATAGAGGTATTCAAGATCCTGAGGGGTGTGGACAGG
Organism: Mustelus asterias; assembly: GCF_964213995.1. Taxonomy (NCBI): domain Eukaryota; kingdom Metazoa; phylum Chordata; class Chondrichthyes; order Carcharhiniformes; family Triakidae; genus Mustelus; species Mustelus asterias. The sequence goes on along the minus strand of NC_135801.1, from coordinate 184,347,989 downwards.
ATAAATAGTGAGAAACTGCTCCCTCTCAAGAGAGCCTCAAAAACTAGAGGGCAAAGATTCAAAATAATTGGCAAAAGGAGTAAAATTGATGCGAGGAAATCATTTACCCTGAGGGTGGTTGGAGTCTGGAACAAGATTCCTGAGAGGGTGGCAGAGGCAGCTTCCATTGAGGTGCTCAAAAGTGGAAGACTTCAGGAGACAGTCGGTCCCATTGTATCTGCAGTGAGCGTGCTGCTGAGGGGACTGCAGAGGTTTGGGAGGGATGCAGTGGAGGTGTGATCAGTCTGATGGGAGTGGCTGCATCACTCAGAATCACAGAATCTTTATAGTGCAGAAGGAAGCCATTCGGCCCATTGAGCATTCACTGACTCTCTGAACCGCATTCCATCTCATCCCACTCCCCTGTCTTATCCCTGTAACCTTGTATATTCTCTCTTTTCAGGTGGCAATCATTCGGGAACATTGTCCTGGAAGGCACAGTGCTGCTGTAAGTGGGGGTTGGAATCCAATAATTTGTGTAAAACTCTACCCCATCTGACTATTTCTTCGATGAATCTAGAGATTTGCTAGCAGTAGTGAATTGGTGGCTAGGTCAGCATTTATTGCCCATCCCTAATTGCCCTTAGAAGATGGTGGTGAACTGCCTTCTTGAACCACTGCAATCCATGTCATGTAGACACAACCACCGTGCTGTTAGGGAGGGAGTTTCAGGATGTTGACCCAGCGACAGTGAGGGAACAGCAATATATTTCCAAGTCAGGATGGTGTGAGGCTTGGAGGGGAACATGCAGGAGGTGGTGTTCCATGCGTCTGCTGTCCATGTCCTTCCAACTGGTAGAGTTTGTGGGTTTGGAAGATGCTGTCAAAGAAGGTTTTATGAGTTGTTGCAGTGTAACCTGTACACGCTGCTGCTACTGTGTATTGATGGTGGAGGGAGTGGATGTTGAAGGTGGTGGATGGGATGCCAGCCAAGTGGGCTGTTTTGTCCTGGATGGTGTTGAGCTTCTTGTGTGTTGTTGGAAATGCACCCATCCAGACAAGTGAAGAGTATTCCATCACACTCCTGACTTGTGCATTGTAGATGGTGGACAGGCTTTGGGGAATCAGGAGGTGAGTTACTCACCACAGAGGTCTCAGCTTCCACCTTTATATGGCTGGTCCTGTTAAAATCCTGACCAATGGTAACCCCCAGGAAGTGGATGGTGAAGGATTGAACAATGGTAATGCCTTTGAATGTCATGGATAGATGGTTGGATTCTCTCTTGTTCACATTGATCATTGCCTGGCATGAATGTGGCATGAAGGTTATTTGCCACCTATCAACCCAAGCTTGAATGTTGCCTGAGTCTTGCTGCATCTGGACACAGCCTGTTTCAGTATCTGAGGAGTCATGAATGGTACTGAACACTGAGCTGTATGGATAGCATAAAATCCCTACAGTGCAGAAGGAAGCCATTTGGCCCATCAAGTCTGCATCAACCACAATCCCACCCAAGCCCTATCCGCGTAACCCCATGTATTTACCCTGCTAGTCCCCCTGACACTCAAGGACAATTTACCATGGCCAATCCACCAAACCCGCACATCTTTGGACTGGAGCATCTGGAGGAAACCCACGCAGGGAAGGGGAGAATATGCAAACACCACACAAACAGTGACCCAAGCTGGGAATCGAACCCGGGTACCTGGTGCTGTGAGGCAGCAGTGCTAACCGCTGTACCCCCATGCCACCCATCTGGGATCATCAGCAAATCACGAATAGCGATATTTATTGGAGTATTCACTGAGTCCAACACTGGTACTCTGAAACTTCACTATCTGAAACAACTCTTCATCTGGGGATGTTCAGTTCAAAGTTGCCAAGACTTAAAGAATTGCTGAAAAAAGACACGTCAAAGGTTTTCATCTTGCATTCATCAGGACACTTTGCAAGAATACCAGTATAAGGAAAAATTGCAATTTATACTGTGTGAGCAGAGAGTGCTGACAGGGCTGGGCAGCATGGACAAGTTAGGCCAAAGAGCCTGTTTCCAATCTGTAAACCTCTATGACTCTATGATAGGATGGAAAGTGGGCTCTGATTGTTCGAGGCATTATCACAGAGATTTCACCAGTTGATGGTGACTGACTGTTAACTGCCAAGCATTGTTTGAAATTTAAACCAGACTGCCTGCCTCTGATTGGTCAAGGCATTGCCTTAAGGAATGAGTCAGTGAATGGCAGTCACTTATAGCCTACACATCTTGGGACACTAAAGGGCAATATAGCATGGCCAATCCATTTACTACTTATATCTTTGGACTGTGGGAAGAAACCAGAGCACCCGGAGGAAACCCATGCAGACACCGGGAGAACATGCAAACTCTGCACAGACAGTAACCTGAGCAGGGAATTGAACGCAAGTCCCTGGCGCTGCGAGGCAGCAGTGCTAACCACTGTGCCACCGTGCTGCCCTCTCTAACCTACAAATCTAACCTACACATCTTGAGACACTAGGGGTCAATTTAGCTTGGCCAATCCACCTAACCTGCATAACTTTGGACAAGAAGGAAACAATTTTTAAAAAATACATTAAAAAAAGAACAATCTAACCAAAAATTATCTCCATTAAAAGGGGATTAAATGAAAATGTAGTTGGCATTATGTAGCGCATTCCCCTATGCTGCAGTATGACAATCATCAGTTACCTGCTTGGATATGGTTAAGCATTAGACTTTCAGACTGGAGTCCAGACAGATCAAGGTCCCCATGCTCTGTTTAATTGGTTTCTCAACTACAATGTGTTGAAACAGCCTCAATCCTTGACCTGGTGGATGAATCTGTAGCACAAATCTAGCCTCAGATTCATCACCCACTGACTTTATTACAGCAATCTATCCAAGGGATATCTACATTTCACTGGGTGGCAGTCAATCCTCCAGGATTAATGGCTTTGCAGCAAGTGCTGGCTGAAGGAAGCTTCTACCACCTTACCCTGGATGCTGTTTGTTCTCCTTTCTGATGTCTCAAGGTTGGCCATCCAGTGTCAGTTCCGACCTGAGGCTTGATGTTTAAACAGAACTGGCTGGCCGATAGCTAATCCGCTGCGAGAATGGAACCAATGGCAACTTGTTTCTTCAAAGCAAAGTTTTAATCCTACTCTTTGACAACTGTGGCTTTTATCAACTAAGAAAGATATTACCATAGAACTTTCTCATGCCCTCTTCCTCAAACTGGTTCACTTGTTCGGTTTAAGTTTGCGATGGACAGTTGTTTTATTGAGCAGGGGTATCAAAGGATATGGGCCTAGGGCAGGTACTTGGAGTTCGGGCAGAGATCAGCCATGATCCTATTGAATGGCGGAGCGTGCACAAGGGGCTGAATGGCCTATTCCTGTTCCTCTGTTTCTATGTTCCCACACCATTTCCCAAATTACTTCATGCCACTGAAATACACAGGCAAATACAGCAGTCAACTGTGCACAGTAAGGACCCACAAACTTCAGTGAGATAAATGGCCAATTATTACAGCTTCTTGCTGGTGTTGGTTGAGGGAGGAATGTCAACAAGGACATTTTAGAATTGATTTGATTTGATTTATTATTGTCACATGAATTAAGGGGACATAGTGACAGTGGTTAGCACTGTTGCCTCACAGCGCCCGGGTTCGATTCCCGACTTGGGTCACTGTCTCGTGTGGAGTTTGCACGTTCTCCCCGTGTCTGCGTGGGTTTCCTCCGGGTGCTCCGGTTTCCTCCCACAGTCCGAAAGATGTGCCGGTTAGATGCATTGGCCATGCTAAATTCTCCCCCAGTGTACCTGAACAGGCGCCAGACCTCAGTACGGATGTCACCGTGCTGCCCTCATACCTCAGCGCCAGGGACCCAGGTTCGATTCCCTGCTTGGGTCACTGTGTGTGCGGAGTCTGCATGTTCTCCCTGTGTCTGCGTGGGTTTCCTCCGGGTGCTCTGATTTCCTCCCACATTCTGAAAGACGTGCTAGTTAGGTGCATTGGCCATGCTAAATTCTCCCTCAGTGTACCCGAACAAGTGCCGGAGTGTGGCGACTAGGGGATTTTCACAGTAACTTCATTGCAGTGTTAATGTAAGCCTATTTGTGACTAATAAATAAACTTTAAACTTTAAATCATTGAGGTTGGAAAAGCTTGAGCACAGCCGTGCTATGTTCACCGTCACTGAAGGCACTCACACTATGCCTGATTTGGTATCCTGTTGATGCCAAATATTGCACTTTTGGAATGACTGGGTGTCCTTTGACCTGTGAAACATGCCTCATTTCCTGCTGGCGTGGCTCGTAATTGGGAGGGATACCATGATTCCTGGAACTTGCAGTTTTAATGAGTATTTAAGACATGGTAAGGCAATGAAGATGGGGTTCGCGAATGGAGCAGTGGGAAACCTAACCCACCATCAGCCCGCCATGAAAATGCTGAGGGGAAAACTCCAACATGTCCTCCCATTGGGGGAAATCCAACTTTTGGTGTCTCTCTGAATTTTCCTGTTCCCAGTTGCCACGAAACCCATAGGCGGTGTGACTGGAAGATTCCACCCAATATTTTTTGGCTTAAGGGCTGGGCCTTATGGGCCTCACGGTGGCACAGTGTTTCGCACTGCTGCCTCACAGCGCCAAGGACCCGGGTTCAATTCCCGGCTTGGGTCACTGTCTGTGCGGAGTTGGCACGTTCTCCCCGTGTCTGCGTGGGTTTCCTCCGGGTGCTCCGGTTTCCTCCCACAGTGCGAAAGACGTGCTGGTTAGGTACGTGGCCACGCTAAATTCGCCCTCAGTGTACCCGAACAGGGACGGCAGTGTGGCAACTAGGGGATTTTCACAGTAACTTCATTGCAGTTTTAACGTAAGCCGACTTATCACACGAATAAACTTTCTAATGGCTGGAATTCTCCGGCCATTCACTCCCTGTCGCTGTTGCAAGCCAGGACGGCGAATTTGGCGCTCAACCAAGTCTCCATTCGCTGCAGCGGGATGAGAAAATCCCACCAGTGAGAATGGCAGGAAAATTCCACCCAATATTTAGCAACAAATGATGGCTTTAAAACTAGACATCATTTCATAGGTTCTGTCCCAACACAATAAATGTTGTTGAAAATTTGATATTCAACCATGACCAGGCATGTAAAAGTTGTTTCATTCTCTAGACCTCCTGCTGCTAAAACAAAACAGACTTAAGATGGTGACATCCCAAAGAAATACATAGATGAGGAAAGCTGCACGATCTTGTTCAACCGCAGAACTTTGTGAAGAGGACCCCTACTGTGGTCTTATGTTCTTATGGTTTATTTGATCGTGTTCCTGAGTGACAGAAACATTGCTACAAACATATATATTTTATTCCAAGAGCCATCTTTAGTCTCCCTTGGCTAGATTTTACACTCCTCCACTGATGGGGGGAAGGGTACGTCAAATTTAATGGGTGATCTACTTACCCACCCTGACTTGTCTGATCTGTAAGGGTGGTTGGGGAGGCATGGAGTAGCCCGTCCATGCAAAGGCCTCTTGAGGCCCTTAAGTGGTCAATTAGAATCAGAGAATCCCTACAGGGGCGGCACGGTAGCACAGTGGTTAGCACTGCTGCTTCACAGCTCCAGGGACCTGGGTGCGATTCCCGGCTTGGGTCACTGTCTGTGTGGAGTTTGCACATTCTCCTCGTGTCTGCGTGGGTTTCCTCCGGGTGCTCCGGTTTCCTCCCACAGTCCAAAGATGTGCGGGTTAGGTTGATTGGCCAGGATAAAAATTGCCCCTTAGAGTCCTGAGATGCGTAGGTTAGAGGGATTAGCGGGTAAATATGTGGGGGTAGGGCCTGGGTGGGATTGTGGTCGGTGCAGACTCGATGGGCCGAATGGCCTCCTTCTGCACTGTAGGGTTTCTTCTATGATTACAGAAGGAGGCCATTCAGCCCATTGAGTCTTCACCGACAACAATCCCACCCAGGCCCTATCCCCGCTGCCCCACATATTTACCCCCCTAATCCCTTTGACATACACATCCGGAGACACTAAGGGCAATTAGGCATGGCCAATCAATCTAACCTGCCCATCTTTGGACTGTGGGAGGAAACCGGAGCACCCAGAGGAAACCCACGCAGACACGGGGAGAGCATGCAAACTCCACACAGACAGTGACCCAAACCGGGAATCGAACCCAGGGCTCTGGAGCTGTGAGGCAGCAGTACTAACCACTGTGCCATTGTGCCACCCAAATATTGACCTAAAGGCCTCATCCTACCACCATCATATGTATTTTACTCACAGCAGGGTAGAGTAGGGGCGTGGCCCATGCCATGTGGGAAGCCCAGCAGCTTTAGCTGTCCAGGCTGATTGTTTGGGAGGGGAAGAGGGGTTGGGAGTTGGGTGGGTGAGGGCTGGGAGTGGGGGGACCTCTTTTGGAGTCCCACGAGAGACACTCTCTCCCCAAGGTCATTTCTGCTCATTTAACCCTCCCATCTGACTTCTGGAACCTGTCCCCCACCCTCCCAGTCATCATCCCCTCACTGAGAGCCCCGACCGTGGACTTACCTGTCAGTCTGCGCTCCTCAGCATTGGGAACTGCTTGTAGTCCCAGCAGTGGCCAGCACTCCCAGCTTGCGCTGCTGGGACCACAGACTGCCAGCCAATCACATTGACCCACAGCTGTCTAACCTGGAATTTTCTCCCAAGAAAGGGCTGGAATTTTCACCTTAAAGCAATTAAAATTCACATTAAATTGCTGAGGGACAGCCATCGGGATTATGGGTGAGCTCGCCGGCGATGGGAGGGGATGGAACATGGTGCCTGGGGGAAGGCGGGGGGGGGGGGGCAATCTTACCAAAAACATTATTAGTGCGAAATGAGCGTGAAAAGGGGAGAGAATCGCATTCAGTTTTTGGGCAAGCTCCCCCACATAATCGTATGGCACTTGGTGCAAAAAAAGAGGCAACGTGTGATTTGTGCCAGTAGGGGGAGTGGACAGAGCCTATGCTCACCAGGAAGCCGGCTGCTGACTGTGAGGGGTTCTATTGCGCATATGCCTTGATCTCTCAGTGAACTGTGTACAAGTGTATGTGGTCTGCAATCACCTGGCTTGATGGAAAGAAGGGGCTGTTCCTTCAAAGTTATGTCCTCCTGCATATTCCAATGACCTTGAGAGGGTCCAGGGAAAGATAGAATCACTCAGTCATAGAGGTTTACAGCATGGAAACAGGCCCTTTGGCCCAACTTGTCCATGCTGCCCTTTTTTATTTAAACCCCTAAATTAATCCCAATGGCTTGCATTTGGCCCATATCCCTCTATACCCATCTTACCTGTAACTGTTTAAGTGCTTTTTAAAAGACAAAATTGTACCCGCCTCCACTACTACCTCTGGCAGCTTGTTCCAGACACTCACCACCCTCTGTCTGAAAAAATTGCCCCTCTGGACACTTTTGAATCTCCCTCTTCTCACCTTAATCCCTAAGCCCTCTAGTTTTAGACTTCCCTACCTTTGGGAAAAGATATTGACTATCTAGCTGATCTGTGTCCCTCATTATTTTAGATCTCGATAAGATCACCCCTCAGCTTCCAACGCTCCAGAGAAAAAAGTCCCAGTCTATCCAGCCTCTCCTAATAACTCAAACCATCAAGTCCCGGTAGCATCCTACTAAATCTTTTCTGCACTCTTTCCAGTTTAATAATATCCTTTCTATAATAGGGTGACCAGAATTGCACACAGTATTCCAAGTGTGGCCTTACCAATGTCTTGTACAACTTCAACAAGACGTCCCAACTCCTGTATTCAATGTTCTGACCAATGAAACAAGCATGCTGAATGCCTTCTTCACCACTCTGTCCACCTGTGACTCCACTTTCAAGGAGCTATGAACATGTACCCCTAGATCTCTTTGTTCTGTAACCCTCCCCAACGCCCTACCATTAACTGAGTAAGTCCTGCCCTGGTTCAATCTACCAAAATGCGTCACCTCGCATTTATCTAAATTAAACTCCATTTGACATTCATCAGCCCACTGGCCCAATTGATCAATATTCCGTTGCAATCAGAGACTTTCTTCACTGTCCACTATGCCACCAATCTTGGTGTCATCTGCAAACTTACTGACCATACCTCCTATATTCTCATCCAAATCATTAATATAAATGACAAATTTATATTAATGATAATGGACCCAGCACTGGTCCCTGAGGCACACCACTAGTCACAGGCCGCCAGTTTGAAAAACAACCCTCTACAACCACCCTCTGGCTTCTGTGAAAAAGCTAATTTTGTATCCATTTAGATACCTCACCCTGGATCCTGTGAGATTTAACCTTATGCAACAACCTACCATGCAGTACCTAGTCAAAGGCCTTACTAAAGTCCATGTAGACAACATCAACTGCACTGCCCTCTTCTACCTTCTTGGTTACCCCTTCAAAAAACTCAATCAAATTTGTGAGACATGATTTTCCCCTCACAAAGCCATGCTGATTGTCCCTAATCAGTCCTTGCATCTCTAAATGCCTGTAAATCCTGTCTATCAAAATACCTTCCAACAACTTACCCACCACCGGTGTGAGGCTCACTGGCCTGTAGTTCCCATGCTTTTCCCTGCAGCCCTTTTTAAACAAAGGCACAACAGTTGCCACCCTCCAATCTTCAAGTACTTCACCCATGACTATCTATGATTCAAATATCTTGGCTAGGGGACCCACAATTTCCTCCTTAGCCTCCCACAATGTCCTGGGATGCATTTCATCAGGTCCTGGGGATTTATCTACATTGATGTGCTTTAAGACTTCCAGCATCCCTTTCTCTGTAATATGTACACTCCTCAAGACGTCACTATTTATTTCCCCAAGTTCCCTAACATCCATGCTTTTCTCAACAGTAAATACTGATGAGATATATCCATTTAAGATCTCACCCATCTCTTGTGGATCCGTACATAGATGACCTTGTTGATTCTTAAGACGCCCTACTCTCTCCCTGGTTACTATTTTTCCCTTTATATATTTGTAGAAGCTCTTTGGATTTTTTGGATAGGTAAATGGTTGTGGTTATCGAGTATTGCTTTATGAGGTAAAGTTAAAATTGTAGAAGATCATCTCACAGAGGGAGGCCATTTGGCCCATTGTGTGTGTTGGCTCTTTGCTAGAGCAATCTGTAATCAATCCTCCTGATCTGGAATGATTTGGAAGAAGGTGTAACTGGTGTAATCAGCAAGTTTGCGGATGACACAAAGATGGCTGGAATTGCGGATAGCGAAGAGCATTGTCGGGCAATACAGCAGGATATAGATAGGCTGGAAAATTGGGCGGAGAGGTGGCAGATGGAATTTAATCCGGATAAATGCGAAGTGATGCATTTTGGAAGAAATAATGTCGGGAGGAGTTATACAATAAATGGCAGAGTCATCAGGAGTATAGAAACACAGAGGGACCTAGGTGTGCAAGTCCACAAATCCTTGAAGGTGGCAACACAGGTGGAGAAGGTGGTGAAGAAGGCATATGGTATGTTTGCCTTTATAGGACGGGGTATAGAGTATAAAAGCTGGAGTTTGATGATGCAGCTGTATAGAACGCTGGTTAGGCCGCATTTGGAGTACTGCGTCCAGTTCTGGTCGCCGCACTACCAGAAGGACGTGGAGGCATTGGAGAGAGTGCAGAGAAGGTTTACCAGGATGTTGCCTGGTATGGAGGGTCTTAGCTATGAGGAGAGATTGGGTAGACTGGGGTTGTTCTCCTTGGAAAGACGGGAAATGAGGGGAGATCTAATAGAGGTATACAAGATTATGAAGGGTATAGATAGGGTGAACAGTGGGAAGCTTTTTCCCAGGTCGGAGGTGACGATCACGAGGGGTCACGGGCTCAAGCTGAGAGGGGCGAAGTATAACTCAGACATCAGAGGGACGTTTTTTACACAGAGGGTGGTGGGGGCCTGGAATGCGCTGCCAAGTAGGGTGGTGGAGGCAGGCACGCTGACATCGTTTAAGACTTACCTGGATAGTCACATGAGCAGCCTGGGAATGGAGGGATACAAACGATTGGTCTAGTTGGACCAAGGAGCGGCACAGGCTTGGAGGGCCGAAGGGCCTGTTTCCTGTGCTGTACTGTTCTTTGTTCTTTGACCCCATAGTTAGCTCAGCTTCAACTGTTAATTTACTCTTCCCCTACAATATGAGGTTTTACAGCTGGTTTCAAAATTAGTACATTATGGGTGGCCTCCCTTGACCAATAGTGCCTGGGTGACTAATTGTAAAACAAGTGCCAGGTAATGGTCATCTCCAAAAAGAGTAAGTCCAACTATCTCCTCTTGACATTCAACAAAATTCCCATTGTTAAATTCCGGACATCAACATCCAGGGTGGCCACCATTGATCAGGACCAACCCCATAAATGCAGAGGCCGCAAGGGCAGGTTGAAGGTTGGGAATTCTGTGGTCAGTAACACACCTTCTGACTCCTCAAAACATTTCCACCATCTACAAGGTGCAAGTCAGGAGTGTGTCAGAATTGCACACGCGCCTTGCTATTTAATTTAAAATAACTCACATGATCAGCTCCCCATCCACCCCTATAAACATTGAGTCCTTCCATGGCAGTGGCAGCAGTGTGTACCAACTACAAGATGCACTGCAGCACGTTGCTAATGTTTCTTCAAGAGTCTTTTCCAAATTTGCGATCGTTGCCAGCTGAATGAACAAGGGCAGCAAATGCAAGGGTTCACAACCACTGGTAAATTCCCCTTTATGTGACACAATACACCTCTACTTTCTCAGAAGGCTAAGGCAATTTGGTATGTCCACGACGACTCTCACCTATTTTTACAGATGCACCATAGAAAGCATCCTAACACATCAATGGGCAGCTCGGTATGTCTCCTGCTCTGACCAAGACCACAAGAAACTACAAAAGGTCGTGAATGTAGCCCAATCCATCACACAAACCAGCCTCCCATCCATTGACTCCAACTACACTTCCTGCTGCCTTGGCAAAGCAGCCAGCATAATTAAGGGTCCCACATACCCCAGACATTCTCTCTTCCACCTTCTTCCATTGGGAAAAAGATACAAAAATCTGAGATCATGTACCAACTGACTCAAGAACAGCTTCTTCCCTGCTGCCATCAGACTTTGAATGGACCTACCATATATTCAGTTGATCTTTCTCTACACCCAACCGTAACTGCAACATCACATTCTGCACCCTCTCTTTTCCTTCTCTGCTCTGTACTCTATGAATGGTATGTTTTGTCTATATAACGCAGAAGAAACAATACTTTTCACTGTATACCAATACATGTGACAATAATGAATCAAATCAAACAATACTGCTGTCCCTTCAATGTCACTGGGTCAAAATCGTAGAACTCCCAGTGCTAGACTGCAACGGTTCAAGGAAGTGGCAGACCAACGCTTCTCAAGGGCATCTACGGATGGGCAATAAATGCTAGCTTTGCCAGCAATGCCCACAAGCCATGTATGAATAAAAATTAAACCTTGTCTTTGGCACTTGAAGGGTTACCATGCATCTAATAATGTTTGTACAATTCATTTCACTCTGGTTTGGGGAATAATAACACTATTCCATCGTGTATGTTCATAATGGGACAGAACATTCTGAAGTTGAATGACCTTCCAATAGAATGAAGAAAATTATTTCTGAAGCATAGGGCAAGACAAGTGTCCCTAATGCTGCAATATGTCCTCAGGCATCTTCTGCTCATCCAAAAAAATGCACGTAACACAAAGGGATGGATGGTGGGAGGAGGGAACCTAACAAGCCATGACTTACAAACACAATCATTTTTGGTTTAGCACACAAAACGAGCCATAATTGTATCTGAACATGACTGAGTAAATGCGTAGCTCCTAACACATCAATGGGCAATAACAAAACAGTTGACCTCAGATAGATTTTATATATTAAACACAAATATGAAAAATTTCAGAGAATGGAATGGGGCCAGAGGACATGCTAACAGCAATTGTGAGAGGGAAAATGGAACTAATCCAGGTAACTATACTCCAGTTAACTTTCGATAGGAGAGAAACTAGAACCTTTGTTAAAAGATCAGCTAGCAATACATCTGGAGATGGAGAACATCATTTAAAAAAAGACTGTCAGGATGGATTTCTAAGGGAAATGTCATGTTTAACCAACCTTATTGAATCCTTTGAAGAAATAACAGAAAAAGGAGGCAAAGGCGATTCAGTAGATGTCCTTTCCCTCACATCCTTTAGGGAAGGAAATTTGCCTTCTTAAGCTGGCCTGGCCTACATGCGACTCCAGACCCATGGCATTCTCAAATGCCCTCTGCAATGTTCAGTTCAAGGGCAATTGGGGTTGCGGGCATCACAAAAGGATAACAGAAAAAGGTGTGGTTTATTTTTCAGAAGGCCTTCAATAAAGGTGCCACATGACAAAGCTCATGGGGTGTGGAGTCAGATACCAGAACAAATTCATGAATGACATGGACTCAGGAGTTGAAGTTTGTGGGGGGGTTGGTCCCCATTTGGTGAGTAAGGAGACCAGGGGTTCCTTGGAAAGCAAGACATTAAATGAGATAGAGGGACATTGAGATCTTGGAATACTGCTACATAGGTGATCAAATGTAGAAACATAAGGTCAAAACAAAATGCAAACAAAATGATGCGGTTCATTTCTTGAATAAAAAGAACAAACAATGGAATGCAATCTTAAAACTTACATCGAGCCTTGGTTAGAGCACACTTGGAGTAACTGTGACCAGTTCTGGTCTGCATACTACAAAAGGAATATTGAAGGACGAGAGGAAATAATGAAGAGATTTACAGGGATGTTAACAAATTTGAGAAGATGTAACCATCGGGAAAGATTAAGTTGCTGGAGCTCCAGTCTCCAGAAAAAAGAAAGCTCAAAGGGCAACTGTTCAACATCTAATTATGAAAGGTGTTCAATTAGGGCAGAGAAGGAAAAATTGTTTCCACTTGAGATGAAGCCCTGGAGAAGTCAGAAAGGCAAAGATAATCTCGAACAGATCAAATTTAAAATTTCGGAAGAGTTCCTTTGCCAGGAGATGGCTGATAGAACATAGAACAGTACAGCACAGAACAGGCCCTTCGGCCCACGATGTTGTGCCGAGCTTTATCTGAAACCAAGATCAAGCTATCCCACTCCCTATCATCCTGGTGTGCTCCATGTGCCTATCCAATAACCGCTTAAATGTTCCTAAAGTGTCTGACTGCACCATCACTGCAGGCAGTCCATTCCACACCCCAACCACTCTCTGCGTAAAGAACTTACCTCTGATATCCTTCCTGTATCTCCCACCACGAACCCTATAGTTATGCCCCCTTGTAATAGCTACATCCACCCGAGGAAATAGTCTTTGAACGTTCACTCTATCTATCCCCTTCATCATTTTATAAACCTCTATTAAGTCTCCCCTCAGCCTCCTCCGCTCCAGAGAGAACAGCCCTAGCTCCCTCAACCTTTCCTCATAAGACCTACCCTCCAAACCAGGCAGCATCCTGGTAAATCTCCTCTGCACTCTTTCCAGCGCTTCCACATCCTTCTTATAGTGAGGTGACCAGAACTGCACACAATATTCCAAATGTGGTCTCACCAAGGTCCTGTACAGTTGCAGCATAACCCCACGGCTCTTAAACTCCAACCCCCTGTTAATAAAAACTAACACACTATAGGCCTTCTTCACAGCTCTATGCACTTGAGTGGCAACCTTTAGAGATCTGTGGATATGGACCCCAAGATCTCTCTGTTCCTCCACAGTCTTCAGAACCCTACCTTTGACCCTGTAATCCACATTTAAATTAGTCCGACCAAAATGAATCACCTCACATTTATCAGGGTTAAACTCCATTTGCCATTTTTAAGCCCTGCTTTGCATCCTATCTATGTCTCTTTGCAGCCTACAACAGCCCTCCACCTCATCCACTACTCCACCAATCTTGGTGTCATCAGCAAATTTACTGATCCACCCTTCAGCCCCCTCCTCTAAGTCATTAATAAAAATCACAAAGAGCAGAGGACCAAGCACTGATCCCTGCGGCACTCCGCTAGCAACCTGCCACCAATCCGAAAATTTTCCATCCACCACCACCCTCTGTCTTCGATCAGACAGCCAGTTACCTATCCAATCGGCCAACTTTCCCTCTATCCCACACCTCCTCACTTTCATCATAAGCCGACCATGGAGGACCTTATCAAACGCCTTACTAAAATCCATGTATATGACATCAACTGCCCTACCTTCATCAACACACTTAGTTACCTCCTCCAAAGATTCTATCAAATTTGTGAGGCACGACTTGCCCTTCACGAATCCGTGCTGACTATCCCGGATTAATCCGCATCTTTCTAAATGGTCATAAATTCCATCTCTAAGGACCTTTTCCATCAATTTACCAACCACCGAAGTAAGACTAACCGGTCTATAATTACCAGGGTCATTTCTATTCCCTTTCTTAAACAGAGGAACAACATTTGCCATTCTCCAGTCCTCTGGCACCATCCCCGTGGACAGCGAGGACCCAAAGATCAAAGCCAAAGGCTCTGCAATCTCATCCCTTGCCTCCCAAAGAATCCTAGGATACATTTCATCAGGCCCAGGGGACTTATCGACCTTCAGTTTATTCAAAACTGCCAGGACATCTTCCCTCCGAACATCTATTTCCTCCAGCCTATTAGCCTGTAACACCTTCTCTTCCTCAAAAACATGGCCCCTCTCCTTGGTGAACACTGAAGAAAAGTATTCATTCATCACCTCGCCTATCTCTACTGACTCCATACACAAGTTCCCACTGCTGTCCTTGACCGGCCCTAACCTCACCCTGGTCATTCTTTTATTCCTCACATAAGAGTAAAAAGCCTTGGGGTTTTCCTTGATCCGACCCGCCAAGGACTTCTCGTGTCCCCTCCTAGCTCTCCTAAGCCCCTTTTTCAGCTCATTCCTTGCTAACTTGTAACCCTCAATCAAGCCATCTGAACCTTGTTTCCTCATCCCTACATAAGCTTCCCTCTTCCTTTTCACAAGACATTCCACCTCTTTCGTGAACCATGGTTCCCTCACTCGGCCATTTCCTCCCTGCCTGACAGGGACATACCTATCAAGGACACCCAGTATTTGTTCCTTGAAAAAGTTCCACTTTTCATCATGTGATAATGTGAAACTTTCTGCTCTGTTCAAGCTAATATCATTGATGCGGTCAATAGAGATTTGAGAGAGGTTAATAGGGGGACACATAGTATCCCCATATAATACATAGCATAGTTTAGGTGAGACAGTGGCAATGTGACATTATCACTAGACTAGCAGTGCAGAGTCCCAAGGCAGTGCTCTGGGGACCCAGGTTCAATTTCCATCATGGCAATGGTGAAATTTGAATTCAATTTAAAAAATCTGGAATTAAAAGTCTTTTGATGATCATGAAGCCATTGTTGACTGTTATAAAAATCCACCTGATTCACTAATGCCCTTTAGGGAAAGAAATCTGCCATCCTTACATGTGACTCCAGACCCACAAATTGATTCTTAAATGCCCTCTAAAAGGAACTAATTTAGGGATAGGCAATAAATGACACCCACATCCCATAAAAATGAATTAAAAAAGTACAGGTGCAGGGTACGAATTGGTGCTAAGAGTCGGAGATGGTTTGCATTGGGTATAAGTACCAACATCGACTTGTTGGGTAGTGTGGCTTGTTTCTGGGCCGTACATTCCATGTCATTCTACATAGATTTGGAGACATACTTCTCTGTCAATGGCTTGGCTCTTTAATTAGAGTTTATTGTGTAATGTTCCTCAACACTTCAGCTCGTGATCACTTAGGATATAGATCGGTTGGAGACTTGGGCAGAGAGATGGCAGATGGAATTTAATTCGGACAAATGTGAGGTAATGCATTTTGGAAGGTCTAATACAAATGGGAAATATACAGAAAATGGCAGAACCCTTAAGTGTATTGATAGGCAAAGGGATCTGGATATGTAGGTACACAAGTCATTGAAAGTGGCAACGCAAGTGGAGAAGGTAGTCAAGAAGGCGTACGGCATTTTTGCCTTCATCGGCTGGGGCATTGAGTTTAAAAATTGGCAAGTCATATTGCAGCTTTATAGAACCTTAGTTAGGCCGCACTTGGAATATAGTGTTCTATATATTGCCACACTACCAGAAGGATGTGGAGGCTTTGGAGAGAGTACAGAAAAGATTTACCAGGATGTTGCCTGGTATGGAGGGCATTAGCTATGAGAAGAGGTTGGAGAAACTTGGTTTGTTCTCATTGGAACAACTGAGGTTGAGGGGCAACTTGATGGAAGTCTACAAGCTTATGTGGGGCATGGACAGAGTGGATAATCGGAAGCTTTTTCCCAGGGTGGAAGAATCAATAACTAGGGGGCATAGGTTAAAGGTGCGAGGGGCAAGGTTTAAAGGAGATGTACGAGGCAGGTTTTTTACACAGAGGGTGGTGGGTGCCTGGAACGCGCTACCGGGGGAGGTAGTAGAAACAGATACGATAGTGACTTTTAAGGTGCGTCTTGACAAATGCATGAATAAGATGGGAATAGAAAGATATGGTTCCCAGAAGGGTAGTTCAGTCGGGCAGCATGGTTGGTGCAGGTTTGGAGGGCCAAAGGGCCTGTTCCTGTGCTGTAATTTTCTTTGATCTTTATTCTTTGTTTTTGTACCTTCCGTCAACCAGAAGGAGGGAAGGTGGGTAAAGACCATAGCACCTATTTATATCCCCATCTATAAACTTATAAGTCCTGCAAATCTGCACATAAGTAAAATACATGTAAAACATAAGTAAAACAACTGAACAACGAGGAACACTACAGAGAGTTACCCACAGATCCGACCAAAGAACACACTCGTCAACTCAACAGACTGATCAAGACCTTTGATCCGGACCTCCAGAGCACCCTCCGTGCTCTCATCCCACGTACTCCCCGCGTTAGAGATCTCTACTGCCTCCCGAAGATATACAAGGCAAACACACCCGGCCATCCCATCGTATCGGGCAATGGGACCCTGTGCGAGAACCTCTCCAGCTATGTCGAGGGCATCCTGAAACCCATTGTACAAAGAACCCCCAGCTTTTGTCGTGACACTATGGAATTCCTACAGAAACTCAGCAAACATGGAGCAGTTGAACCTGGAGCACTCCTCGTAACAATGGATGTCTCGGCACTCTACACCAGCATCCCCCACGACGATGGCATTGCTGCAACTGTCTCAGTACTCAACGCCGACAACTGCCAATCTCCAGATGCAATTTTACAACTCGAAGGTGAAGACATTGTGGTCCAGAATGAAGCGGATGAGTTGTAAAATTGCAACTGGTTCTTCATCCAGACACACGGAACAGCCATGGAGACCACATTCGCACCTCAATATGCCAACATTTTCATGCACAGGTTTGAACAAGACTTCTTCACCACACAGGACCTTCGACCAGTGCTATACACTAGATACATCGATGACATTTTCTTCCTTTGGACTCATGGTGAACAATCACTGAAACAACTATATGATGGCATCAACAAGTTCCATCCCACCATGAGACTCACCATGGACTACTCTCTGGAATCAGTTGCATTCTTGGACACACGCATCTCCATCAAGGACGGTCATCTCAGTACTTCACTGTACCGCAAGCCCACGGATAACCTCACGATGCTCCACTTCTCCAGCTTCCACCCTAAACACGTTAAAGAAGCCATCCCCTACGGACAAGCCCTCCGTATACACAGGATCTGCTCGGGTGAGGAGGATCGCAACAGACACCTCCAGACGTTGAACGATGCCCTCATAAGAACAGGATATGGCGCTCGACTCATTGATCAACAGTTCCGACGCGCCACAGTGAAAAACCGCACCGACCTCCTCAGAAGACAAACACGGGACACGGCGGACAGAGTACCCTTCATCGTCCAGTACTTCCCCGGAGCAGAGAAGCTACAACATCTTCTCCGGAGCCTTCAACATGTCATTGATGAAGATGAACATCTCGCCAAGGCCATCCCCACACCCCCACTTCTTGCCTTCAAACAACCACACAACCTCAAACAGACCATTGTCCGCAGCAAACTACCCAGCCTTCAGGAGAACAGTGACCACGGCTCCACACAACCCTGCCACAGCAACCTCTGCAAGACGTGCCGGATCATTGACACGGATGCCATCATCTCACGTGAGAACACCATCCACCAGGTACACGGTACATACTCTTGCAACTCGGCCAACATTGTCTACCTGATACGCTGCAGGAAAGGATGTCCCGAGGCATGGTACATTGGGGAAACTATGCAGACGCTACGACAACGGATGAATGAACACCGCTCGACAATCACCAGGCAAGAGTGTTCTCTTCCTGTTGGGGAACATTTCAGCGGTCACGGGCATTCGGCCTCTGATCTTCGGGTAAGCATTCGCCAAGTCGGCCTTCATGACACACGACAGCGCAGAGTCGCTGAGCAGAAACTGATAGCCAAGTTCCGCACACATGAGGACGGCCTCAACCAGGATCTTGGGTTCATGTCACACTATCTGTAACCCCCATGACTTGCCTGGGCTTGCAAAATCTCACTAACTGTCCCGGTTGGAGACAATACACATCTCTTTAACCTGTGCTTAACCCTCTCTCCACTCACATTGTCTGTACCTTTAAGACTTGATTACCTGTAAAGACTCGCATTCCAACCATTATTTTGTAAATTGAGTTTGTGTCTATATATGCCCTGTTTGTGAACAGAACTCCCACTTACCTGACGAAGGAGCAGCGCTCGAAAGTTAATGGTGTTTGCTACCAAATAAACCTGTTGGACTTTAACCTGGTGTTGTGAGACTTCTTACTGCATCAGTAAAATAGCCAGATTTAGTATTAAGGAGGTCAATGATGGTTTCAAAGAATCAAATTTCGAAGACAAGTGGGTGTGTGTTGTGGGGGTGGGGAGATGGAGAGGAGTGGGGTCGGGGGGGGGGGGGGACAGCATCTAGAATATTGGTGGGCAGAAGTTATTAAATATTGAGTGTGCTGAAGTTTTGCTCATTAAATTTGAGCACCCATTTTTCAGACGTTTCTCCCAGGTATTGGAACGGGCAGGACGCAGTACAGGATGAGGTACATGGCTGTGACCTTCTCCTGTGTCACGATCCTCTGCTGAAAAGTGTGCTACTGCCAATTCAGGTGAAATGGGTCTGTACTACCACAAATAGCAGTACGACTGAACCAACCCAGGCTCACCACGATGAACATCGCACGCGGGTGCGGCTCAGGCTACAGCGGGATTGCACAGATAGAAACGGAGTACATTCTGTAATCCTATAGCTGCCCAAAATGCTGCCATCAGCAGAATTTGCTCCCCTTTGCATGGCTCTGGGGTTTGTAAATGCGATTAACGAGTAACCTTTAGACATGTGATCTGATTTTGTAACTAGCACCAGCGACAATTACATTACCGGACTGAAAAATGCAGCAGACAAAACAGAATTAATTTGGTTATCCATGGCAAATTTGCCTATATTGCTGTCCTTAATGAGTGCTGTCCTTGGTCCTGAGGCATTAAAGCAGTGCGACTCCTTAATGAACTCACAAAATAAAATGAAGACAGCAAAGTTCATCCAGCACAGTTGTTTCGCAAATTCCAGCGTGTCTGGACTGATGATCTGTTCACTAGACCGGAGCTCAAACAAACCCCCAGTGGGCAAGTAGCACATAACACATAACAAGTGCACAGTGGTTAGCACTGCTGCCTCACAGCAGCAGGGAACCGGGTTCGACTCCCAGCTTGGGTCACTGTCTTTGCAGAGTCTGCACGTTGTCTGTGTGGGTTTCCTCTGGGTGCTCCGGTTTCCTTCCACAGTCCAAAAGACATGCTGGTTAAGGGCGTTGGCCATGCTAAATTCTCCCTCATTGTACCCGAACAGGCACCGGAGTGTGGCGACTGGGGGATTTTCACAGTAACTTCATTGCAGTGTTAATGTAAGCCTACTTGTGATACTAAGAAATAAACTTTTAAGAAGAATTTACACGTACATTTTAAAAAATTCCTTCATGGAATGTGGGCATTGCTGGCAAGGTCAACATTTGCTGCCCACTCCTTAATGCCATTAGCAGGTGGGCGTGAGCTGCCTTCTTGAATGGATGCACTCCATGTGGTGTAGGAACACCCACAGTTATATTGTATTTACAAGACAGCAACAGGACATTCAGTGTTCATCCTTCTCATAAGCCTCCTCCCGCTATTCTTCGTCAAACTTCATCTTTATATATCCTTTAATTCCTTTGTCCCTCATGTGTTAACTAGCTGCCTGTCAAATGCATCTATACTGATCTCTCCAACTATTCCTTTTGGGAGTGAGTTCCACTTTCTAACCACTTTCGGTGTAAAGAAGCTTGTCTTGAATTCCATTAGAATTGCACAGAAATGTATATAGAAAATAGAAGCAAGAGTAGGCCATTCGACCCTTCAAGTTGTTAAATATCTTATATTTATGGTCCCTAGTTTTACAAGTGGAATAATACGATACAATCCCTACAGTGCGGAAGAAGACAATTTGGTCCATTGAGTCTGCACCGACTCTCCAAAAGAACATCTTACCCAGGCCTCCATCCCATCCCCATAACCCTGTGCATTTACCATGGTTAATCCACCAAACCTGCACATCTTTGGATGCAGGAGGAAACTGGAGCACCCGGAGGAAACCCACGCAGACACGGGGAGAATGTACAAACTCCACACAGACAGTCACCCAAGGCCGGAATCTAACTCAGGTCCCTGGGGCTGGGTCTGTGAGGCCGCAGTGCCACACCTACTCTATGTCTCCCATTTCTAACACATTCATGATCTTGAAGATGTCTGTCTCCTCAGTTATTCAGTCCTCTGGAGAACCCGGTTGCAACAAGAGCAGTTAAAAGTATTCTGAGACTAGTAACTCACAACCTGGAAAGAGTGCAAAGAAGATTTACGAGGATGTTGCCAGGACTAGTGGGCCTGAATTCTAGGGAGAGGTTGGCCGGGCTAGGACTTCATTCCTTGGAACGTAAGAGAACGAGGGGTGACATTATTGAGGTGTATAAAATCATGAGGGGCATAGATAGGATGAACACAAATAATGGAGAGCATGCCCACCACCCCAGAAGCCTCGGATGAACCTGTATCTGGGGTCACCATTGCAGATATCAAAGCAGCTTTCTCAAAAGTTAACACATGGAAAGCGACTGGCTGGGATGGGGTACCCGGACGTGTACTCAGATCCTGCGTGGACCAGCTGACAAGGGATTCACAAACACCTTCAACCTCTCTTTACACCAATTTGAGGTCCCTATCTGCTTCAGAAAGACAACATCATCCCGGTACCAAAGGAAAACCAGCAGCGTGCCTTAATGACTAACGGCCGGTGGCTCTAACATCCATCATTATGAAGTGTTTCGAAAGGCTAGTCAAGGCACAAATCAATTCCAGCCTCCCAGACTACCTGGATCCACTACAGTTTGCCTACTGCCACAACAGGTCCACAGCAGACGCCATCTCCCTGGCCCTGCACTCAACCCTGGAACACCTAGATAACAAGGACACTTGTGTCAGACTCCTATTTATTGACTACAGCTCAACCTTCAACACCATTATTCCCACGAAACTCATCTCCAAACTCCATGGCCTGGACCTCGGCACCTCCCTCTGTGACTGGATCCTGAACTGCCTAACCTACAGACCACAATCAGTAAGGATAGGCAACAATACCTCCTCCACGATAATCCTTAACACCGGTACCCCACCAGGCTGTGTCTTCAGCCCCTTACTACAGTCCTTACACACCTATAACTGTGTGGCCAAATTCCCCTCCAATTTGATTTTCAAGTTTGCTGATGACACCACTGTAGTGGGTCGGATCTCAAACAATGATGAGACAGAGTACAGGAACGAGATAGAGAATCTGGTGAACTGGTGCAATGATAATAATCTCTCCCTCAATGTCAACAAAATGAAAGAGATAATCATCAACTTCAGGCAACGTAGTGGAGGGCATGCCTTTACAGTGATGAAGTAGAAAGGGTCAAGAGCTTTAAGTTTTAGGTGTCCAGATCACCAACAACCTGTCCTGGTCCCCCCATGCTGACACTATAGTTAAGAAAGCCCTTCAACGCCTCTACTTTCTCAGGAGACAAAGGAAATTTGGCATATCAGCTACGACTCTCACCAGCTTTTACAGATGCACCATGGAAAGGATTCTTTCTGGTTGTATCACAACTTGGTATGGCTCCTGCTCTGTCCAAGACCGCAAGAAGGGGTCGTGAACGAAGCCCAGTCCATTGCATAAACCAACCTCGCAGCTATAGGCAATGTCTACACTTTCCGCTGCCTCAGAAAAGCCGCCAGCATAATCAAGGACCCCACGCACCCTCGGCATGCTGTCTTCTACCTTCTTCCGTCGGGAAAAAGATACAAAAGACTGAGAACACGTACCAACCAACTCAAGAACAGCTTCTTCTCTGCTGCTGTCAGACTTTTGAATGGATCTACCTCGCATTAAGTTGATCTTTCTCTACACCCTAGCTATGACTGTAACACTACATTCTGCACTCTCGCGTTTCCTTCTCTATGAACGGTATGTTTTGTCTGTATAGCACGCAAGAAACAATACTTTTCACTGTATACCAATACATGTGACAATAATAAATCAAATCAAATCTTTTTCCCAGCGTAAGGGAATAAAAAACTAGAGGACATAGGTTTAAGATGAGAGGGGAAAGATTTAAAAGGGACCTGAGGGGTAAATTCTTCACGCAGAGGGTGATGCGTATATGGAATGAACTGCCAGAGAAAGTGGTTGAGGGAGGTACAATAGCAACATTTAAACAACATTTGGATAAGTACATGAATGGGAAAGGATTTGAGGGATATTGGTCAAATGGGGGCAATTGGAACTAGCTGGGAGGGCACCATGGTTGGCATGGACCGGTTGGGCAGAAGGATCTGTTTCTATGCTGTACTGCTCTATGACTCTATGGGCTTGATTTTACCATAGTGTCGCGTGCGGTTTCATGGTAAAGTCGGGTGTGAGGCCATTAATGCGATCCACGCCCGCATCCGCGCAGATGGCAACTTTACCCAGACCTGGGAATGGCCGCGATCTGATTCGCGCCCGAAATGGGCGCAACGGCAATTTAAATGCATTTGCATGCATTTCAATTGAATTAATGGACTGCCCGTGCAACATTTCCCCCTTTACCACCGCATTCGCCAATCCGGAATCGCGCCAAAATGGACATGCGGAATAACAGTCTGATTCGGGTGCTCCAGCTGCAGAAGAGGCGGGTTCAGAGCTTCCAACGGCTCGCCAACTCAGATTGGTGGTGGGAGGGGGGAGGGGGGTGGGCCAGATCATTCTCTCGTGGGGGAGGGGGGGGGGGGGCGGAGGAGGAGGCGGGTCAGATGTACCTCTGGAGGGGGAGGGGTGTGAGGCCAGAGCATTCTCTGGTGAGGGGGGAGGGAGGGGAGGAGATAGGCGGGTCAGATGTACCTCCGGGGGAGCGGGGGGGGGGTGGGTAGTGAGGCCCGTTCGCTCACTGGTGTGGGGGGTCGGAGGCCAGATGGATCTCTGGTGGGGGGTCCGGGGGGGGGGGGGGTGCAGAGGGGCCCGCTGCCACTCTGTGGGCGGGATCAATGGGGGGGGAGGGGGCAGGGGGTCGTGATCAGTCTGGGTAGTGGGGGGGGTGGGTGGATAATGGGGCAGTGATGCCTGTGGGGCCATCGCTCCCGCTTTTCGCTCCCGGGCCGCTTTCTCCGCTTTTCGCGGCCCGGGAGCGATCTGACACGGGCGCGCTTTTTCAAATTTTTTTCTAACTGCACATGCGCAGTTCAGAGCTCCGATTGTTTCGGGCGCGCTAAGCCCCGCCCACAGCGCGATTCAGAATCACGATTTTTTTTTCAGGCTGAGTGCATATTGGGGCGCCTGAGAACAGATTTCCAAGTCGGATCTGAATTGCGCCCAGATTCAGCACTTAGAACGAAAATGGTAAAATCAGGCCCTATGACACCTGATTCCCCAGCGCTTGTCCAAAATCTAGAAGCCTCAAGTCAGGAATGCGAGGGAATACTCGTCACCTGTCTGGATGGATGAGCGCACTTCCAACAATACTCAAGAAGCTCAACTCCATCCAGGACAAAGCAAGCCGCTTGATTAATACACCTTCCACCACCTTAAACATCCATTCCCTCCACCACCAACGCACAGTGGCAGCAGTGTGTGCCATCTACAAGATACACTGCGGCAACTCACTAAGCGTTCTTCAACAGCCTCTTCCAGAACCGCAACATTTATCACCAAGAAGGACAAGGGATGGACTGATTGGAACATACATTCCCCTCCAACGCTATCCCCTCTTGGAACTATACCCTTCACTATCGCTGGAACAAAATCCTTGAACCGCCTCACTAACAGCACTGTCTGTGGGGTTATCTACACCAGATGGACTGCAGTGTTTCAAGAAAAGCAGCTCACCACTACCTTCTCAAGGGCAATTATGGATGGGCAATTAATGTTGGCCTTTCCAGTGATGCTCATATCCCATGAGCAGATACAAAACGACAATCATGGTTGAAGGGAATTGTCAATCCATTGTCATATATTTCTTTTTAAGTAGGGCATATTAAGTTTCAGCCAATTTAAACATTGTCCATGCACATTGGACCGATAGCATATTTTAGATCCTGCAATCAGGGAAGCATTTCAATTGTTATTGCTAAAAAAATCTATTCAAAGAAATTGAAAACATGGAACGGTGATGATTTTTTTTTTTTAAAGTACTTAAAAGTTTCGATTAAAATATCAGAAGAATGATTTTCTATCCTGCTGTTTCCGAAGGTCAGATTCGATGTTGAGTGACAATCCGCCCACCTCCACAACTCATCCTTCCTTCCCAGAACAAGTGTAACTGGAGAATGCTCATGTTTCAGGACTAAGGATGTGGGTGTCATCGAGTCATACAATCCTACAAAGCAGAAGGAGGCCATTCAGCCCATCGAGTTTACACCGATCACAATCCCACCCAGGCCCTATCCCCACAACCCCATGCATTTACCCTAGCTAGTCCCCCTGACACGAAGGGACAATTTAGCATGGCCAATCCACCTAACCGGCACAGCTTTGGAATGTGGGAAGAAACCAGGGCACCCAGAGGAAACGCACACAGGCACGGGGAGAATGTGCAGACTCCACACAGACAGTGACCCAAACCTGGAATCGAACCTGTGTCCCTAGTGCTGTGAGGCAGCAGTGCTAACCACTATGCCACTGTGCCACCCGTGAAGGATTTAATGGATGAAAGGAAAAATCAAGGAACCTTGGGAATATTGCATTTACTTGGGCTTATTCCCCAAATCCCTTTGATCCGTAAGCCGTCGTTTGCGCCCTGGTTACATGTCTGGCTGGGTTCCAAAGCAGAAGAAACTTCAGGACTTTATTCCTTGGAACGTAGGAGAATGAGAGGTGACCTTATTGAGGTGTATAAAATCATGAGGGGCATCGATAGGATGAACATACGTAGTCTTTTTCCCAGGGTAGGGGAATTCAAAATCTAGAGGGCATAGGTTTAAGGTGAGAGGGGAAAGATTTAAAAGAGATCTGAGGGACAACTTCTTCACACAGAGGGCGGTGCGTATATGGAATGAGCTGTCAGAGAAAGTGGTTGAAGCAGATACAATAGCAACATTCAAAAAGCATTTGGATAAGTACATGGGTGGGAAAGGATTTGAGGAATATGGGCCAAATGCGGGTATTTGGACTAGCTGGGAGGGCACCATGGTCGGCATGGATCAATTGGACCGAAGGGTCTGTTTCCCTGTTGTATTGCTCGATGACTCTATGGCTATGGTCTGTGATTCATGGCCGTCAGATTAACATTAGCAAATTACTTCCCTGCAATTAACTGAAGCAGCAATGGGGAATGGCCAACCCCAATTGTTCCCTACCTGGATTCACATTGTTTTTTTGACTGAATGATATTTCCTTTTTAGAATTTGTTTAAACATTGGGATTGGGGTTGGCCATTCCCCATTGCTGCTTCAGTTAATTGGCAAAATTGCTCCTCAGTGTCGGGGAGACTAGCTGGGGTAAATACGTGGGGTTACACGGATAGGGCCTGGGTGGGATTGTTGTCAAAACAGGATTGATGGGTGGAATGGCCTCCTTCTGCACTGTAGGGATTCTATGAATGACCTCTTTCTATCATCCTGGGTTTTGCTAAAGCTCTAATATTCACGTTGAGTTTCACAGTATAACACAGAAACTTGCCTGTAGTCATCTGCAGCACATTTGATATAGAAGTGCCATTTTTGGTGTAATTTGTGCAAGAGGTATTCTATCAAAGGTGCAACTTTTTTATTTTAATCAAAATAATGGAATTATTCCAATGTATCAGTAATATACAAAACAAAAGGCAAATTTTAAACATGACCCACTCCATCAATGAGAGTGCAACAGTTTGCAGAGCTTGAATACAACCAGACTGTCGCAGGAGGACTAATGCAAAGGTTTATTGAAGTACATCAGCACAAACAATATAGTAAATATATGAAGTGTGAATCCAGGTAGGGAATAAATAGACACATATCACAAATCTGTATCTATATCTGACTGCCAGATGGATAGACAGATACATAGATGGATAAACAGGCAGACAGAAAGATATGGAGGTAGATAGATAGATAGAAAGTGACAGACAAATAGATTAGATAGACAGATAGTTATACAGTACGTAGAAAGACAGGTAATTCATCGAGACAGATAAAGACAGATGAATAGGGAGTTTGACAGATAGACAGATGGATAGAAGCATTACATAGATAGTATAGCAGATCATTGTGATCGAGGTTTTACTATATTGTTTGTGCTGATGTACTTCAATAAACCTTTGCTTTAGTCCTCCTGCAACAGTCTGGTTGTATTCAAGCTCTGCAAACTGTTGCACTCTCATTGATGGAGTGGGTCATGTTTAAAATTTGCCTTTTGTTTTGTATATTACTGATACATTGGAATAATTCCATTATTTTGATTAAAATAAAAAAGTTGCACCTTTGATAGAATACCTCTTGCACAAATTACACCAAAAATGGCACTTCTATATCAAATGTGCTGCAGATGACTACAGGCAAGTTTCTGTGTTATACTGTGAAACTCAACGTGAATATTAGAGCTTTAGCAAAACCCAGGATCATAGAAAGAGGTCATTCATAGAATCCCTACAGTGCAGAAGGAGGCCATTCCACCCATCAATCCTGTTTTGACAACAATCCCACCCAGGCCCTATCCGTGTAACCCCACGTATTTACCCCAGCTAGTCTCCCTGACACTGAGCAGCAATTTTGCCAATTAACTGAAGCAGCAATGGGGAATGGCCATCCCCAATCCCAATGTTTAAACAAATTCTAAAAAGGAAATATCATTCAGTCAAAAAAACAATGTGAATCCAGGTAGGGAACAAATAGACACATATCACAAATCTGTATCTAACTGTCAGATGGATAGACAGATACATAGATGGATAAACAGGCAGACAGAAAGATATAGAGGTAGATAGAAAGTGACAGACAAATAGATTAGATCGACAGATAGTTACACAGTAGGGAGAAAGACAGGCCAATGAACCTAACCTGCACATCTTTGGGTGTGGGAGGAGACTGGAGCATCTGGAGCACCACAAACCCACGCAGACACGGGGAGAATGTGCGAACTCCACACAGACAGTGACCCAAGGCTGGAACCGAACCTGGGTCCCTGGCGCTGTGAGGCAGCAGTACTAACCACTGTGCCACCGCACTTCCCTATTCAGTTCATGTCAACTGCTTTGTTGGGACCCTTCAGTTACGTGGAGGGGTGGAGATTTTGAAATGTCTTCTATCGAGTAATCTTGCTGGAGACGGGATGAATCCAACATCAGCATCCTAACTATGGCAGACTAAGGGGCCAGCGAGGCCTCCTTTAATTCCCTCCATCCCCAGAGCTGCAGATGCCAGAGGGCCAGAGCTGAAACTCTACCCTGTAGAAGATTCCTCCTCCACACTCTTGGCCCGGTAGCAGTGGCGACAGTTTGTTTTTAAGTGATTAAAAGTCTGCCGAGAGCGCCTCTGTCCCGAGAAGCCTTTGCAGTCTCCCATCTCCAGCTGTAAGGAGGGATTACAGTCTCCTTCCAGGCTGCTCTCAGAACCCATTAGGATCGGAATCCACATTTGAAAACTAAGACAAAACAATTCTGCCCTTTGAGAACAACTTAATTCATTCCACTTCCTGGATTTAAAAAACATCATTCAAGGGGTATGGGCTCCATTGGCTAGGCCAGCTTTCATTGCCCATCCCTAATTGCCCTGGAGAGTCCTATAAAATCTCTACTGCGCAGAAGGAGGCCATTTGGTCCATCAAGTCTGCGTGTCTCTGACAGGGCATGTTGCCCAGGCCCTCAGCCTGCCCTTTCCCTGTAACCCTGCTAGTCCCTCTAATCTACACTTCTTTGGACACTAAGGAGCAATTTAGCATGGCCAATCCACCTAACCTGCACATCTTTGGACTGTGGGAGGAAACTCACCCTGCAGAGAAGGTGCTGGTGAGCTGCCTTCTTGATCAATTGGGCCAGTGGGCTGACGAATGGCAGATGGAGTTTAATTTAGACAAATGCGAGGTGATGCATTTTGGTAGATTAAACCAGGACAGGAATTACTCAGTTAATGATAGGGCATTGGGGAGAGTTACAGAACAAAGAGATCCAGGGGTACATGTTCATAGCTCCTTGAAAGTGGAGTCACAAGTGGACAAAGTGGTGAAGAAGGCATTCAGCATGCTTGGTTTCATCGGTCAGAACATTGAATACAGGAGTTGGGACGTCTTGTTGAAATTGTACAAGACATTGGTAAGGCCGCACTTGGAATGCTATGTGCAGTTCTGGTCACCCTATTATAGAAAGGATATTATTAAACTAGAAAGAGTGCAGAAAAGATTTGTAAGGATGCTACCGGGACTTGATAGTTTGAGTGATAAGGAGAGGCTGACTAGACTGGGACTTTTTTCTCTGAAGTGTAGGAGGCTGAGGGGTGACCTTATAGAGGTCTATAAAATAATGAGGGGCATAGACAAGGTAGATAGTCAATATCTTTTCCCAAAGGTAGGGGAATCTAAAACTAGAGGGCATAGGTTTAAGGTGAGAGGGGAGAGATACAAAAGTGCCCAGAGGGGCAATTTTTCCACACAGAAGGTGGTGAGTGTCTGGAACAAGCTGCCAGAGGTAGTAGTAGAGGCGGGTACAATTTTATCTTTTAAAAAGCATTTAGATAGTTACATGGGTACGATGGGTATAGAGGGATATGGGCCAAATGTGGGCAATTGGGATTAGCTTAGGGGTTTAAAAAAAAAAGGTGGCATGGACAAGTTGGGCCGAAGGGCTTGTTTCCATTCTGTAAACCTCTATGACTCTATGACTCTAACTGCTGTGGTCCAGATAGTGTAGGTACATCCACAGTACTGTTAAGGAAGGAGTTCCAGGATTTTGACCCAGCGACAGTGAAGGAACAGCAAGAGAGTTCCAAGTCAGGATGGCGAGTGGCTTGGAGGAGTGGCAGTGTTCCCATGTGTCTGCTGTCCTCGTCCTTCTGGATGGTAGTGGTTGTGTCTTTGGAAGGAAATTTCCTGGATATTTCCCATATCAGTGCAAAATATTTCTCCTTCAACTATTTACCAAATACTCTTTTAATCGTTACTATTGCTTAGTCGATCCAGCACCCTGTCAGGCAGTTCTTTGCAAATTCCAACCAGCCATAGTGTAAAACTGACTTTGCCTTTGGTTCCTTCATTAATCACCTGAAGTATTTTCCTTCTGGCCATCCACCCTTCAGCTATTAGAACGTTTCCCTTTATTGACTCCACATAAACTCTTTCTCATTTCAAACACATCTACCACAACGCTTGGAATGTATAATATTTTGTCATTATTCCCAAGAAATAGGCAATCATAGTGAGGTTGCATCTATTGCCAATCCTTAGTTTTTTAATTTATTCTTTCATGGGATGTGGGTGTCACCGGCAAGCTCAGCATTTGTTGCCCATCCCTAATTGTCCTTGAACTGTGTTAATAGGGGCCAGAATCTGACACTGTCCTGCCGGCAGGTTTGTAGGCAGGATCTGAGGGTAAAATTCCTCGGAGAGGCTTCCCACTGGGTTCTCACTCTGACCAGTCTGCAATCTTACACTGGCCAGGTGAGTCCCCAGAAATCCCATCAGCCCTTGTCCCTGTTGAAGCCATCAAGTGGCCACTTGTTGACCACTAGAGCGCCGTTTCCCAACCAGCCTCAGTTTTTAGGCTGGCGTAGGGAGTTCTGGGGTATGGTGGAAGGCCGAAAATAACCGGGTTCAGGTCTCAGGCAGGAGGCTGGAGGCAGGGGCCATTAGGAGTCCGCTTTCAATATTGGGTGTCCCTTACAGGATGTCTCATTACTGCCCCCCACCCCAGCAGACATCCCATCCCCATTGTCCACTCTGTCCCCCTTAGCCAACACAATCACCTTGTCCCTGCCACCACCCCCCTCCCTGCCACAGCAGGGCTGGAATTCTCCGGCCGTTAATGCTGGCGGGATTTTCCAGTCCCGCTGGCAGCACACCCCCACCTGCCGGTTTCCCGTCGGCATAGGGTAGCTTCAATGGAAATTCTCATTGACAAAAAAGGGACCAGAGAATTCCATTGCCAGCGAATGGCACGCCACCTCCCGCTGGACATGTGGCTGGGAGGCCAAGGGAATCTCACCCACAATCCAGGTGGCACCATGCTGCCCTGTCTCATCGGCCCACCTAGCATGCCCGTTGACTGTGTGGTGATTAAACAAACTGACACACTGGGCGGGATTTTCTGGCCGCACTCGCCCTGAAACCAGAAAATCCTGCCCGAGGTCAACGGATCTTTCCATGGTCTGTCCTTGCCCACTACGATTCCCGTGGCGGGCGGAACGGGAAAATCTGCCTCATATTCTCTTCCTTCTGCAGGTGTTCCATCTGCAAGAGGCTCCCGAGAAAGCCCTCTTGAGCCCAGAGGAGGACACACTCTCGCTTGTACCCACATCACTGGCCAGGCACCAGTGCGGATACTAGTTTGTTGGTGGGCATTAGGTTGTGGGCTCAGATGGTGGTGCACGGTTGGGAGGGCACGGTGCACCCACATAAGGAGCTGGTGGAGACAGAGAGTGCCCGGGGTGCCAGCAGTCGGAGGATTGCCGGAGTCTAGGACCAGATGATGAGCCACTGGGATTGTCTATCAGACAGCAGATTCTGGGTGGCTGCGGGAAGATCTGGTGGAGAGCCCTGAGAGTCTGAGCACAGTGGTCTCCGTCAATGAGGAAAAAGCTAAAGTAAAGTGTATCTATTAGTCACAAGTAGGCTTACATTAACACTGCAATAAAGTGACTGTGAAAATCCTCTATGTTGGGGGTTGTGGTGTGGAGGGGATTGTGTACCAGTCCGGGGAGGGGGGGCGGCGGGGGGGGGGCGGGGGGGGGGGGGGGGTGGTGGGTGGGGGGGGGGGGGGCAAAGTGAATTATGTGTCGGCTTGAGGGGACAGGTCGGACAATGGGGGTGGTGTGTCTGCTGGGGTGGGAGGTGCAGTAATGAGATATCCTGTAAGGGACACCCAATATTGAAAGGGGGTTCCTAATGGGTCCCTCCCCTCAACCTCCTGCCTAAAACCTGAACTCAGTCATTTTAGGCCTTCCCTCATCCCTTAGTACTCCCTACGCCAGCCTAAACAGGAGTCCATGCAGAACATACTCACTGTGGTGACACTGAACTCTGAGCGTCCAGACCCCTCCATTGAGAGAGTGGCGACTGTCACGGAGAGGCAGCCCCAGGAACAGAATCAGAGTTTCCAGGGGTCACGCTCGGATCCACAAGCCCTCACACAAGCAATGAACTCAGGAGGACACTGCCAGTGTGAGAGGTGAACAAGGAATATTGTGTGCAGTTCTGGTCACCTCACTATAAGAAGGATGTGGAAGCGCTGGAAAGAGTGCAGAGGAGATTTACCAGGATGCTGCCTGGTTTGGAGGGTAGGTCTTATGAGGAAAGGTTGAGGGAGCTAGGGCTGTTCTCTCTGGAGCGGAGGAGGCTGAGGGGAGACTTAATAGAGGTTTATGAAATGATGAAGGGGATAGATAGAGTGAATGTTCAAAGACTATTTCCTCGGGTGGATGGAGCTATTACAAGGGGGCATAACTATAGGGTTCGTGGTGGGAGATACAGGAAGGATATCAGAGGTAGGTTCTTTACGCAGAGAGTGGTTGGGGTGTGGAATAGACTGCCTGCAGTGATAGTGGAGTCAGACACTTTAGGAACATTTAAGCGGTTATTGGATAGGCACATGGAGCACACCAGGATGATAGGGAGTGGGATAGCTTGATCTTGGTTTCAGATAAAGCTCGGCACAACATCGTGGGCTGAAGGGCCTGTTCTGTGCTGTACTGTTCTATGTTCTATGTTCTAAGGTGCCTGGTCTCCCTGCTGGGTGCCCGTCCATCAAAAGTGAGCAGGGAGGTTCGAACCAACCTCACGCTGGCAGATGAGCTGACTGCCATCCCTGAGGCCTTCTCCAAGGAAGCTCCAGAGGAGGCCAGCAACTCCTCCACCCCTCTGCCAGTGACTGTCGCATCTGATGAGGCCCAGACAATTGAGGAGTGCCCAGCCCATGGCTTTGGACACTCCCACCCAGGCAGAGCCAGCTCAGGCTCAGCCGACCCCAGGCTGAGGCCAAGGTCTTTGGAACTGACATGATGGCAGAGTCAGCCTCCAGTGCCAGTGCCAGTGCCAGTGAGGGGGTCGGGGGGGGAGGGGGAGAACCAAGATGCAACATCTGCAAACATGAGTTTGAGCCAATAATATAAAAGTAAAATGCTGTGGATGCGGTACGGCACTTTGAGGAGAACAGGGGCTTCTCATGTGAGATATTCTTTCCATTCCTATTTCAAAACTCTCTCTACGGTGTGATCATTAACACTAGATAACATAATGCTTATTTCTTTGAATTCTGCATATACATTGGTTTTGTTCTAATGGCCCAAGTATGCATCATGGTTCTTATCGATGCAGAGGTGGCAGCAGGATGTCAGCACAACCCCACGCGGAACACTCGCTGCCCCCGCGGAACTCCCCCGCACGATGGAACTACCTCCCCCACACCCACAGGGCTCTCCCCACCGTCCGCCCAAGGAACTCTCCTTATCTCCTCGCAGGTCTCCTCCCCACCACCACGGAACCCTGCCCCCCACAAGACCCGAGGGGCAGTGCCAGGGACAGTACCAGGGACAGTGCCAGGGACAGTGCCAGGAACAGTACCATGGACAGTGACAGAGACAGTGCCAGGGGCAGTGCCAGGGGAAGTGCCAGGGCAGTGCCAGGTACAGTGCCGGGGCAGTGCCAGGGACAGTGCCAGGGTACTGCTCGGGCAGGAACCCTCTCCATTCGGTCTTTGATCATTGGTGGGAATCGGGGCAGTTACAATGGCCAATCCCCTGGAAAGGACCTGAGGCATAAGGTTCAGAGCCACTGTAACCTTAAGAGCCACTGGCGTAGGGTGTCCATCCACACATTTGGAGGTGATCTCTGGCCTAATCATCTGGTGTGGAGTGACCCTAAGAGAAGAGAAGTCTCCTTCGATACTGGGCCTCGGACATGTTGAGGTAGTTGGAGCAGTGCCTGCGCACTCTGATTGCTGGGTACAAACAAATATAGAACGAAGTACAGCACAGGAACAGGCCCTTCAGCCCACCAAGCCTGCACCAATCACGTTGTCCTATTTAGACCAACTGCCTATATCTCTCTATTCCCTCAATTCCCTCTATCCAGGTAAGTCTTAAATGTGGCTAACATATCTGCCTCAACCACCTCACTTGGCAGTGCATTCCAGACCCCCACCACCCTCTGTGTAAAGAACTTGCCCCACACATCTCCACTGAACCTTTCCCCCCTCATCTTGAATTTGTGTCTCCTTGTAATTGCCATTTCTGCCGTGGGGAAAAAAGCTTCCAACTGTACACTTTATCTACGCGCCGCATAATTTTATAAACTTCTATCAGGTCGTCCCTCAGCCTCCATCTTTCCAGGGAGAACAACCCTAGTTTATTCAATCTCTCCTCATAGCTAATACCCTCCATACCCGGCACCATCCTGGTAAACCTTTTCTGCACTCTCTCCAAAGCCTCCGCGTCCTTCTGGTAGTGTGGCGACCAGAATTGGACGCAGTATTCCAAATGTGGCCTAACAAATGTTTTATATAACTGTAACATAATTTGCCAACTTTTATACTCAATGCCCCGGCTGATGAAGGCAAGCGTGCCATATGCCTTTTTCACCACCTTTTCCACCTGTGCTGCCACTTTAAGGCGTAGTGGGTAGTGGCGTCTCTTGCCGATCCTCCCGTCTTGCACTCCCTGTGTCTGCACTTTGCCTCCCACAGGTCACTCTCTGGGCTGCTGCCTGCACTCCGCTGGTCTCCTTTCCCTCCTGCTCCACATTTCCTGTTCAGAGGAAGCCCCAGCAGCTGAGTATACAGTCTCCATGATCAGAAACATACAAGGCACCATCTCCTGCAATCTGCTAAAGTCCCCCAACAAAGATGGCAAGAAAAGATATTCTGAAAGAAAGTTATCCACGCATGGAATCTACCAGAACTGACAGAGAAACCTCTCAAATCGAATAAACTTCACAGCAATGAACTCTAACCTAAAGTGACAGTGCCTTTGCTCCAGAGGCCTTTTGTTTCACCCTCTGATGAGATCTTGAGGGAATCGAGTTGGCCACCTGCCCATGTTGCCTGTGTGATGACCATTAAATCACATGGACAGTGTAAAAATTGCTTTCAATTGGGAAGTTCATGGCCTTGGTTGTCCCTTTAAGCATCAGTGGGTGTGCTTCTGACACCTGGGTGAGTCCACCAACCCAATTTCACACAGGTTCGGGTTGGTTACTCGCCTGTTTTCATCAAATAAACTTCTGGCCAAAGAAACAGCTTCCTGGTCTAACTGAGGTGCACCTAGAATCATTGACTCCCTAGAGTGCAGAAGGAGGCCATTCGGACCATCGAGTTTGCACTGACAGCAACCTCACCCAGACCCTATCCCCGTAACTCCTCATATTTATCCTGCTAGTCCCCCTGAGTGGTGTACCGCAGGGCTCTGTATTGGGACCTCTGCTGTTTGTGATTTATATAAATGATCTGGAAGAAGGAGTAACTGGGGTGATCAGTAAGTTTGCGGATGACACAAAACTGGCAGGACTTGCAGATAGTGAGGAACATTGTCAGAGGCTACAGAAGGATATAGATAGGCTGGAAATTTGGGCAAGGAAATGACAGATGGAGTTCAATCCTGATAAATGCGAAGTGATGCATTTTGGTGGGAATAATGTAGGGAGGAGCTACACGATAAATGGAAGAACCATAAAGGGTGTAGAGACGCAGAGGGACCTGGGTGTGCAAGTCCACAGATCTTTGAAGGTGACGTCCCAGGTGGAGAAGGTGGTGAAGAAGGCATATGGCATGCTTGCCTTTATAGGACGGGACATAGAGTATAAGAGTTGGGGTCTGATGTTGCAGATGTATAGAACGTTGGTTCGGCCGCATTTGGAATACTGCGTCCAGTTCTGGTCGCCACACTACCAGAAGGACGTGGAGGCTTTGGAGAGAGTACAGAGGAGGTTTACCAGGATGTTGCCTGGTATGGAGGGGCTTAGTTATGAGGAGAGATTGGGGAAACTGGGGTTGTTCTCCTTGGAAAGACGGAGGATGAGGGGAGACTTAATAGAGGTGTATAAAATTATGAAAGGCATAGATAGGGTGAACGGTGGGAAGCTTTTCCCCGGGTCGGTGGTGACGTTCACGAGGGGCCATAGGTTCAAGGTGAAGGGAGGGAGGTTTAACACAGATATCAGAAGGACATATTTCACACAGAGGGTCGTGGGGGCCTGGAATGTGTTGCCGGGCAAGGTGGTGGAGGCGGACACACTGGGAACGTTTAAGACTTATCTAGACAGCTATATGAACGGAGTGGGAATGGAGGGATACAAAAGAGTGGTCTAGTTTGGACCAGGGAGCAGCGCGGGCTAATTGTTCCTTGTTTCTCGTTTCAAGGCTTCATTCTATGATCATCTTGCTGGTGCCAGTACAGAGCGAGACTGCGGATAGTTGGGAACCTGTCTCGGGGGCAGGGAATTCAGATGGTGTTCGTGGAAGTGGAAATGACTAGGGTTGGGAAGCATTTTCCGATCAGGGCCATTGTGATCTGCTGGACTCGTTTCGATCGCCTCAGGGGGTCGGAGAGGAATTTCCCAGATTTTTTTTCCCCATATTGGCCCTGGGGTTTTTCACTCTGGGTTTTCGCCTCTCCCTGGAGATCACATGGTCTGGAATGGGGGGGGTGGGGGTGAGTTAATAGGTTGTAATGAACAAAGCATCGTAGCTGTGAGGGACAGCTCGGTGGATAGGATATTGGTATGTAGATAGGCTGGAAAATTGGGCGGGGATCCTGGATTCAGAATTCAATCTTGGACCGGGGAGCGGCGCGGGCTTGGAGGGCCGAAGGGCCTGTTCCTGTGCTGTATTGTTCTTTGTTCTTTGTTCTTTGACACTAAGGGGTAATTTACCATGACCAATCCATCTCACCCGCACATCTTTGGACTGTGGGAGGAAACCGGAGCACCCTCAGGAAACGAGCGCAAACATGGGGAGAACATACAGACTCCGTACAGACAGTGACCCAAGACTTGAATCGAACCCGGGTCCCTGGCGCTGTGAGGCAGCAGTGTTAACCACTGCACCACCGTGCCGTCCCATGGAACCATGGAAGTCTGATGGAACCTTTCCAGAATCGAGCGAATTTTGGCAAATTAACACCAACGCATCTATTACCTCATCGACCACCTCTCTTAAGACCCTTGGATGAATTCCATCAGGACTCGGAGATTTGTCAGCCGCAGCTCCATTAGTTTGTTCCGTGCCACTTCCTGAGTGATTGTACTTTAACCAAGTTCCTCTCTTCCCTCCGCCTCCTGATTTACAACTATTACTGGAATGATTTTGTATCCTCCATTATGAAGACAGAAGCATATTCCTCCACCATTTCCTTATTATCTACTATTAACTCCCCACTTTCACTCTCTAGAGGACCAGCATTCATTTTACTGACTCTTTTCCTGTTTAAATATCTGTGGCACTCTTCCACTCATTTTCTAATTTCTTTCTCCTGATTAACCTTTCAGTCATTCCCTGCTGTTCTTCATATTCTGACCAATCCTCTAACTTGTTACTTATCTTTGCACAGTTATATGCTTTATCTTTAAGTTTGATGCTTTCCTTAACTTTTTTAGTTAACCACAGATTGTGGGTCCTTCCTTTTCCATGTTTCTTCATAGTAGGAATATACTTACTCTGAGTATTCTGAAATATTCCTTTAAATGTCTGCAACTCTTTCTCTGTTGATCTATCCCCTAACCTAGTATTCCGATTCACTTCAGCTAGCTCAGCATAGAATCATAGAATCCCCCCAGTGCAGAAGGAGGCCGCCTAACCTGCCACTGTTATGAAGTTATCTCAATTTAACTATTCACTTTATGGGGAGGTGATGGCCTCGCGGTATTATCGCCAGCCAATTAATCCAGAAATTCAGCTATTCTGGGGACCCGGGTTCGAATCCCGCCACGGCAGATGGAGGAATTTGAATTCAATAAAGTATCTGGAATTAAGAATCTACTGGTGACCATGAAACCATTGTCAATTGTCGGAAAAACCCATTGGGTTCACTAATGTCCTTTAGTGAGGGAAATCTGCCGTCCTTACCTGGTCTGGCCTACATGTAACTACAGAGCCACATCAATGTGGTTGACTCTCAACTGCCCTCCAAGGGCAACTAGGGATGGGCAATAAATGCTGGTCAGCCAGCGACACCCATGACTCACAAATGAATAAAAGTAGAATTTAATTAACTTGGAATAATTCCTATGGATACCATGCCTCCATCGCCCATGAATTAAATTCCCATGTAAACCTCATTCTCTATTCACTCAATCTCCACCTCACTCAGGCCTGTCTCCTCTCGGACCCCTTACTGATTGAATACCACATCAAGAAGAAGTTCACTCGTGCTTCTTTGTGCGATCAAGGATCCCGAGTTCTCCTTTAGGAATGCTGACATCTCTGTAAATGGTCATCTTGCCAATTTCTGACGAGACGCGGGAGTTACGGTTCTCTCAGATAAGGAACTGTGGCTGGAAGACATCAGACTACAAATGACAGACACGCCACTCTGCAGGCCTCGTTAATCCAAATTCTGGCCATAGGCATGAACCTAAACATATTCCGGTAAAGCGACAAGCAAGTATTTGAGATTTTGTACACCATCTGAAGCCAATCTTTTCCTTTCATAAGCAGGGTGCCCTTAACCTCCACAAAACAGCAGAAGACATCAAAACAAACTGTTGTTATCTACATGGAACTGTAAGTTCCTGCTGGAGGGAATAAACAAACTGGGTCTTTTGGGACCGTATTGAGCTTCAACAAAATGGCTTTTATCCAACATGCATGAGGGAGAGCAGAACTCAGCTGTAATTCCAGCTTGCTTCTGAGCTACTCTGCCCCTCAAAGGTTCTGACACATTCTTATACCCACTTTGCATTACAAAGCATTACATTTACATTAGGTCATCATATTGTTACTTTGAATTTGTTACAGTTCTGTTTTGATCACATTATGCAGATCCATTGTCCTGTGTGCTTTAACTTTAATCATTTTCTGGACATATCCTGTTTACAATAAAGGTGTTGTGTTTGTCAAACCGATTTCGATGGTGTGTTAATTGTCCCCATTTCCCTCATACTTGATTAGTTTCCAGAGACCATCTGCCATGGCGGGATTCGAACCCGGGTCCCCAGAATAGCTGAATTTCTGGATTAATTGGCTGGCGATAATACCACTAGGCCATCACCTCCCCATAAAGTGAATAGTTAAATTGAGATAACTTCATATCAGTGGCAGGTTAGGTGGCCTCCTTCTGCACTGGGGGGATTCTATGATTCTATGCTGAGCTAGCTGAAGTGAATCGGAATACTAGGCTGGGGGATAGAGAAAGAGCCGCAGACATTTAAAGGAATATTTCAGAATACTCAGAGTAAGTATATTCCTACTATGATGGAAAAGGAAGGACCCACAATCTGTGGTTAACTAAAAAAGTTAAGGAAAGCATCAAACTTAAAGATAAAGCATTTGGAGAATCCAGGCCTTAATTTTCTTTGGAAAACTCCTCCCCCTTCCTACTCATTAGTTGTCGAACAAGAACCTGGAAGGGTAGGGGGCTTTAGTTCAGTCGGGCAGCATGGTCGGTGCAGGCTTGGAGGGCCGAAGGGCCTGTTCCTGTGCTGTAATTTTCTTTGTTCTTGTTCTTTCCTCTAGACATTGTGGAGTCTCGTTAAGTGGTATTGATTCTCTTACTGTTGCTGTAGCCTCGGAAAGATCTCACCTGGGGTGCAAATGTGTTAGTGCTGTCTGGGATGTGGTCATTTGTCGTGTCTGTCAGTGTGAATGCTGCAGTCAGGCTGTCTTTTTAACCCTTTCCATTCATTCCTCTCCTGCTGCAGCCCACACTCCCTGGGTTTGCCGACTACAGTTCCCGAGAAGTCCACTAGTGAAGAGACACTCGACTGGGACTCCAGCTCTGAGTTGTCTTCAGTCTTTGTAGAGTTGGTTTGTCCAACTCTTTGCTCTTTGATCAGATCAGCCTAAACTCTGGATAACTACCACCATACATCAAACAGAAGACAGACATGAGAGTGAGCAGCAAGAGAGTTCTTGCAATAGAGGGAGTGCAGAGAAGGTTTTCCTGGGATTGGGGGTGGGGGGACTGAGGTATGAGGAGAGTTTGAATCGGTTAGGATTATGTCTACCAGAGTTTAGAGGATGAGGTGGGGCAGGGGAGGCAGCGGGGGAGCTCATAGGAATCTATAAAATTCTAACAGGATGAGACAGAGTGGATGAAGGAAGCATGTTTCAGATGGTGGGGGTGTCTAGAACCAGGGCTCACAGTCTGAGGAAAGAGGTAAACCTTTTATGGTGAGGAGAGGAGAAATTTCTTCACCCAGGGGGTGGTGAATATGTGGAATTCACTCCCACGGAAAGCAGTTGAGGCCAAAACATTGAGTTAGATATAACCCTTGGGGCTGATGGGATCAAAGGATATGGTGGGGGAAGCAGGGGCAAGTTACTGAGTTGGATGATTAGCTGTGATCATAATGAATGGCAGAGCTAGCATGAAGGGCTGAATGGCCTTCTCCTATTTTTATGTTTCTATGTTTCCAACAGAGCAATGAGTACCAACTTCAACTTCCAATGCTTTTAAAAACATGTTCACAAAATGTGAGCATCGCTGGCTAAGCCACATTGTTGGTCCATCCCTAATTGGCTTTGCTGAGCTGCCTTCTTGAACTGCTGCACTCCATGTGCTGTAG
Organism: Mustelus asterias; assembly: GCF_964213995.1. NCBI lineage: Eukaryota > Metazoa > Chordata > Chondrichthyes > Carcharhiniformes > Triakidae > Mustelus > Mustelus asterias. Next base: position 184,307,507 of record NC_135801.1, on the reverse strand, counting down.
GCACACCCACAGTGTTAGTAGAAAGAGAGTTCCAGGATTTTCATCCAGTGATAGTGAAGGAACGGTGGTATATTTCCAAGGCAGGATGGTGAGTGACTTGGAGGGGAATGTCTATCTGTTCCCATGCATCTGCTGCCCTTGTCCTCGTTGGTTGTGGCGTTTATGCATTTGGAAGGTGCTGTTGAAGGGGTTTGGTGAGTTTCTGTGCATCTTGCAGTACACACAGCTGTCGCTGTGTGCCAGTGGCTGCAAGATGAAGGCATTAAAATCAAAAGCACCAATGCGTCCCTCCCTGACAAGCTCAATGCATTCTACTCCCATTTTGAGCAAGAGGTCAGCGAGAGCATGCCCTCCACGTTGGAAGCCTTGGATGAACCTGTATCTGAGGTCACCATTGCAGATGTCAGAGCAGCTTTCTCGAAGGTCAACCCACAGAAAGCGACTGGCCCGGATGGGGTACCCGGACATGCACTCAGATCCTGCATGGATCAGCTGGCAGAGGTGTTCACAGACATCTTCAACCTCTCTTTACAACAATCTGAGGTCCCTATCTGCTTCAAGAAGACGACCATCATCCCGGTACCTAAGAAAAACCAAGCAGCGTGCCTTAATGACTATCAGCCGGTGGCTCTGACATCCATCATTATTGAAGTGCTTCAAAAGGTTAGTCATGGCATGAATCAATTCCGGTCTCCCAAATTGCCTGGATCCACTACAGTTCACCTATTGCTGCAACAGGTCCACAGCAGACACCATCTCCCTGGCCCTGCACTCAACCCTGGAACATCTATGTCAGACTCCTATTTTTTGACTACAGCTCAGCCATCAACACCATTATTCCCACGAAACTCATCTCCAAACTCCGTGGCCTGCCGACACTATAGTTAAGAAAGCCCACCAACACCTTTACTTTCTCAGAAGGCAAAGAAAATTTGACATGTCAGCTACGGCTCTCACCAACTTTTACAGATGCACCATAGGAAGCATTCTTTCTGGTTGTATCACAGCTTGGTATGGCTCCTGCTCTGCCCAAGACCGCAAGGAACTACAAAGGGTCGTGAACGAAGCCCAATCCTTCACTCAAACCAGCCTCCCACCCATTGACACTGTCTACACTTCCCGCTGCCTCGGAAAAGCAGCCAACATAATTAAGAACCCCACGCATCCCGGACATACTAGCCGGAATTTTACTGCCTCGCCCTCCCCAGAATCGGGCTGGGCGATGCTCGCAGAACAGCATTCTCCGTTGGCATCGGACGGGATCATACGAGCCTCGGGTGGATGAGGCGGTAAAATTCTGGCAACTCTCTTCCACCTTCTGCTGTCGGGAAAAAGGTACAAAAGTCTGAAAACACATAACAAACGACTCAAGAAAAGATTCTTCCTTGCTGCCGTCAAACTTTTGAATGGACCTACCTCGCATTAAGTTGACCTTTCTCTACACCCTAGCTATGTCTGTAACACTACATTCTGCACTCTCTCCTTTCCATTTCTATGAATGGGATGCTTTGTCTGTATAGCGTGCAAGAAACAATACTTTTCACTGTATACTAATACAAGTTGTTTTGTTTATTTATTAGTGTCACAAGTAGGCTTACATTAACACCGCAATGAAGTTACTGTGAAAATCCCCTACACTATGTGACAATAATAAATCAATTCAAATCAAATCAAGTTTGGAAAGAGTGAATGTTTAAGGTGGGGGATTCTGAAAAGAAAGAATGTGCAAGGTTATGGGGATAATGCAGGGGAGTGGGACTCGGTGGAATGCTCTTTCAGAGAGCCAGTCCCAATTTGAGAGGCTGAGTGGCCTCCTTTTACACTGAAATGATTCTGTGATCATGTGATTCTGTGGATGGGTGCCAATCGAGCAGGCTGCTTTGTCCTGGAAGGTGCCGAGCTTCTTGAGTGTTGTTGGAGCTGCACCCATCCAGGCAAGTGGAGAGTATTCAATCATACTCTTGATTTGTGCCTTGCATATGGTGGTTAGGCTTTGGGATGTCTGGTAGGTGAGTTACTGTCTGCAGAATTCTTAGTCTCTGACCTGCTCTTGTAACTATCGTATTCATATGGCTGGTCCAGTAATGGCAACCCCTCCCGGATGTTGACAGTGGGGGCTTCAGCGTTAGTAATGCCGTTGGGGGTGAAGGGGAGATAGTTAGGATCCTTATAATATTTCATTTTTCTCCTGAACTGATGCCAGTTTTCTTTAACACTGGAGCCAAATTCTATATATAGAGTTTTAATTTTAAATCCCAATTAAGCCTTTTTCACTTTTGCATTTTAGCATTTTGGGAAGGAGTGACGGGAGCTTTCCACAACCTCATAACATTGCCTGATTACACGCCATTGACTTCCAAATCATCAATGATGACACAGTCTGAGTGACTCACTCTCATTCACTTCAATAATATTGAATTGCTTACACTCGATCCATTTCACTTAGGAGCAGGAAATGAGACAGCCAAGTCAGAGCAGGTTCCCAAATATCGATCGCATTGAGTTTTATATCACAAGAGTTCAGGGGTAGTGTGCAAGATCAGCCGAGAATTCAGCTGCCTGAAGCAGAATGATGACTGTGGGCTCTGGCCTTTGGGAGCCTGTGAATTACAGAAATCACCGAGATGGGAATGGAGGGATATGGTCCCCGGAAGGGTAGGGGGTTTTAGTTCAGTCGGGCAGCATGGTCGGTGCAGGCTTGGAGGGCCGAAGGGCCTGTTCCTGTGCTGTAATTTTCTTTGTTCTTTGTATCTCTGCTGTCTACTGAGCAGCTGTTTGGTTGATGCAGCTGTTAAGATCCAAACCAGAAACTCCAAGGTATTTTATGAAGTTAGCCTCGACCCTAACTTTTACATTTGATTTCGACATGGGTTTCCTCCGGGTGCTCCGGTTTCCTCCCACAGTCCAAAGATGTGCGGGTTAGGTTGATTGGCCAGGTTAAAAATTGCCCATTAGAGTCCTGGGATGTGTAGGTTAGAGGGATTAGCGGGTAAATATGTCGGGGTGGGGCCTGGGTGGGATTGTGGTCGGTGTAGACTCGATGGGCCGAATGGCCTCCTTCTGCACTGTAGGGTTTCTATGATTTCTATGATTTCTATGACATTGTTTCTATTTGTTTGTTAGCTAGTTTATTTACTAGTCACAAGTAGGTTTACATTAACACTGCATGAGGTAACTATGAAAATCCCCTAGTCACCACATTCCGGCAGTGCCTGTTTGGGTACACTGAAGGAGAATTTAAAGTTTAAAATTTATTTATTAATGTCACAAGTAAACTTACATTAACACTGCAATGAAGTTACTGTGAAAATCCCCTGGTCGCCACAGTCCGGCACCTGTTCGGGTATACTGAGGGAGAATTTAGCATGACCAACGCACCTAACCAGCATGTCTGTCAGACTGTGGGAGGAAACCGGAGCACCCAGAGGAAACCCACGCAGACATGGGGAGAACATGCAGACTCTACACAGACAATGACCCGAGCCGGGAATTGAACCCAGGTCCCTGGCGCTGTGAGGCAGCAGTGCTAACCACTGTGCCACCTTGTTACCCATTCAGATGAGCATAAAGTGTTTCACTCCAGGTACGACTCAAGTGACCCACTCGGAAGCTTTTATCAAAACAAACTTTATTTGAGAACACAGTTATGAGATAACAAAAAGAATTAGCACAACTTTTACCAATTAAAATACTCAAACATGACAAAGTATAATCCTTAACAACTAGCTATCTCTTCTGTTCTTATTTAAAGCAATACCCCATAGACATACACCCTTCTGTCGAACCAGTTAGCGCAGAAACCAAAGATGCGAAGTGATGCTGGATTTCCAGCTTTTTAACACTTCTGGGCAGAGATCCAGACAGCAGTTTTCAGAGAAGGATATATCTTCCAAACAGCAAAACGTCAGAGAAGTAAACCTAGTCTCTGGCAGCTCCCAGTTTCCAGTCTTCTGAGACAGAAACAGATACACTGCTCTCTCTCAGCTCAAAAACAGCATCTAAAAGCTAACAGTCTAGCCATTAGAAGCAATTATGCTGAGGCAGCAGCAATACAGGATGCCGGTTGTAGGCAGGATGGTCCCAACTGCATAAAACCGCTACAACAGGTCCTGCACAACAACATGCCTCAAACATTTCTTAAAGGCACAGTACCGTCACACAACATTCAACTAAGGAGTGAATCAGGGAAGGACAGCCATTTAGGACTGAGATAAGAAGAAATCACTTTATTTTGAAAGTTATGAATCTAAGAAAGTGGGTTATACCTAAAACATAAGAACATACGAAACAGGAGTTGAAGCAGACCATTTGGTCCTTCGAACTTGCTCTGAAAATTAACAAGATCATGGCTCTTTTTTCAAGTCATTTACAGGATGTAAGCAGCGTTGACTAGGCCAGCATTTGTTGCCCATGCCTAGTTATCCTTGAGAAGGTGGTGGTGAGCTGTCTTCGTGAACTGCTGCAGCCCCTGAGGTGTAAACACACCCTCAGTGCTTTACGGAGGGAGTTCCAGGATTTTGGTCCAGTGACAGTGAAGGAATGGCGATATGTTTCCAAGTCAGAATTGTGAGTGACTTGGAGGGGAACTTCCAGGTGGGTGGTGTTCCCAAATGTCTGCTGCTCTTGTCCATCTAGGTGGTAGTGCTTGTGGGTTTGGAAGGTGCTGCCTAAAAAACGTTGGTGAGTTCGTACAGTGCAACTTGTAGATGGTACACACTGCTGCTACTGAGCATCGGTGATGGAGGGATTGAATGTTTGTGGATATAGTGGCAATCAAGCGGGCTGCTTTGTCCTGGATGGTGTTGAGCTTCATGAGCGTTGTTGGCACACTGCTGCTTCACACGCCAGGGACCCGGGTTTGCTTCCCGGCTTGTGTCACTGTCTGTGCGGAATCTGCATGTTCTCCCCATTTCTGCGTGGGTTTCCTCCGGGTGCTCCGGTTTCCTCCCACAGTATGAAAGATGTGCTAGTTCAGTGCATTGGCCATGCTAAATTCTCCCTCAGTGTACCCAAACAGGCACCGGAGTGTGGCTACCAGGGAATTTCTGAATTTATTACAGTGTTAATGTAAGCCTACTTGTGACTAATCAAAAAACTTTAACTTTTCTGGAGCTGCACCCATCCAGGCAAGTAGGGAGTACTCCATCACACTCCTGACTGCTTTGAGGATGGTGGACAGGCTTTGGGGAGTCAGGAGGTAAGTTACTTGCCACAGGATTCCCAGGCTCTGGGCTGCTCTTGTAGCAACAGTATTTATATATTCAGTCCAGTTCAGTTTCTAGTCAATGGAACTCCCTGGAAGTTGCTCCCTCATTCTCTGAGAGATGCTGGAAAACATTATCATGTCGTTCCCATACCATGATGGCTGGAGCACCAGGAATAAACACTTCCTTTCAGCATTCTCATAGACATATAACCTCCTGAGAGAAAGAAAATCCACAGCTGAAGAAGGGATAACTTGAATGGAAAATTCCCTAAACATTCCCCAACAATTTGCTAAAAATAAACTGGAAAGAGTGAAACGAAGATATGCGAGGATGTTACCAGGACTAGTGGGACTGAGTTATTGGGAGAGGTTGGTCAGGCTAAGACTTTATTCCTTGGAGTGTAGGCGAATGAGGGGCGACCTTATTGAGGTGCATATGATCATGAGGGGCATAAATAGGATGAACGCACGTAGTCTTTTTCCCAGGGAAGGGGAATTCAAAAACTAGAGGGCATAGGTTTAAGGTGAGAGGGGAAAGATTTAAAAGGAACCTGAGGGGCAACTTCTTCATGCAGAGGGTGGTACATACATGGAGCTGCCAGAGAAAGTGGTTGAGGCAAGTTCAATAGCAACATTTGGATAAGTACATGGATGGGAAAGGATTAGAGGGATATGGGCCAAATGTGGACAATTGGGACTAGCTGGGAGGGCATCATGGTTGTCATGGACATGATGGGCTGAAGGGCCTGTTTCCGTGCTGTATTGATTCTATGACTCGAATCAAAACTCTAACTCCATCCTCCTCTGAATAGGGTACCGATGTCAACTTGATGAATCTAACACAATGCCCCATGTACCATCTCCTATTCTCCAGGTCAGCATTGCAAAGCACATTAATGAACTAATGGTGTTACAAGGCCTTGGAGCTGACTTCTTCACAGATGCTGGAGTGAGACTGATGTCACACTGCAGCAAATAAAGGTGAGTTTCAGCGTAACTAACGGGCAAACATGATGGTTTCAGCTTGGCAGAATGCCAGCCCTCTTATGTCTAGATCACCATGCAGTGTGTTCATGCCCAGCTTCACACCCTGGGCAATGTTACTTCAGCTGACATGTCAATATACTACTGAGAAAAGTATTGCATTGTCAGAGGTGCTGAATCTCAAATGCAGAATTAAACAAGGCTCCATGTCCCTCGACGGGTAGTCACAAAGGATCCTGCAGTAGTGTATGAAAGAGAATGCAGGAATTCACCCAGTGTCCTGACTAAAAGGGACCCTTTCACCAAAACCATCACAACACCTTATCTGATCCCTTACCTCAGTGTACTCCAACTGAAATTGCTGTTTCGACATAGATCTTTTTCATAGAATCCTTCAGTGCAGGAGGAAGCCATTTGGCCCATCAAGTCTGCACCGACCACAATCCCACCCAGACCCCATCCTCATAACACCATGCATTTACCCAAGCTAGCCCCCACTGACACTAAGGGGCAATTTAGCACAGCCAATCCACCTAACCTGCACATCTTTGGAGTGTGGGAGGAAACCGGAGCACCCGGAGGAAACCCACGCAGACACGGGGAGAATGTGCAAACTCCACACAGACAGTGTCCCCAGCCGGGAATCGAGCCCGGGTCCCTGGTGCTGTGAGGCAGCAGTGCTAACCACTGTGCCACCGTGACCCCCTCTGAAGATCTAGATGTGTCATTCTATAGAAACATAGAACATAGAAAATAGTAGAAGTAGGCCATTCGGTCCTATGAGCCTGCTTCACCATTCGTTATGATAACGGCTGATCATCCAACTCAGAAGCCGGTTCCCGCTTTCTCCCCATATCCTTTGATCCCTTTAGCCCCAAAAGCTATATCTAACTCCGTCTTGAAACATACAATGTTTTGGTCTCAACCATTTCCTGTGGTAGTGAATTCCACAGGCTTACCATTCTCTGGGTGCAGAAACTTCTCCTCACCTCAGTCCTAAATAGTTTACTCCTTATCCTCAGACAATGGTGCCTAGTTCTGGATACCCCCACCATAGGGAACACACTTCCTGCATCTACCCTGTCTCTACCCTGGAAAGACAAGTTGCGAGAGCGACACGATTTTCAGGGATATTGCTAGGCTGAGTGAATGGGCACAAAAGTTGGCAAATGGAATATAATGAGGGAAAATGTGAAGTTGTGCATTTTGGAAATGAGAACAAAAGAACAGAGTATTATTTAAATGGAAAAAACTGCAGAAAGCTGCAACTCAAAGGAACTTGCAGTACTTGTGTCCAAACTAAAGAAAGCCAGCACACAGGTACAGCAGGTAATCAGGAAGGCTAATGGAATCAAAAACAGAAAATGCTGGAAAATCTCAGCAGGTCTGACAGCATCTGTGGGGAGAGAATAGAGCCAACGTTTCAGACTTGATTGCTGTCAGTCCTGCTGAGATTTTCCAGCATTTTCTGTTTTTGTTTCAGATTCCAGCATCCGCAGCAATTTGCTTTTAGGCTAATAGAACATAGAACATAGAACATTACAGCGCAGAACAGGCCCTTCGGCCCACGATGTTGCACCGACCAGTTAAAAAAAAAAACTGTGACCCTCCAACCTAAACCAATTTCTTTTCGTCCATGAACCTATCTACGGATCTCTTAAACGCCCCCAAACTAGGCGCATTTACTACTGATGCTGGCAGGGCATTCCAATCCCTCACCACCCTCTGGGTAAAGAACCTACCCCTGACATCGGTTCTATAACTACCCCCCCTCAATTTAAAGCCAGCCCCCTCGTGCTGGATTTCTCCATCAGAGGAAAAAGGCTATCACTATCCACCCTATCTAAACCTCTAATCATCTTATATGTTTCAATAAGATCCCCTCTTAGCCGCCGCCTTTCCAGCGAAAACAATCCCAAATCCCTCAGCCTCTCCTCATAGGATCTCCCCTCCATACCAGGCAACATCCTGGTAAACCTCCTCTGCACCCTCTCCAAAGCCTCCACATCCTTCCTGTAATGTGGGGACCAGAACTGCACACAGTACTCCAAGTGCGGCCGCACCAGAGTTGTGTACAGTTGCAACATAACGCTACGACTCCTAAATTCAATCCCCCTACCAATAAACGCCAAGACACCATATGCCTTCTTAACAACCTTATCTACTTGATTCCCAACTTTCAGGGATCTATGCACACATACACCTAGATCCCTCTGCTCCTCCACACTATTCAAAGTCCTCCCGTTAGCCCATAATGGAATGCTGGCCCTTATTTCAAGGGGGTTGGAGTATAATGTTATGTATGTTGGGTACGTAACACTTTAAGGGAGCAAGTCATGTGACCCTTGGGGGGGGGGGGCATTTAAGATCTGCCTGGGGGCTACCCAGAGGCAGTGGAGTGTGAAGCCAGCGAGACCTACAATAAAATACCTGCATTTTCCCGACCTGCTGTCTGTGCATTGAATTCTTGTGATATACCCAAAGAACAGAAGACATAAAACTGGCGATGAAGATGGTGATGGGTGGTTTCATAGAACATAGAACATAGAAAGCCACAGCACAAACAGGCCCTTCGGCCCACAAGTTGCGCCGATCACATCCCCACCTCTAGGCCTATCTATAGCCCTCAATCCCATTAAATCCCATGTACTCATCCAGAAGTCTCTTAAAAGACCCCAACGAGTTTGCCTCCACCACCACCGACGTCAGCCGATTCCACTCACCCACCACCCTCTGAGTGAAAAACTTACCCCTGACATCTCCTCTGTACCTACCCCCCAGCACCTTAAACCTGTGTCCTCTCGTAGCAACCATTTCAGCCCTTGGAAATAGCCTCTGAGAGTCTACCCTATCCAGACCTCTCAACATCTTGTAAACCTCTATCAGGTCACCACTCATCCTTCGTCTCTCCAGGGAGAAGAGACCAAGCTCCCTCAACCTATCCTCATAAGGCATGCCCCCCAATCCAGGCAACATCCTTGTAAATCTCCTCTGCACCCTTTCAATGGCTTCAACATCTTTCCTGTAATGAGGTGACCAGAACTGCGCGCAGTACTCCAAGTGGGGTCTAACCAGGGTCCTATAAAGCTGCAGCATTATCTCCCGACTCCTAAACTCAATCCCTCGATTAATGAAGGCCAATACGCCGTACGCCTTCTTGACCGCATCCTCCACCTGCGAGGCCGATTTAAGAGTCCTATGGACCCGGACCCCAAGGTCCTTCTGATCCTCTACACTGCTAAGAATGGTACCCTTCATATTATACTGCTGCTTCATCCCATTGGATCTGCCAAAATGGATCACCACACACTTATCCGGGTTGAAGTCCATCTGCCACTTCTCCGCCCAGTCTTGCATTCTATCTATGTCTCGCTGCAACTTCTGACATCCCTCCAAACTATCCACAACACCACCTACCTTGGTGTCGTCAGCAAACTTACCAACCCATCCCTCCACTTCCTCATCCAGGTCATTTATGAAAATGACAAACAGCAAGGGTCCCAGAACAGATCCCTGGGGCACTCCACTGGTCACTGACCTCCATGCAGAGAAAGACCCCTCCACAGCCACTCTCTGCCTTCTGCAGGCAAGCCAGTTCTGGATCCACAAGGCAACAGCCCCTTGGATCCCATGCCCTCTCACTTTCTCAAGAAGTCTTGCATGGGGGACCTTATCGAACGCCTTGCTGAAGTCCATCTGCCATCTGTTTCTAGGGTGAAGGGCGGGGACTGTCATCACAGCCCGTCTGCCGGGAAATGAAAACCCCCGAGGAGGACAGGTAGGACCACTGGCAGTGGTGGGCAGGGAGAAAAGCAGCAAGCTAAATGGACCAGGCGCCATCAACGTTTACAAGGTCCTGTCTCCACGTACGTCCACGGTCTCCATGGTCGGGGCAGGCGAGCTTTGGGCCTAGGTTTTCAGGGGCGGGAGAAGCCCTGCTGGTGGCAAACGTAAAGGACATTGACAGGCCAGCTTGGCTCAATGGGGCGCGTTCAATGAGAAAGCCGTGTCATGCACGGCCTCCATTGAATAATTTGGTAGGTTTACCAGGCTGAGTAAGTTTACCAGGCTGATTCTGGTGATGGCAGGACTGGTGTATGAGGAGAGATTGATTAGGTTAGGATTGTTTTCGCTGGAGTTCAGACGAATGACGGGGGGTGGGGGATCTCATAGAGACTTATAAAATTCTAACAGGTCTAGACAGGATAGATGCAGGGAGGATATTCCTGATGGTGGGGGGATCCAGAAGCAGGGGTCACAGTCTGGGGATTCAGGGTAGACCATTTAGGATGGAGCTGAGGAGACATTTCTTCACCCAAAGAGTGGTGAGCCTGTGGAATTCATTACCACAGGAAGAAGTTGATGCCAAAACATTAAATGCATTCAAGGGGCAGCTAGATATAGCAGTTGGGATGAATGGGGTCAAAGGTTATGGGGAAAAAGCAGGATTAGGCTATTGAGTTGGATGATCAGCCATGATCCGTGATGAATGACAGAGCAGGCTCAAAGGGCTGAATGGCCTCCTCCTGCTCCTATCTTCTATGTTTCTATGTATCTCTTTGAAAGCAAATCCAATGGTGTCAACCTCATGATGTGGGTTTTTCTGACCATGACTGGGAGCAAAACATTCAGTGTTCAGAGGAGTTCAATGCAGCTGGAGAAAGTTGAGAAATGTTTTAAGCAGTCGAGCGATGTACTGAAGAGGCATTTCACACCAAAACCACGTGATGGCGGAGCATTTCTGTTTTCACAAGCGGGACCAATTGAAGGGCGAAACCATCACTCAATTCGTGTCTACTCTGAAAAGACTAGCGGAGCATTTGGGACCTCCTTCAGGACGCACTACGGGACCGGCTGGTGTGTGGTCTCCAACAGGAAGCAATTCAGAGAAGACTGCTGGCAGGAGCCACAACTGTATTTCAAAGAACATAGAACAGTACAGCACAGGAAACAGGCCCTTCGGCCCTCCAAGCTTGTGCCGCTCCTTGGTCCAACTAGACCAATCGTTTGTATCCCTCCATTCCCAGGCTGCTCATGTGACTATCCAGGTAAGTCTTAAACAATGTCAGCGTGTCTGCCTCCACCACCCTACTTGGCAGTGCATTCCAGGCCCCCACCACCCTCTGTGTAAAAAACATCCCTCTAATATCTGAGTTATACTTCGCCCCTCTCACCTTGAGCCCGTGACCCCTCGTGAACGTCACTTCTGATCTGGGAAAAAGCTTCCCACCGTTCACCCTATCTAACCCCTTCAAGAAGGCTTTGGTAATTGCAATCTTAATGGAATGTGCCATCAATGGGGCAACACAGATAGGAGCTAGCACAAGGGTACACAGGTTGGCAGAAGTTCCGAAAAGGCAGTCACGAGCCGAAGAATGCCGCTATTGTGCCCGGGTGGGAGTCCAGTTGCTGGATGAGTGGGGGGGGGGGGGGGGGGGGGGGGGGGGGGGGCTCAGTACTGGAACTGTCAAAAAGTGGACCACATTGCCCGAAGCTGCAGAGATCCAGTACCCCAGGAGAAGAGCAAGCCACAGCGTCCAGTGTCAAAGCCAAGGAAGAAGTGGCAAGTGGCCAGCACGGACGAGGATGAGGAGTCCGTGAGGTCAATGGATGAAGCAGAGCTGACTGAGAAGATGTGGTTTAAAGTTAACATTTTGTCTGTGGGGTGAGACAGGCCGGTTCTGGGCGATGCCCAAAGTGGAATCGAAAGCTAGCAGTGGAAGGGTGCATTTCTGAATAGAGGGCTACGACAAGTGGCGTTCATCAGGGATCAGTGCTGGGACCTTTGCTGTTTGTAATATATATAAATGATTTGGAGGAAAATGTAACTGATTTGATTAGTAAGTTTGCAGATGACACAAAGGTTGGTGGATTTGCGGATAGAGATGAGGACCATCAGAGGATACAGCAGGATATAGAACGGTTGGAGACTTGGGCGGAGAGGTGGCAGATGGAGTTTAATCCGGACAAATGTGAGGTAATGCATTTTGGAAGGTCTAATACAGATAGGAAATATACAGTAAATGGCAGAACCGTTAAGAGTATTGATAGGCGGAGAGATCTGGGTGGACAGGTACACAGGTCACTGAAAGTGGCAATGCAGGTGGAGAAGGTAGTGAAGAAGGCAAATGGCATGCTTACCTTCATCGGCCGGGTCACTGAGTTTAAAAATTGGCAAGTCATGTTGCAGTTTTATAGAACCTTAGTTAGGCCGCATTTGGAATATAGTGTTCAATTTTGGTCGCCACACTACCAAAAGGATGTGGAGGCTTTGGAGAGGGTACAGAAAAGATTTACCAGGATGTTGCCTGGTATGGAGGGCATTAGCTACGAGGACTGGTTGGAGAAACTTAGTTTGCTCTCACTGGAAGGACGGAGATTGAGGGGCGACATGATAGAAGTCTACAAGATTATGAGGGCATGGACAGCGTGGATAGTCAGAAGCTTTTTCCCAGAGTGGAAGAGTCAATTACTAGGGGGCATAGGTTTAAGATGCGAGGGACAAGGTTTAAAGGAGATGTACGAGGCAAATGTTTTACACAGAAGGTGATGGGTGCCTGGTACTCGCTGCCAGGGGAGGTAGTTGGGGTGGCACGGCACGGTAGCACAGTTGTTAGCACTACTGCTTCATATGGCCAGGGACCTGGGTTCGATTCCCGGCTTGGGTCACTGTCTGTGTGGATTTTCCATGTTCTCCCCGTGTCTGCGTGAGTTTCTTCCGGGTGCTCCAGTTTCCTCCCACATTCTGAAAGACGTGTTGGTTAGGTGCATTGACCCAAACAGGCGCCAGACTGTGGTAACTAGGGGAATTTCATAGTAACTTCATTGCAGTGTTAATGTTAGCCTTACTTGTGATTAATAAATAAATTTTAACTTAGCTTTAACTGGTGGAAGCAGATACGATGGTGATTTTTAAGGGGCGTCTTGACAAATTCATGAATAGGATGGGAATAGAGGGATATGGTCCCCAGAAGGGTAGGGGTTTTTAGTTCAGTCGGGCAGCATGGTTGGTGCATGCTAGGAGGGCCGAAAGACTGTTCCTGTGCTGTAATTGTCTTTGTTCTTTGAAGCTGGTGAAGGTGGAGGTAGACACGGGGGCAGCAGTGTCACTGATACCAGATTCAATATATAGGGAAATATATTATACCCCTGAAGTCAACAAACATCACTGAGGACATGCACGGAACAGCTGGTCCCTCTTAAGGGCTATGAGAGACCAGTGTGCTGAAGTACCCAGGTATGTTGTGAAAGGTGACTACCTGGCTTTGTTAGGACGACCCTGGCTGAAACAGTTGAAATTGAACTGGGAGATGGTGAACAGAGTCTCGTTCAAGGCTGAACGATATTTTGGAGAAATACAAGGGTGTATTCAGTGGAGCCCTTGGCGAGGTGAAGGGAGTCAAAGTGATTCTGTGGCTGATGCCGGATGAATGCCCAAAGTATGAAGGCATGCCTGGTGCCATACATGATCAGACCCAAGGTTCAGGCTAACCTTGAGAGATTAGTAGGTTTGAGGATATTGGAGCCAATGGCTACGAGTGAGTGGGCCACGCCCATTGTTCCCATCATGAAGACCGATGGCTCATTGAGGCTATGCTATGTGATCCTTGTGCTTTGTGCAGACCAGTACCCATCACCCCTTATCAAAGACCTGTTTTGTGGCCTCGCTGGGGGTCAGAAATTTACCAAAATGGGTCTTTCCCAGGTTTCTTTACAGGTGGGGGGCGGCCAAAGACTCACAGCTGCCTTTGACCATCATTACCCAAAAGAGGTTGTTCCAAAAGGTGGCTGCCTTTTGGGATCACGTTGGTCCCGGTCTTATTTCAAAGAGCCCTGGACCAGATATTGAGTGATCTCCTGGGGGATGGGGGAGGGGGGTGTCAGTGCTACCTGTACAACATCCTGGTAACAGGGTCCACAGATGAGGAGCACTTGCGAAACTTGGCAGAGATATTGAAGAGACTGCAGGAACAGGGGCCACAGGTTAAAAAAAAGTGCGAGTTTTTCAGGAACTCTGTTGAATATTTAGGGCATGCGGTCGAAGGGGAAGGGTTGCATAAGATGCCGAAGAAGTTGGAGGCCATAATGAAGGCGCCAAGACCAAAAAACATGCCCGAGCAGAGGTCCTTTTGGGGACTCATAAATTATTATGGCAAACTTGTGCCGGACTTGGAGACAGTGGGTGCCGGAGTGTGAGGATGCTGACCAGGCAGTGAAGAAGGCATTGAAGGACTCCGAGACCTTCGTTCATTTTAATCCAAGATTATCTCTGGCTTGTGATGCCTCGCCGTACGGTGTGGGAGCAGTGCTATCCCATGTGATGGTAAATGGGGAAGACAGACCCATTGCATTCTAAAGTGGAAGAAAAGTGCACGCAACTAGACAAGGAGGAATTAGGCACCATTCTTGGTGTTACCAAATTTCACCACAATTTATATGGCAGACAGTTTGTTTTGCTGAGAGATCACTGGCCGCTGACTATGATTTTGGGACCTCACTCAGAGATTCCATCGATGGCTGCAACTCAGTTAGAGCGGTGGATCTTGATATCTGCCCACTTTGTATGATATTCATTACTGCCAGTCAGACCAACATGCAAATGTGCGGATGCTTTATCCAGGCTGCCGGTGCCCAGTAATAAAGAGGGCAGACGAGATTATCCAAATCAAGAGATGACAAAGTACCAATTTCAGCTGCTCAGGTGAAGAATGCTACACGGAAGGATCTCATACTAAGTCAAGTGGTAGACCTCATCCGTAAGGGAAGAACAAGCCAGGGGGAGAATCCGGAACTGAAGCCAGATCTAAGATGCATTGGGAATTGTTGGTGCTGTTTGCTGTGGGGCATGCAGGCTGTCATTCCCCCTTCCTTGACGAGAAAGGTGCTGGAGCGACTACCCCAATGGCACCCAGGGGTGGTGTGAATGAAAGAGGTGGCCCGCAGTTATGTGTGGTGGCCAAAAGTGGATGCGAGTTTGGAGGAGAAAGTGGGCTCTTGCGTATCGAGTTCCAAAATTCGCAAGGCACAACCCACGTCACCATTGCAACCATGGGAATGGCCAAAGGAGCCTTGGGAACGTGTCCACATAGATTTTGCGGGGCCGGTGGAATTTCAGATGTTGCTGGTGGCTGTCAATGCACACTCGAAGTGGCCAGGAGTGATATGTATGAAGTCGATGACCACAGAAACAACCCTTGACAAACTCAATGACATATTTGCCGGGTTTGGATATCCAGACCATGTTGCGAATGACAATGGGCTGCAGTTTGTATCATGGGACTTGGCGGAATACATGGAACTGCATGGGGTTCATCATGTACTGTCTGCACCCTGCCACCCAGAGACAACAGGCTTAGTGGAGCGTTTTGTACAGTATGTTAAACATTCCCTGAAGGCCTCATGGGGGGAGGGGTCCCTGAGGCGAAGATTAAACAAGGTTTTAATTGGGTACAGGGACACTCCCCACCCAACAACTAAATGCCCCCTGATGGTATTCATGTTTGGAAGGCAGTTGCCTACAATGTTGGACCTACTGAGTCTGGAGGAGGCAGGAAGAGTGATGGAGAGAAAGCAGGAGGCGCAGATGGCCCATTGAGCCTAGAATGCCCAAAGTGAGGATATTCCAGATTGATAGAATTGATAGATGCCAGGAACTATTCTTTGGGGGAAAAATGGGTTCCAGGTGCAATTGTGGCCAAGACAGGGCTGTTGTCCTATACATTGGAAACCCGGGATAAGTTGGTATGGCGACGGAATGCGAACCAGTGGCTCATGGCCCCACATCAAAGGGTGGGAACATCATCGACCATTTCGGAGGCACTCAGGATAGTGGGGGTACCAGAAGAGGGAGGCATGGAGTCCATAGCCTCTCCTTCTAACAAGGACCAGGTGGGGCCAACATTGGTGACTGAGGACATGCGGGAAGAGGGTTAACCGATGGGGGTTTCACCGAGGTCACAATCGCCGTAGGTGAATCAAAGGCCGATTCCAGCTTGAAGAAGAGACCGCCACAGGACTGTCATTCCCTCAGGCAGATTGATCATGTCAATGGAGTCATTACATATGAAAAAAAAGGAAAGATTCATTATACTGTTTCCATTGCTTTGCATCTGGTTAATTCTGTAAATGCATTTTGTAATTGTATGTAAATAAGTTAGATTACTGTTTTCTGTCATGGAGAAATTGTTTTTGAAGGGGGAGGAATGTTATATATGTTGGGGGCACAGGTCTTTAAGAGAGCAAGTCATGTTTCCTTGGAGGGTTTAAAATCTGCATAGGGATTGCCCAGGGGCAGTGGGTTGGAGTGTGAAGCGAGCAAGACCTACAACAAAAACCTGCTCTGTCTTTGTTCTGAGTTCTTGTAATACAGTAAGAAGTCTCGCAACACCAGGTTTAGTTGGTAGCACAAGCTTGTGGCTTCTTACTGTGCTTACCCCAGTCCAACGCCGGCATCTCCACTTCTTGTAGTACACCAGGGGAACAAAATTTACAAAATATAAGAGTAGGGAAGTCTTGCTGCAACTGTACAAGGTATTGGTGAGACCACATCTGGAGAACTGTGAGCAGTTTTGGTCCCTTATTTAAGGAAAGATATTATTTCATTGGAGGCAGTTTGGAGAAGGTTCATTAGGATGATCCCCGGTATGGTGGGATTGTCTTAAAGGTTAAACAGGTTGGGACTCTACTTATTGGAATTTAGAAGAATGAGAAGTAATCTCATTGAATCATAGAGGATTCTTAAGGAGCTTGACAGGGTAAATGCTGAGAGGATATTTCCCCTCACGGGAGAGTCGAGGACCAGAGGGCATCATCTCAGAATAAAGGAGCACCAATTTGAAACTGAGATGAGGAGGAATTTCTTCTCTCAGAGGGTTGTGGGTCTTTCGAACTACTTGCCACAGAGAGCTGCGGGGGGTAGAGTCCTTGTGTATATTTAAGGCTGAGATAGATTTTTGATCAGTAAGGGAATCGAGGGTTATGGGAAAAGGGCAGGAAAGTGGATGTGAGGAATGTTGGATCAGCCACGATCCTATTGAATGGTGGAGCAGGCTTGAGGGACCAAATGGCCTATTCCTGTTCCTATTACTTATGGTTTTATAGAATCCATAGAATCATTACAGTGCAGAAGGAGGCCATTTGGTCCATTGAGTCTGCACCGACTCTCCAAAAGAGCATCCCACCCAGACCTATACCCCTGGTCATATTCCTGTAACCCCGCACATTTACCATGGCCAATCCACCTCACCATCTTTGGACTGTGGAAAGAAACCAGAACACCTGGAGGAAACCCACGCAGACATGGGTTTCTATGAGATCCCTTCTCATTCTTCTAATTTACAGCGAATATAATCTTAACCAACTCAATCTCTCCTCATATGTCAGTCCCACCACCCCAGGAATCAGACTAGTGAACCCTTTCCACACTCTGTCCACGGAAAGAACATCCTTCCTCAGATAAGAAGACCAAAACTGCACATAATATTCCAGGTGTGGCCTCACCAACGTTCCGTATAATTGCTGTAAGACATCCTTGCTCCTCTACTCCAATCCTGTCACCATGAAGGGCAACATACCATTTGCCTTCTTCACCTGCATGCTTACCTTCAGCGACTGGTGTACGAAGACACCCAAGTCCTGTTGCACATTCCCCTCTCTCAATCTATAGTCTTCCAGAAAATAATCTGCCTTCCTCTTTTTGCTGCCAAAATGGATCACCTCACATTTATCCACATTATACTGCATCTGCCATTCATTTGCCCGCTCACTCAGCTTGTCCAAATCCCACTGAAGCACCTCTGCATCCTCCTCACAGCTCACCTCCCACCCAGATTTGTGTTATCTGCAAATTTGAAGATATTACATTATAATCGCCTGATTTGCCAAGTTCAATTCAGAGTGAAGTGAGTTACATCTAAAACATAAGGACATAAGAAAAAAGAGCTGGAACAGGCCATTCAGCCCTTCCAACTTGCTCTGATATTTAACAAGTTCATGGCTGGTGCTCTTTTGAAAATTAATTTACAAGGAGTGTGCGTTGCTGGCTAGGCCAGCGTTTATTGCCTATCCCTAATTGCCCTTGTGAAGGTGGTGGTGAGCTGCCTTCTTGAACTGCTTTAGTCCCTGAGGTGTGGGTACATCCACAGTGCTGTTAGGGAGAGAATTCCAGGATTTTGACACAGCGGCACTGAAGGAATTATCCTAGTTACACTTCTTTGCATTATCCCCATATCCCCGAATTCCTTCAAACCCAACCGTGAATATAATCAAAAGAAAAAATGCTGGAAAATCTCAGCAGGTCTGGCAGCATCTGTAACGAGAGAAAAGAGCTGATGTTTCGAGTCCAGATGACCCTTTGTCAAAGCTAAAAGGCCTCCAAGGCTTCTGGACGAGAGAATTCTGAAGATTCACAGATATTTAGGTTAAAGCAATCTCTTCCTATCTCGGTTCTAAATGGCTGTCCCTCTTTGTTCTGAGACTGTGAACCTGTGATCTCTTTAATTGGGTCAGGGAACGCGGCCAACAATTTATTGCCCATCTCTAATTGCCCTTGAGAAGACTCACGATTCAGTTCCACCTCGTTCAGGTGGCACAGTGGTTAGCACTGCTGCCTCACAGAGCCAGGGACCCGGGTTCGATTCTGGCCTTGGGTGACTTGTCTGTGTGGAGTTTGCACATTCTCCCCGTGTCTGCATGGGTTTCCTCCAGGTGCTCTGGTTTCCTCCCACAGTTCAAAGATGTGCTGGTTAGGTTGAATTGGCCATGCTAAATTGCCCCTTGGTTTCAGGGGGATTAGCAGGATGAATTAGCAGGTGTTACGGGGGCTAGGGCCTAGGGTGGGATGGTTGTCACTGCAGGCTCTGCACTGTAGGGATGCTATGAGATTCTAATCAGTTCCAGCTCGTTCAGGAAGGCCCTTCAAGCTGCGTTCATTTTCTGAGTTGTACTGACAGCAGTGGGCATGTTTTAGAGACCTTTTGCAATGAAAATCTGTCTCATTGACCAAGAAACAGATTTGTGTGTGCCAAGGAAACAATTAAATGGCCCAGTATAGATTTTTTAAACCAATTACAGTGATTTTAAAATCGGGCTACTCACAGATGGAGAATGAGACACTTTTATTAAAAATGCTTATCTTTGGTAATAAGCCTAGTTTCAGTTGTATTAATAAAACCATACCAGGTTAGCACTCTTAAATACATCATGGAATACCTCTTAATGGAAAATAAATTATTATGTTCTGTTATGCTGCCTGAGTGCTCTGGTTCATGGGAAATATTACACTTGTTAATTAATTCCAGCAGAAACATGGAAGTGTAAGCTAAGCAGTGCAGCTTTGGTGCTTTTTAGAGTAATTTCCCACCTGTGCCCAAAGCAGAAAGTCTACTGTGCGATCTTATTTTAATAGAAAATATCTTACACGGAATACAGCTAAATAAGCTCCACATGTCTGTCTGTATCACAACAATGGACTACACTTACATACATATGGACATATGCTTGTACAGTGCAGCATGATGGCACAGTGGTTAGCACTGCTGCCTCACAGCGCCAGGGACCCGGGTTCAATTCCCGGCCTCGGATCACTGTCTGTGTGGAGTTTGCACGTTCTCCCTGTGTCGGCATGGGTTTCCTCCGGGTGCTCCAGTTTCCTCCCACTGTTTGAAAGACGTGCTGGTGCATTGGCCGTGCTAAATTCTCCCTCAGTGTACCCGAACAGGCACCATAGTGTGGCGAATAGGGGATTTTCCCAGTAACTTCATTGCAGTGTTAATGTAAGCCTATTTGTGACACTAATAAATAAACATAAGAAAGAAACACACAAATCACGTGAATTTGGATTGACCATGCTAAATTGCCCCTTAGTGTCAAGGGGACTACCAGGGCAAATGTATGGGGATATGGGGATAGGGCCTGGGTGGGATTGTGGTCGGTGCAGACTTGATGGGCCGAATGGCCTCCTTCTGCACTGTAGGATTCTATGAACTCTATGCAACCAGGAGCAGGAGAAGGCCATTCAGCCCATCGCATCTGTTCTACCATTCAATAATTTCATGGCTGATCGGATTGTGACCTCAACTCCACATTCCTGTAGCCCACGATAACTTTTGACTCCCTTGTTACTCAAGACACTATTTACCCCTGACCCTGCTTCCGTCACACTTCATTTTCTATGAAGCACTTTTGGGACGTTCTGGAGAGGTATGAGAATCTGATTCAATAAATATTTATCGGATGGCACGGCGACACTGTGGTTATCACTGCTGCCTCACAGCGTTCAATTCTGGCCTTGGGTCACTGTCTGTGTGGAGTCTGCACGTTCTCCCTGTGTCTGTGTGGGTTTCCTCCGGGTGCTCTGGTTTCCTCCCATTGTCCAAAGATATGCAGGTTAGGTGGATTGGCCATGCTCAATTGCCCCTTAGCATCCCAAGGTGTGTAGGTTGGATGGATTAGCCATAGGAAACGTGTGGGGTTACGAGGATAGGAACATAGGAATTAGGAGCAGAAGTAAGCAAATTCAGTCCTTTGAGCCTGCTCCGCCATTCAATCAGATCATGGCTGATCTCTCCCTGGTCTCAAATCCACCTCCCCACCTGTTCCCCATCTCCCTTTATCCCTTTTTTATTAGAAATATGTCTATTTCCTTCTTGAAACCATTCAATGATTCAGACTCCGCCGCGCTATGGGGCAGCGAGTTCCACAAATTCACCACCCTCTGCAAGGAGTAGTTTCTCCTCATCTCCGTTTTAAATCTATCACCGTTCACCCTATACCTGTGACCTCTTGATAGGATAGGGCGAGGGGTGGGAGAGGGCCTGGGTAAGATACTCTGTCAGAGAGTCGATGCAGACTCGATGGGCTGAATGGCCTCCTTTTGTACTGTAGGGATTCTATGACCATCTATTCTATGAAACTCTTTTCTCTCAATGATAGGCGGGTTTGACAGGAATAAAAAAAGTGAAAGTCTTACATTTTTAGGAAGAGCACTGTACAGTTACAAGACTTTTCATGTGCTTTAATATAAAGCTAGATTTCAGCCCAGTGCCAGCATGAAGTACTCCCAAACACATCACATCTTGCTATAAGGGAAATATTTCTCTACTTTGCTCCCACTCGGTGATTTAACTCCCACTTGAGAAGAGCTTGCACTCCAGTGTGACACCTTCACTCGAATCACACATTCCTGTGGCCTTTCTGATTAAAGGTGACAATGTGAGCTGACTTATTGGCTATATTATACACTGGACCATGAACTGGTTTCAAATTGTCAAAACTGATTTCTGTCATGGTGGGTCTACACAGGGAAAGGAGGAGAATGTCACCCCCATCAGATTGGGTTGGATTCAAGCTGTGGGCCCCGTAGGAAAAGGAACGCTCCAGTCCTCATTCTGACAGGATCTCTATAGTCGCAGAAATACTCGGTTCAAAACTCCGTTGCAGAATGAGAGACAGAGAGAAAAGGTAGAAAGGAAGGAAGGGAGGGAGAGAGGGAGGGAGGGAAGGAGGGGAGATAGGGAGGGGAGAGGGGATGGGAGGGTGGGTGGGGGGATAGGAAGGACTGGAAGACTGGAGGCAGGGAGGGAGGGAGGAAGGAAGGGAGGGAGGAAGGAAGGGAAGGAGGGATGAAGGGAAGGATGGAGGGGAGATAGGGAAGGGAGATAGGGAGGGGAGAGGGGATAGGGAGGGTGGATGGGTGGGTGGGGGGATAGGAAGGATGGGAGGATTGGAGGCAGGTAGGGAGAGGGAGGAAGGAAGGAAGGGAGGGAGGGAGGGAGGGAGGGAGGGAGGGAGGGAGGAGGAACGGGAGGGAAGGATGGAGGGAGAGAGGGTGGCGGTAAAAGCTGCTGTAGTCCACATGGTGTCGGTACACCCACAATGCTGTTACGGAGGGAATTCCAGGATTTTGGCCCAGCGACAGTGAAGGAACAGCGATATATTTCCAAGTCAGGTGAATGAGGATTTATATTCCACCATTATTAAGGAAATGTATACTAAACCAACTGCACAATGGTCACTGTGGTATAGTCAGGATGAATGAGATAGCTGGAAGTTATTTTTGGTGGCCAAGGCTTGATACTGAAATCAAGGAGAAGGTGGGAATGTGTTAGGCTTATGCAAAGTTTCAGATGTTGCCACCACTAATGCCATTACATCTATGGAAATCTTACCATCCCTACAATGCAGAAGAAGGCCATTTGGCCCATCGAGCCTGCACCGACCACAGTTCCACCCAGGCTCTATTCCCGTAACCCCACATATTTACCCTGCCAACCCTTCTACACTAGAATTGACACTAGAGTCAATTTAGCATGGCCAATCAACCTAACCCACACATCTTTGGAGTGTGGGAGGAAACCAGAGCACCCGGAGGAAACCCACGCAGACACGGGGAGAATGTGCAGACTCCACACAGACAGTGACCCAAGGCCGGAATTGAACCCGGGTCCGTGGCGTTGTGAGGCAGCAGAGCTAACCACTATACAATGGCCAGAAGGGCCATAGCAAAGAGTTCACATAGATTATGCCAGACCTTTTGAAGGGTGCATGTTTCTCATTGTGGTCGATGCACACTCGAAGTGGCCTGAAGCTACCATTATAAAGCCAACATCCCCGGAGAGAACAATAGAAAGACTGGGTGAGATTTTTGGAAGATTTGTTTAACCTGAACAAATTGTGAGTGACAATGGGCCACAGTTCATCTTGCAAGAATTCACAAATTATATAAGGGAGAATGGGATTCTACACATCCAATCCACTCCTTATCATCCTGCCACAAGTGGGCTGGCAAAATGGTTTGTTCAGATGATGAAACATTCGTTGAAGGTAACTCAAGAGCAAGATTCATTGTCGAAGCAATTGAGTTAATTCCTGCTGGCGTACAGGAATATTACACACTTGGCAACCCAAAGTTCTTCGGCTTTGCTCGTGATAAAATGTCAACCACACACATTTTTTTGCTCAAGCCACCCAGGACAAGAGGGAATGTCTTGAAGAAATAGTCAGGTCAGGTTATACGATGTGAGAACAGGGCTAAACACCGTGTTTTACATCAAGGTCAAGAAGTATTGGCAAAGGGCGGCACGGTAGCACAGTGGTTAGCACTGCTGCTTCACAGCTCCAGGGTCCCGGGTTCGATTCCTGGCTCGGGTCACTGTCTGTGTGGAGTTTGCACATTCTCCTCGTGTCTGCGTGGGTTTCCTCCGGGTGCTCCGGTTTCCTCCCACAGTCCAAAGATGTGCGGGTTAGGTTGATTGGCCAGGTTAAAAAAAAAATTGCCCCTTAGAGTTCTGAGATGCGTAGGTTAGTGGGATTAGCGGGTAAATATGTGGGGGTAGGGCCTGGGTGGGATTGTGGTCGGTGCAGACTCGATGGGCCGAATGGCCTCCTTCTGCACTGTAGGGTTTCTATGATTTCTATGATGAGAACTATACCACCAGGGGGAAGTGGATACCTGCCAGTATCTTAGCACAGACAGGACAATGTAGGTCTCCTACATAGTACAAACTCGAGATAATGTAGTGGGGAGAAGACATGAGGACCAACTTTTGGCAACAAGAACCAGTGTACCAGAGGCTGAATCAACCGAGAGCCTGCAACAATCTGTGCCACGTGAAGACCTGAACATAAGTGAGAACCTGAAGATACCCAAAACAATTGGGGAAGACAGTACCTCAGTTGAGAACACTTCAGCACCGGGTCAAACTCCGACTACTATGTCGACTCCAGTGAAGACAATCACGGATAACATCAAAACTAAGTCAAAAACACCAGAGGTTGCAGTCAACATGAAAAAGCAGGTGCCTAAGGATCAGCAGCTGCTCCCACTAACAAACAAGGCCAATAGCTGGTCTTGGTCTGGCTGGTTGAGGGATAATGCTTGGCCAAGTAACTTTCCCAGGGAAGGTCTTTTTTGAATCGTGAAGTGGGATCTTTTATGCTCACCTGAACCATAGAGTCCCTACAGTGCAGAAAGAAGCCATTCCGCACATCAAGTCTGCACCGACTCTCCAAAAGGGTGTCCCAGTCAGGCCCTCCCCTCCACCCTATTCCCATAACCCCACGCGTTTACCATGGCTAGTCCACCTCACCTGTACATCTTTGGAGTGTGGTAGCAAACTGGAGCACCCGGAGGAACCCCACGCAGACATGGGGAGAATGTGCAAACTCCACACAGACAGTGACCCAAGCCGGGAATCGAACCCGGATCCCTAGTGCTGTGAGGCAGCAGTGCTAACCACTGTGCTACCGTGAGGAATAGCAAGGCTGCAGTTTACCACCTCATTTAAAACACAACACCTCTGACAGTGCAGCACTCCCTTAGTACCACAGTGATCGGTCAGTCTGAATTATGTTTTGATTTGATTTGATTTATTATTGTCATATGTATTAACATACAGTGCGCGGTATCCAGACAAGGCATACCGTTCATGGAGAAGGAAAGGAGAGAGTGCAGAATGTAGTGTTACAGTCATAGCTAGGGTGTAGAGAAAGATCAACTTAATACAAGGTAAGTCCATTCAGAAGTCTGAAGGGAAAGCAGCAGGGAAGAAGCTGTTCTTGAGTCGGTTGGTACATGGCCTCAGACTTTTGCATCTTTTTCCTGACGGAAATTCACAACCTTCTGACGCAGCAACAACAAGAAGTTGCATTTATGTAGCCCCTTTAGCATAGTA
The DNA here is from genome assembly GCF_964213995.1 of Mustelus asterias. NCBI lineage: Eukaryota > Metazoa > Chordata > Chondrichthyes > Carcharhiniformes > Triakidae > Mustelus > Mustelus asterias. The sequence continues at coordinate 184,282,646 of NC_135801.1, read as the reverse complement.
AAGTGCTGCAAGGTGCTTTACAGGAGTGTAATAAATCAACAACTTGACATTTTTAAATTTTGTTCACGGGACGTAGGTGTTGCTGGCTGGACCACCATTTATTGCCCATCTCTGATTCCCCTGAACTGCGTGGCTTGCTAGGCCATTTCAGAGTCAACCACATTGCTGTGGGTCTGGAGTCACCTGTCGGGTAGACCAGGTAAGGACGGCAGATTTCTTTTCCTGAAGGACATCAGTGAAGCAGATGGGTTTCTGCAACAATCGACAATGGTTTCATGGTCATTGGTAGACTTTTAATTCCAGATTCTTATTGAATTCAAATTTTACCATCTACCATGGTGGGATTTGAACCCGGGTCCCCACAGCATTACCCTGGGTCTCTGGATTACTAGTCTAGCGACAATATCACGATGCTACTGCCTCCCCTCGACATGACATGAGCCACATTAGAGACTCTCAGGTCAGGTAACCAAAAGCTTGGTGAAAGGAATAGGTTTTACGAAGCATCTAAAAGGAGGAGAAACAGCGTGGCAGAAAGGTTTCAGGAGTCACAGAGTGTTACAGTACAAAAAGAGGCCCTTCGGCCCATCATGTCTGCACTGACTATCAAGCACCTATCTATTCTAACCCCATTTTCCAGCACTTAGTCCGTAGCCTTGTATGCTATGGCCTTTCAAATG